>NC_137354.1:8855653-9322250 GCF_965287045.1 Carcharhinus amblyrhynchos
TTGTCGCCACACTCCGACACCTGTTCTGGTATACTGAGGGAGAATTTAGCACAGCCAATGCACCTAATCAGCATGTCTTTCAGACTGTGGGAGGAAACCCATGCAGACACGGGGAGAACGTGCAGGCTCCACACAGACAGTGACCCAAGCTAGGAATCGAACTCAGATCCCTGGCACTGTGAAGCAGCAGTGCTAACCACTGTACTACCGTGCCACCCAGAAATTTCCGAGCTGGCCGCAAGAGAATGTCTTGTTCTTCCAGCCAGTTGTGGGATTTATATTAATACACAAAATCCCTACAGTGCGGATAGAGGCCATTTGGCCGATCGACTCTACACTGTCCACAATCCCACCCAGGTCCTATCCCCATAACCCCATGTATTTACCCCAGCTAGTCCCCCTGACACCAAGGGGCAATTTAGCATGGCCAATCCACCTAACCTGCACCTCCTTGGACTGTGGGAGGAAACCAGAGCACCTGGAGGAAACCCACGTAGATACATGGGAGAACGTGTGATTCAGCACAGATAGTGACCCAAGGCCAGAATTGAACCCAGGTCCCTGGCGCTGAGAGGCAGCAGTGCTAACCACTGTGCCACCCACATCTTTGGACTGTGGGAGGAAACCGGAGCACCCGAAGGAAACCCACACAAACACGGGGAGGGGGGGGGGGGTGGGGGTGAACGTGCAGACTTTGCGCAGACAGTGACAGTGAGGCTGGAATAGAACCCGAATTCCTGGCAGGGCTAACCATGAAGAATGTTGGCAACAGACCTCCCCGTGCACACAAACTCTCTCCAATCACACCCCACCCCCCCACCCATTCCGCCCCTTCTAATGGTGGATTAGTGTCTCTGATCAGACAGTGTGCCTCACACACAGGCAGCAACTGATACTGTGTGTGTGTGTGTGTGGGTGTGGGTGGGTGGGTGTGGGTGTGGGTGGGTGGGGGGTGCACTGCCCACTGACATTGTTGTGTTGTTATAGCAATGGAGCATTTTTCTCCTCCCAGCAGCTGATGCAGGGACATTGACCTCAATCCGTCAGTGGATTTACGAGCCTGAATTTGCATTCCGTTAAACCAAGAACATTATTGGGTTTGTTTCATTTAAAGCAACGACTGGGGGGTTGGGGGCGGGGGGGGGGAATTAAAACATCAATTGAAATCATTTGCAAGCTCCTTACTGCCGATAGACTTTACTTACATTTGCTGCTTTTAATGATTAACTAACCTCTTCCCTTTCTCTCCTGTATAAAAGTTTTCTCTCATGCCGAGGCTACTGGACGATGCCAGTTTGCCTCTCCCCTTGGCAAGATACAGCAGGATACTTAGAATCATAGAATCACTACAGTGCAGAAGGAGGCCATTCGGCCCATCAAGACTGTACCAACCACAATCCCACCCAGGCCCTATTCCTGTAACCCCACACATTGACCCTGCAGTGGTGGCACAGTGATTAGCACAACTGCTTCCCAGCGCCAGGGGCCCGGGTTCGATTCCCAGCTTGGGTCACTGTCTGTCTGGAGTTTGCACGTTCTCTCCGTATCCGCGTGGGTTTCCTCCGGGTGCTCCAGTTTCCTCCCACGTTCTGTAAAATGTGCTGGTTAGGTGCATTGATCCAAACAGGTGCTGGAGTGTGGCGACTAGGGGAATTTCACAATAACTTCATTGCAGTGTTAATGTAAGCCTTACTTGAGACTAATAAACTTTAACTTTGCTAATTCCCCTGACACTAACGGGCAAACTGGCATGGCCAATCAACCTAACCTGCATGTCTTTGGACTGTGGGAGGAAACTGGAGCACCCGGAGGAAACCCACGCAGACACAGGGAGAACGTGCAGACTCCACACAGACAGTGACCCAGGCTGAGAATCGAACTCTGGACTCTCGGCACTGAGAGGCAGCAGTGCTAACCACTGTGCCACCCTCTCTCACTGTCCCATTCCTCCTCAGACATTTTATCTTCTGGTCCTGCTGATTTCCCGGAGAGAGGGAGACGGACGGACGGACGGACGGACGGACACACACACACACACACACACACACACACACACACACACACACACACACACACACACACACACACACACACACGCTCCCACCTCACCCCAGACCCCAATGCAACTGAGAATCTGTAGCCGGGGAGGTGAGATGAATTGAAACTCTGTCCCACTAGCACCAGACGCTGCGGGGTGGCTCTCTAATGGAATGTGCCAGAGCACTGCTGCGCTAAGGGAGATTTACAGTCCCGCAGCCTCACAAATTAAATTGACCTTTATGAGAAAACTCCTGTTCCCCAGTACAAGTGGACTATCCATCAAAGAGGGGCCACCTTCATGGGAGAATTGTTTTGCAAATCATTGATCTGCTTGTGTACAAATGCACAGTGACAGCACCAAGCACCTTAAAACTCACCATCCATCATTTTTGTGGGTCGTGGCAACAACAACTTGCATTTATGTACCATAGCACCATAGAATCCCTGCAGTGCATTAACAGGTCTTGCGGCCCATCAAGTCTATATTGACTCTCTGAAAGAGCATTCCCCCTCCCACCCCTTCCAGACCCCCACCCTATCCCCATAATCTCATGTACTTACCATGGCTAATCCACCTAACCTACACATCTTTAGACACTAAGGAACCATTTAACATGGCCAATCCACTTAACCTATACATCTTGGGGCACTAAAGGGGCAATTTAGTATGGCCAATCCAACTAACTGACAAATCTTTGGACTGTGGGAGGAAACCAGAGCACCCAGAGGAAACCCACGCAGATACAGGGAGAATGCACAAACTCAACACAGACAGTCACCCAAGGCCAGAATTGAACCCAGGGTCCCTGGTGCTGAAGGGCAGCAATGCTAACCACTATGCCGCCTTCTGCCCTTTAGCACTTGATAGGAACGTTATGAGGCTGGGTTCAACATTGAGCCACACAAGGAGTTATTAGGTCAGACGGTCAAAGGTTTGGTCAAAGAGCTAGGTTTCAAGGAACGTCCTGGAGGAGGACATAGAGGTGGTGGGAGAGGTTTAAGGGAGGGTATTCCAGAATTTGGGGTCCAGGCAGCTGAAGGCATGCTCGTCAATGGTGAAGGGGTAGGGGTTAAAAGTTGGGAATGCGCAATCAGAGGAGGGCAGAGATCCCAGAGGAGTCAGGGGCTGGAGGTCATTACAGAGGCAGGAGGAGCAAGGCCATGGGAGGATTTGAAAATCAGGAGGAAAATTTAAAAAGCACGCATAGCCAGACCAGCAGCCAATGTAGGTCAGATGATGGGATGAAGGCTGAACAGGACTTGGTCCAAGTCAGGACATGGGCAGCAGAGTTCTCTCTAATCTCAGAGCTTACAGAGGGTGGAATGTTAGCTGGGAAAACAGTCACACCCAGGAGGTAATAAAGACATGGATCAGGATTGGACAAGCAATTGAGCTGAAGCAGGGACAGAGTTGGATATTCTGCAGGACACCTCAGGCCTACTCTCCTCAATTCCACCAGCAGGGCAGTCATTGTCAACCAACACTTGGAAATTTTCTTCCCTCATTCCCTCCTCCTAACCTAATCTTCTCTTCTTTGTAAAAAGAATGGTATGTTTTGTTCTCTTGAAGGTCACTAGAAAAATTGCTGTCTTTTTTATTTCCCAGTTAGAACAAGATGTGCCAGTGATGTAATGAACACCGTTCTCCCGCTAACACAAAACACCGGCAATTCTACTGCAGCACTCTCTGGTAGATTCAACAAGCACTTTAACGTAAGCAGGGGTCATCTGTTGATCTTGCTGTGAGCTAATTGGTGAATATAACAGCTCAATGGAGTAGCAATCGTATGCTCCAACTGATTTTTGAAATCCACAAGAACTCAGTCAAAGGGGACAGTTCAAGAAACCTCCGCAAAGAGTTTCTCTAGTGACCAGTGGTGAAGCCAACTTATCATTTGCATCTGATAGCCATGGGAATGCTACCTCTTTGCATTGTGGCACTTGGAAAATGCCAGTTGGGCATGGATTTTTTAATACATTTCTACCCTGTTGAACTTCGGTTTGGGTTTCTGATCGGCTGCCTTGCCAAGGAGTTTACGGGACTGTGGGTGGGTGAGGTAGGAGACTGATTGGGGGTGTGGGTGGTGGAAAGAAGACGTACTAAGCTCTGACGGGTACAACTATATAGGTGTGGGGCCAGGTTTGATGAACCAGTTTTCTATTTGTTAAATTCTTAAGTCAGTACGCTGACGCTTTGGAAACAAATAAATGCTGCCAGAATAAGCACAAGCCATCTGGAAAACCAATTTGTGCTCAGGCCTAGCACAATGATTAATTTTCACTAACTTTCACTCCGAGGGCAGAACAGCGATAGGGCCAGGTTTGAGGTCAGTGGCCTGATGCGAGCTTCACTGAGCAGGGAGATGCTGTACGTAGCAAATATTATCATTGCTGACAGAGAGGAGGCTAGAATGAAGGGACAAGTCATGCCTGGGTATTCCTCAATTGACAATTGCCTCCAAGGTGGTAATTTAGGAATAAGCTATGTGCCTCTCTGTTGCTTCTGTAAGGCCGGTGATGAGTAGGAGATGTATCAATGTGCAAAATAAAAGGGGAAAACAGTCCAACCTCCAGGATTTGTAACAAAATGTGTTATTTCTGAATTTTATGACCTCCGTGATCTAGAAGGATAAAAGCAGCAGATGTATGGGGACACCTACATCTCTAAGTATCCCCCTGGGAGCATTTCTTCTTCATTGCTGGGATAAACACCTGGAATTTGCGATCTAACGGTCTTGAGAGAGAACCTCCTCTCCATGTTCAAGGGGTAGGCCCACCAACACCTTCTTAAGGGATAACCATGGAGGGACAAGAAATGCTGGCCTTGCCAGTGGCACCTCCCACCCCAAAAAATAAAAACTTAGGGAAAAGCTTTGTGACATAACAATGGTTCCTCACAAGATATATCTTACCAATTAATACACTAACTGCTGATGGGCTATAAAGAGACAATTAGACTGTGGAGCTCGTGAGGAGACAGTCTCTCTATTTTGTATCTGAACTGAAACCATTATCAATTGCCGTAAAAACCCATCTGGGTTCACTTCCTTTGGGGGAAGGAAATCTGCCATCCTTCTCCAGTCTGGCCTACATGCGCCACAGCAATGTGGTTGACTCTCAACTGCCCTCCAAGGGCAACTAGGGATGGGCAATAAATTCTGGTCAGCCAGCGATGCCCACGTCCCACAAATGAATAAAAAAAACACATCTCACCATCTAATTTACTTTAACAAAGAAAAATGTAAAGTCGTTGACAAATTTTCTCTTTCTTGGGACAAACATTTTGTTCAGTATATAATGCGTTGTTTAAAATGATCAAGTTGATATAAGCCTAGAAACTGGGTTTGTAAATGTTGGTTGACAAAGGTGGGAATGGTTTTATCTGCTATTTCAATGCAGATGTTAATGGATTAATGCTTGTGTTAAAATAGCATACAGGAATGTCTTATAAACACCAAGCATTTGTCCACTAATATCCCCAGTAGTCAATTTAGGTATGGTTTATTTTACTGTGTGTCAGGCAATACAGCAAAGGTAGTGACTCAAAGACATACCTGAAAAGTTCCTTGTTGCTAGCATTGTAGTCAGAATTGCACCCTGCATCAGAAAAGATTAGTTAGTGAACCTGTTCCGATAATCCTGTACCACTTACCATGCTAGGATTTGTCAGAGTAAAGAAAAATAACATTCAAGACTGATCAAAATAATTTTTTTAAAGTTATTTTTATTAATTCAGCTGGACACATCTTCTAGTTCCTATCACCCACACTCCGTGGTGGCACATTCACCTCTGTATTAGAAGGTGCTGGCCTCGTGGTAATGGGCTATTAATCCAAAGGCTCAGTGCAATGCTCTGCAGACAGGGGTTCAAATTCCACCAAGGCAGCTGGGGGAATTTTAAATTCAATTTACAATTCTGGAATTGAAAGCTATTCCCAATACTGATTTTCATTAGGGACTGCCACTATGGTATTGTCACGGGACCAGTGCTCCAGTGACCCAGGACAACGCTCCGGGGACCTGGTTTCGAATCCCTCCAGGGCAGAAGATGAAATTTGAATTCAATAAAAATCTGGAATTAAAAGCCGAACAATCACCAGGAAACTATTGTCGATTGTTGGGAAAAAATCCCATCAGGGTCACTGGTGTCCTTCAGGGAAGGAAATCTGCTGGCCTCACCTGGTCTGACCTACATGTGACTCCAGATCCACAGCAATATGGTTGATTCTTAAATGCCACTCCCCCTCCTGAACTATTAGGGATGGGGCAGTAAATGCTGGCCCAAGAATGAAAAGTCCCAGCCCAGAGTTCTGAGTAAATAACAACAGTTGACACACAACAGGTTGCACTGAGGGAGTACTACACTGATGGAGGATTTGGTCTTTTGGATCAGATGTCTGGTGGGCATAAAAATATCCTACTGCAATGAGGCAAGGGAAAGATTTCTCCAGTATCCTGGCCAACATTTATCCTTCAACCAATTACAAAAAAGTCTATTAATTGGTCATTGTCACATTGTTGTCCACAAGAGCTTGCTGTGCACAAATTGGCTGCCATGTTTCCTGAATTACAACAGTGTCTACACTTCAAAAAGTAATTTCATTGGCTGTAAGTTGTTCTGGGGCATTCTGAGGTTATGAAAGTCGCTATATAAATGCAGGTTTTTTTTGTTGTGTCCTGACAGTAGCAAAAGTTTGAACTCGTAGTCATTAAAGAGTTTAACTATTTCTCAAAAATAAGTTCCAGTTCACCTTTTCAATGTGATATACAGAATAATTGTAATTCTAACACCTCCAATCTTGTAGATGATATTTCATCAGCTATCATTCATCTGTATAAGTTCTGTGTTAATACTGGATAAGGGTGACATGGTAGCAGAGTGGTTAGCACTGCTGCCTCACAGCACCCAAGGACTTGGGTTTGATTCCAGTCTTGGGTCACTGCCTGTATGGAGTCTGCATGTTCTCCCCGTGTCTGCATGTGTTTCCTCCGGGTGCTCCAGTTTCCTTCCACAGCCTGAAAGACGTGCACTGGCCATGCTAAATTCTCTCTCAGTGTGCAGAATTGGGGATTTTCACAGTAACTTCATTGCAGTGTTAATGTAAGCCTTCTTGCGAGACTGAAAGATAAACTTTAAACTTTTAAGATGAGACCTTAGGTGAATTATCCATGGTAAATACATGGGGTTACAGGGCATGTGGGACGGTCATGATGGGATGCTCTTTCACAGATCCTAAGGGATGGCATGGTGGCACAGTGGCTAGCGCTGCTGCCTCTCAGCACCAGGGACCCGGGTTCAACTCCCAGCTTGGGTCGTTGTCTGTGTGGATTCTGCATGCTCTTCCTACATCTGTGTGAGTTTCCTCCAGATGCTCCGGTATCCTCCCACAGTCCAGAGACATGCTGGTTAGATACACTGGCAATGCTAAACTCTCCCTTGGTGTTCCCGAACAGGTGCCAGAGTGTGGCAACTAGGGGATTTCCATAGTAACTTCATTGCGGTGTTAGTGTAAGCCTACTTGTGACACTAATAAATAAATAAATAAGTCAATCTTCACCAGGACAGACAGTTTAGTTCAAATCTATTCTGCACAAGGGCGCACGTTATGAAGTTTACTGGGCGGGAGCGGTTCTATATTGAGCCAGAGATAATTTGAGTCAGAACTGCATGAGGAGTTAAATATGAACCCTTTATCATTCTCTCTTCCTGGCTGGTGCTCTCTGCCGATGTATGTGTGCATGGCAGTTTCAAGTGGACAAAATGCACAATGCAATTTTCAATACACTGCGTGTGTAAACCCAAGAAACGAGAAGCCTGCAACGGGGCAGATCATATGGGAATCCAAAAAGTAAGACGGGTGCACTATTGGGGAATGGAAGAATATCAAAGGCTAGAGCACATTGGGCAAGTCTTATCATTCATGGGCAATTGGCTTCTGAGTGCTTTCCCTCATGGCCTCTCCTTGTGTCCTGCACATCCACAATACCTCTCGATGAAAGAGCTGTTATAAGGAGCACATGAGTACATTACTTGTTAGAAGGAGATGGATAACTTGCTTAAAAGATGCAACAGAGGCACTTACATTTATCTAATTGGAAACAGCACCTGATAATTTTGTGGAGCAGGTAATTCTTGTCTTATCCACGTCCTGAAATTTCACCTGGTGCAGTGTTGTTGAGGAAAATATGGAGGCACTATGTGTGAAAGAAAGATGGAGCCAAGATATTGGCTGGAATTCTCCCATCCCGCCTGCCATTGGAATTCTAGCGGGTGGGGGTGGGGGTGTGGGTGGGGGGGTGCGGACCACGTAAAGATCCATTGAAGTTGGCTGGGAATCTCCAGTTTTCAGGCGAGTGCGGCCAGAGAATCCCACCCATCATCTTCCTATGGGACTGACCACAAAATACAGGGAACCCAATATCCTGATTAATATACACCCACATGGAAATCCTCCATGGCTTTCAGCTAAATCTGCCACACTGCATCGTTTGGTAACTCATTTAAATATCTGACCATTAAATATTACCGTCACTCACCTTGAGCTTTCTTCTGGCATTGAATTTCCTCAAACATTCGACGGTTTCTTGACGGTGCATCATTGATGCTACTGTAGAACGTTGCTGAAAAAATACCAAGTGATGCCTTGTGTTATTGAGGTCAGTAAATGTCAACAGGTAACAGAATGTTTATTCGACAAGTTAAACCAGTCCGTTACTGTCAATGATGTGTCCACCAGGAACAAGTCAGAACACTGTGATGGCCAACTGTAATTGCCAATGCAGCTCCTTAATGATGGACACATGAAGGTATATCCTTGATATGAGGTCTTTATACCATTGGTTTCTATGTTCCTGGGCATCACAGGTCAGATCAGCATTTGTTCCCTACCGTTAAGTGCTCCAGAGAAGGTGATGGTGCACCACATTATTGAGCCGCTGCAGTCAATGTAGTTTAGGTACAACTGCAGTGCTGTTATAAAAGGAGCTTCAGGTCCTTAAACTAGCAATAGGCAAGGAATGGAGATACAGACAATTATTTTACAACCTCGTTTGGGCGAGGCTGGTAAAATCCTGCCTGAGGCCAATGAAGAATTCCATTCTGCGAGCTGCGCTGGCAGTAAAATTCTGGCAACAGTTCCAAGTTTTAGCTTTGAAAGACAATTTACTTGGAAAAGATCTAATTGGCCTGAATTTGAAAACACAGAGGATACATCAGCCACAGCACAGGGTAACTGAGAAAATTACACTTAATGAGCATGCAATGGATTAAAAACAACATTTACTATTTACACCTGAAAGGTTGGTTTATAATTAGGACTGGTACTTACGCAAACCCATGGGTGTTTCAGGGCCTCGGTCGCGGTTATCCTTTTGGCTGGGTTGATGGTAAGCATCTGATTGATCAGATTTTTGGCTTCTGGGGTTACGGTGTCCCATTCTGGAGATGGAAACTATTACAGAAATGGAATATCATTGAAAGTGAGCTCCTCCTGCTCATTGGTGGCTGAATGCAACATCAGAGACAACAATCAAAGAGGCATCACATTCTTAAAGTGAATGGTTGCAGACAATACAAGAATCATAGAGTTTTTAGTGCACAGATGGAGTCCATTAGGTTCTATGCTGGAGTACTGAAGTAGACAGTACAAAGAGTAAGAACACTCCCTTTCCATCTCTGATATACCAGTATAATCTACTTTAGACCAATAGCGGCGGCACGGTAGCACAGAGGTTAGCACTGCTGCTTCACAGCTCCAGGGACCTGGGTTTGGTTCCTGGCTTGGGTCACTGTCTGTGTGGAGTTTGCACATTCTCCCCGTGTCTGCGAGGGTTTCCTCTGGGTGCTCCAGTTTCTTCCCACAGTCCAAAGGCGTGCAGGTTAGGTTGACTGGCCATGCTAAAAAAATTGCCCCTTACAGTCCTGAGATGTGTAGGTTAGAGGGATTAGTGGGTAAATACGTAGGGACATGGGGGTAGGGCTTGGGTGGGATTCAATGGGCCGAATGGCCTCTTTCTGCACTGTAGGGTTTCTGTGATTTCTACGATTGAGAATTCTGTCTCTCTGTTCCATTCAGCTCCGAGTCAACTGGATGGAGAGGCCTTTAATCTAGTTTTAAGGCCATGGTGGGCACATGTGGCCCATCAGGGTTCTGAGAGCACCCATGTTTTGTTGACTGTTGCCCATGAACCATATTCCACTGATTTCTGTCTGCGTACCGATATGACAGAACTGATATGCACATAAAGCAAGGGCGAGTGAAGTGAGGTACGTGCTGATTGCTCACAACATTGACTGTGAGAGCCGTGCTGTGTCCACAGTGTCAATATTTTTTTTGTTTTATCATTTGAAGTTGAGGAGTGTGTGGAGACTGTACATTCTCCCTGTGTTTGTGTGGGTTTCCTCCGGGTGCTCCACTTTCTTTCCACAGTCCAAAGATATGCACATTAAGTTGATCGGCCATGCTAAATCGACCTGAGTGTCGGGGGATTAGCAGGGTAAATGTGAGAGGTTACGGGAATAGGGCCTGGCTGGGATTGTGGTTGGGACAGACTTGATGGGCCGAATGGCCTCCTTCTGTACCGTAGGTATTCTATGACTAGCTTAATATAAGGTAGGTCCATTTAATAGACTGATGGCAGCAGGGAAGAAGCTGTTCTTGATTCAGTTGGTAGGTAATCTTAGACTTTTGTATCTTTTTACTGATGGAAGAAGGTGGAAGAGAGTATGTCCGAGTGGGGTCCTTAATAATGCTGGAAGTGTAGACACGGTCAATGGATGGGAGGCTGGTTTGCCTGATGAAGTTTCCCCTGATTGGGTGAAGTGTGAAGGGAGGCGTGACAGTGAAGGGTTAAGGCATGTAGGAGGGTCCAAAGTGATGTGATCATATTGTATTCATTGAGACCCTGAGGTCCACTGACGGCTCGTCATGCCGAGGCACTTTGGATGATTTTTCACCTGGAACTCCCTGGCAAAAGGAGAACTGGCACCTCTTTCTGGGATCCAAACGGGAATGGATATCAGTGGGCACGGTGGGGTGGGGGTGGGCGGGAGGCGGCGCGAAAGAGACTACAGGTAACCTGCTTACTTATTTATAACCCATGTGAAATTAGAGGTTCACTGAGGTAGAAATAGTTCAAAGCCGAAGTGTGGGGGTGGTTGAGAGATAGGGCGACTATTCCTTCTGCAAATATGTGTCAAAATATACACACACGAGAGAAACATTATGCACTTGTTGAAAGACTAATCAAAGGCAAATTCATGAGTCATTCTCCAGTGTAGATATCTCTTCACATTTTTCTCATGACATTGTTGCTGGCTTCCGAGCATGCATAAAAAGTACTGCTGTCAGTGACATCCACTGCACTCAAATGACATTGCTTTGTCTGGTATTTTCATCAGACATTAACCCATTTCTTTCAAAATAGGTTATTGCCTGCACTACATTAGCAGAAAGGAGGTCACACACGTGTGCTAAATATCATGCACTAACCTCACCTACTGTCATTCCTACGTTTTTTTTTAGAGTTCTTTTTTAAATTCTGTGTCAGATCAAGACTTCACTCAAGTTTCCATCAAGCTTGACTTTTCTCTGGGGCTCCCAATTTCACCTTCAACGGCAAGAAAGCTTCATATCTCTCACTCCCCAATTTCTGTCAGATTTTGGCAAGAGTTTCCCCCCCAACATCCTGGGAAGGAAATGATGCTGCGACTGAACGCAAATTGGGAATGATTCGGGGACCATAGGCATTGGTGACAGGAGCAGAAAAGGCTGGAGAAACTCAGCAGGACTGACAGCATCTGTGGAGAGAGAATAGAGCCAACGTTTCGAGTCTGGATCGCCCTTCGTCAGAACAGGTGCTGACTAAAGGACATTATCCAAATCTGTAGCACCAGTCTTGTGAGAGGCAAGAGCACAATAGGGTTCCAACAACACCTCATTTCTGAACTCAACTCTCTTTGGCAATGAGTTTTGTGGTACAGTGGTTAGCACTGCTGCCTCACAGTGCCAGGGACCCAGGTTCAATTTGCAGCTTGGGTCACCATCTGTGTGGAGTCTGCACATTCTCCTCGTGTCTGCGTGAGTTTCCTCTGGGTGCTCCAGTTTCTTCCCACAATCCAACGATGTGTGGGTTAGTTGGATTAGCCATGCTAATTAGCCATTGCCCCTTTGTGTCAGGAGGATGAGCTAGGGTAAATATTAGAGAATGATGGGGATAGGGCCTGAGTGGGATTGTGGTCTGTGCAGACTCGATAGGCCGAATGGCCTCCTTCTGCACTGTAAGGATTCTATGGATTCTAATGGCACCAACTTCAAGTCTGGATCATCCTTCATCAGAACGAGTGCTGACTAAAGACTTTATCCATCAACGTGTCACCTTGGTAAGACCACATTTGGAATATTGTGTGCAGTTCTGGTTGCTTCACTATAAGGAGGATGTGGAAGCATTGGAGAGAGTGCAGAGGAGATTTAGCAGGATGCTGCCTTGTTTGGAGGGTAGGTCTTATAAGGAAAGGTTGTGGGAGCTGGGGCTTTTCTCTTGAGAGTGGAGGATGATGAGGCAACGTTATAAGATGATGATGGGGAAAGATTGAGTGGACGCTCAGAGACTATTTCCTCAGGTGGATGTAGATATTACTACGGGGGCATAACTATATGGTTCACGGTGGGAAGTACAGGAGGGGCGTCCAAGGTAGGTTCCTTATTCAAAGAGTGGTAGGGGTGTGGAATGCACTGCCTGCTGTGATAGTGGAGTCGGACACTGTAGGAACTTTTAAGCGGTTATTGGATAGGCACATGGAGCACACCAGAATGATAGGGAGTGGGATAGCTTGATCTTGGTTTTGGACAAAGCTCAGCACAACATTGAGGGCCGAAGTGCCTGTGCTGTGCTCTACTGTTCTACGTTCTAGACTTCTGAGAGGCAAAAGCACAAAAGGGCTCCAGCAACACCTGATTTCTAAACTCAATGCTGTCTGGCAATGGGATCACAATCCTACAGGAATGCAGTGCTGCTCTTAGGTTACAGAATCAATAGCTTTAGATGATTCTTACTCTTAAAAATAACTCTGTCCCCTTTCATTACACCCAATAATTATTTTCATCAATTGCAAATGAGTAAGTGAAACATTTGCAAGGCCAGTAAGACAAAAGTGGTGCTCCGGTTTCCTCCTGAGAGACATGCTGTTTAGGTGCATCGACCGAACAGGTGCCGGAGTGTGGCGAATTTCAGAGTAACTTCATTGCAGTGTTAACATAAGGCTTACTTGTGACTAATAAATAAACTGTAACTGTAACTGAAAATGTACAGTAATTAAATAAGAAAGAGAGTGTACATATCCCAAGAGTTTGCCTTTGGAGATGTTGGCTGGAATTTTACCGGCATGCTCATCCCAGAATAGAGGTGGGAAAGGCTTGCTGAATGGAATTCTCTATTGGCCTTGAGCAGGACCTTACGAGCCTCGGGCAGTTGGGGCAGTAAAATTCCGGCTATCGTGTCTTTGCCACACTCAATCCAGAGCTGTGTGTGTGCTCTGAGTCACAAAACCATTATCGTTCTTAAAGAGATACAGAAACTAGCAAGGAAGGTAGTCCTGGATATGGTACATGTGTTGTGAAGGATGGCTGGGAAAACATTTTATCCCAGAGAGGTTTTTAAGACCTCAAAGGGACATGGAAGTGGTTAACAATAACAAAGCATTTACAGACTGTTAACAATTAAAATATTCCGAGTGAGAAGGGAAGCCAGCGGGGCCTTGGCTGATGGCAGTTGAATAATGGGAAAGGTTATCCCCTACATTATCATAGAATCCCTACAGTGCAGGAGGAGGCCATTCAGCCCATCGAGTCTGCACCAACCACAATCCCAGCCAGGCCCTATTCCTGTAACTCCACATATTTACCCTGCTAATCTCCCTGACACCAAGGCCAGTCCACCTAACCCACACATCTTTGGAGGAAACCGAAGCATCCAGAGGAGACCCACGCAGACACGGGCGAGAATGTGCAAACTCCACACAGTATATAATCTAGGGAATACCTTAACAATCAGATACAACACGGGGGAGAACGTGCAAATTCCGCAATCACCGAGGCCAGAACTGACTTGACAATTCAATATGATTTATTTGTTTTATTTAATTGACTCTCTATGACTCTCTCTCATTGAACCTGAGCCCCTGGTGCTACGGGGGCAACAGTAATAACCACTGTGCCGCCCTTAATGATGGAATGCTTCACAGATGTGCCTGTCATCCTTGTGCTAATCTTCTCTGTATTGTTCCAATGTGAGCTTTAATGATGGTCATTGAAGCAGACAGTGCAACTAGGTTCCAGTGGTGGTTCTGGGGAGAGTAGGATTGAGTAGGTTTACGGAGATGACATTTGTCAAATGGTATGTGCCTGTTCACTCTAATG
Source organism: Carcharhinus amblyrhynchos (assembly GCF_965287045.1). Lineage (NCBI taxonomy): Eukaryota > Metazoa > Chordata > Chondrichthyes > Carcharhiniformes > Carcharhinidae > Carcharhinus > Carcharhinus amblyrhynchos. Next base: position 8,870,110 of record NC_137354.1, read on the forward strand.
ATCTGGTCCTCTTACTAAAAAAAAAGTGTTTAAACTAATTGAATGGCAATCTAAACCATTTGGGAGTCAGAATGATTTATACAGTAACCCATGTCATATTGCAACAGATGCTTAAATTTTCATTTTGGCCATTCTAATTCACTATAATACACAATTTATTAAATCAATTTTCAGAGTATTCTATTTGCTCAACGTCCATCAGATGGATATAATGCCAGGTAATTTTAGAAGCGTGTTTTATTTCATTTGAGAAAAATACATTGCTATTTTTTTTTGCCACAGCGTAACTGAGAAGGGTGCAATAATGATTATACGTGGCACTGGCAGGGCCAGATAAATCATCGTGTTGATGAATAATGACATTTTTCCAGCTTTTCAATTGTAGAAGTGAAAAATTCAAAACCCTGCAGGCTGTGCGGTTCTGTTTTAAATAACTTGCCAATGGGAAAATGGACACGATCACAGGAAAGTTGAAACAAGCAGTGAAATAAAATACTGTCAACTCCTTGTGTCGAATGGTTGAGAGGGCCCCGCGTGAATGGTTGTCCTCCATGGGGTTAATGGCATACGCCACTCCTGACCTGGCAATCTCGCTCAGAAAAACCAGGAGATGGACCATCTGGCAAGTGGAGGAATTTCACTATAAGTGGGGTGACCTTCTGATGAGGAATACGGATTTGAGTTGATTTATTTTTCCTCACATGAATTGGGATGCAGTGAAAAGTATTGCTTCTTGAGCGCTTTACAGACAAAGCATACAGTTCATTGAGTACATAGGGGAGAAGGAAAGGAGAGGGTGCAGGATATAGTGTTGCAGTCATAGCTGGGGTGTAGAGTTGTATTGTTAAGGGTGCATTGTTAACTGGCGCGGTGGCACACTGTTTGGCACTGCTGCCTCACAGCCCCAAGGACCCGGGTTCAATTCTGGCCTCAAGTCTGTGCAGAGTGTGCACCTTCTTCCCGTGTCTGCGTGGGTTTCCTCCCACAATCCAAAAGGTGTGTCGGTTAGGTGGATTGGCCATGCTAAATTCTCCCTCAGTGTACTCGAACAGGTGCCGGAGTGTGGCAACTGCGGGATTTTCACGATAACTTCATTGCAGTGTTAATGTAAGCCTACTTGTGACACTAATAAACATAAAAAAAAAGTGTTTATTACTCAGCAAGTAGCCATTCGAGAGTTAATCTGGCAGATTCTGTGGGGCCTATGTTGGCAATGACAGTCAGTAAGGCTGTTAAATAAAGCATCTGTGATCCTGGGCTTTCTACACAGATTTACAGGGTACAAAAGCAATGCTAAGTTTGTGTGAATCTTTAGATCTTGAATGAGAGGGTGCAGGGATTGGGGGCTTCATGTATGTGGAGAAGGTCGATTTATCTTTAAAGCAGGAAAGGTTAGGGAGAAATTTAGAATCAGAGAAGAATCATAGAATCCCTACAATACAGAAGGAGGCCATTCAGCCCATTGAGTCTGCACTGACCTCAATCCACCCAGGCCCTATCCCCATAACCCCATACATTTAACTTGACACTAAGGGGCAATTTAGCATGGCCAATCCACCTAACCCACAGATCTTTGGATTGCACAGATTGTTTGGACAACTTTAGAACAATTTGACACCAGTGAGTTAGACTAAGCCTCATGATAGCCCATCATATCATTAATAATTCTGCATATTTAAAATATGTTTTATTAATAACTTGTAGACTTTATTTATGACAGCAATGTGTGGAGACATGACCCGCTTCTCCGCTGCCCCACACCATTAATCTTAGGTTGGAGCAGGGTCTCGGTCAAAAGCCAAAATATTACGTCTGGTTCAGCCAGATTAAGCAAACTCCAACTTCATAAGATGGTGCTCAATTATTTTTTATACTTTCACAGGATGTGGGCATTTGCTGCCCATCCATAATCGCCCTTCAACCTGAGGGGCTTGCTAGGCCATTTCCATAAGACCATAAGACATAGGAGCAGAGTTAGGCCGCTCGGCCCATTGTGTGTGCTCCACCATTCAATCATGGCTGATAATTTTCTCATCCCCATTCTCCTGCCTTTTCCCCATAACCCCTGATCTCCTTATTGATCAAGAACCTATCGATCTCTGCCTTAAAGACACTCAATGACCTAAAGATTTCAGAGGGCGGTTAAGAGTCAGCCACATTAAAAAAAGTGGAGGTTGAAAAAAAAGGAGCAGCATGGACAATTTGGGCCGAAAGGCCTGTTTCCATGCTATAAACCTCTATGACTCCATGACGTTGCTGTGGCTCTGGAGTCACGTGTTGGCCACATCAAGTAAGGACATTAGTGAACTAGATGGGTTTTTACAACAATCAGTGATATTTGCCATGGTCACTATGATCAAGGCCTGCTTTATATTCCAGCTTATTAAACAAAATTTAATTCCACTAGTCAGATTTGAGCCCACATCCCCAGATAATTAGGCCTCTTGATTACTAGTCCAGAGACATTACCACCACAACCACACCATCTCCTCTGATTCCACTTACATCATAAGCACCAGCCTTAATTTGTTGATAAAGCTTATGCTGGTCCTCGTCCCAGAATGGAGGGTAGCCTACTAATAATATGTAGAGAATGACGCCTGAAAGAAACCACAAATAAATAAAAGTGTTAGAATTAATCTGTCTGACGGAGTCTGTCAAGTTAATGTCTGCTGCCCCATTTCATACCCTTTGCTTCCCCTGTTCACCTGTCACATCATTGAGTTCAGAGCAAGCTACACCTCCACTCTATCCAAGGTTCTACCTATTGGACTCCCCAAGAGTTGTCAGAACTCATTCAATAGGAGGGAGCAAGGGTGCAAAGACAAATCAGAGCACCTGCTTCAATTCAGCATTAGAACCAACTCGGAGCTTCCAAGAAGGCTACTGCAGATCAACCCATTCTCGCATTGCACAGGAAACGAGATAGGAAAGCAGGCTGTGATGAGGAGATTAAAAAGTTTACAGATGGATATTGACAGGCGAGGGGAATGGGCCAGAATGTGGCAGATGGAGTTTAATGTGAATAAATGTAGTGGTTATCCATTTTGGTCAGAAAAATAAAAGGGCAAATTATTATTTAAATAGGAAACAGATTCAAAAGGCGTCTGTGCAGAGGGATCCGGGTGTCCTAGTGAACGAGTCTCAAAGTGGGTATGCAGGTGCAGAATGTTATAGGGATGGCAAATGGAATCTTGGCATTTATTGCAAAGGGTTTGAATTATAAAAGTAGAGAAATATTGATACAATTTTATAAGGGATTGAGACCACGCTTGTATTTAGTTCAGTTTTGGTCACCTTCTTTGAGGAAGGATGTGGTGGCACTCGAGGCGGTTCAGAAGAGGTTCACGAGATTGATTCAGGGATTTGAAGGGGCTGTCATATGAGGAGCGGTTGAACAGCTTGAGCTTATATTCACTGGAGTACAGAAGAATTGGGGGGATGGATTTGATTGAGGGATATAAAATATTCAACGGGATTGATAAAGTTAACCAAATGTTCCCTCTTCTAGAACAGTCTAGGACAAGAGGTTATAGATGCAGAGTAAGGCAGGATGGGGGGGAAGTACAAGACAGAATAAGGCGGGATGGGGGGGGGGTGAGTACAAGACAGAGATAAGGTGAAGCTACTTCTCATACAGGGTTGAGAATCTATGGAACTCATTGCCCCAGAGTACAGTGGATGTAGAATCAATCAATGGATTGAAGAAGGAGACAGATAAATATTGGATCAAAAGCAGGATAAAGGGCAATGGGAAAAAGGCAGGGAAGTGTAGTTAGGATGAGATGGATCTCAGCCATGATCATATAGAACGGTGGAGCGGGGGCTCGAAGGGAGACTCTCACTCCTAATTCCTATGTTCTTATTCAAAACATGAGAATTAATGAGTGCTTGTGGAAATTACTGGTTTAGTTTTGAAGACTGGTTACTTCAAACCCTGGGAGTACCACCCAAATAGTTGCCTTTTCCACTCACCGCATGCCCAGATATCGACTGGCTTTCCGTATGGATCTTTTCTTAAAACTTCCGGGGAGAGATATCCAGGAGTTCCTGCAAACCCTGTGGGGAACAAAACATCCAGATGTGATTTTCTTTCCGTTAACATTGGTTCATCTGCTGAAGAACTGCAGCATCACTACAGATCTGTTCCATGCATTGAACTATAATAACTCCAGGAGTTGGCTGTGAAGGAATCGTGTTTTTATTGCATAAAATGAAAATAAACAATAAACACAAGCCTGTGGTGAATACAACAGGTCCTAACTGGGACTAAAAGGTTACTGGACCCTCTCAGGGTCTTGCTTTATATAGGGCTCAGTATCCAAGCTCCACCTGGTTGGCTAATTACCAATTTCCAGGGAGCTTGTATTCAACGAGCCCAAATGGGAGGTGAATTAATGATTCCCCATGCAGATTCTGGGGGTTATCACACAAGTGGCACCATGTTTAAACTATTTTTTGCCTCGCTTTCCAGTGCCACACAAAGTTAATCATTAAGACGTCAAATAAGGAGAAACAATTTGGTGTTGATTTTAACCAAGTTACTCAGCAACTACAACGGCCTAAAACATCAAGACTTTTCATATAACCAAATACATTGAAGAATGTCGGGCAAGTGAATAAGGTAAAGAGCAATGCGAGTTGTGAGGCAGAAGAATATCCATGGAGTATCTGAAGCAACCAGAACTTGGTCAAAGAAGTGTATTTGATAGACAAAGATACAAATGAGGAGGAATAGGCCATTCAGTCCCTCAAGCGTACTCCACCTTCCAATAAGATCATGGCTAATTTAATTGTGGCCTCATTTCACCACTTTGCAATCTACCCCCATCACCCTGTGATTCCCTTCTTATTCAAGAATCTCTGTTACTCTCCCTTACAAATATTCACAGGTTGTGGGCTTACTGGCAAGGCCAGAATTTTTTTTGTCCATCCCTAGCTGTCCTTGAGGTAAGTGGCTTACTGGGCCTTTTCAGAGAATGGTTATCAATCAATCTCATTGCTGTGGGTCAGCAGGCAGATGTAGAGTAGAATCATAGAAGCCCTACAGTGCAGAAGGAGGCCATTCGGCCCATCGAGTCTGCACTGACAACAAACCCACCCAGGCCCTGCAACTGCACATATTTATCCTACTAATCTCCCTGACACTAAGGGGCAATTTAGCATGACAGATCTACCTAACCTGCACATTTTTGGACTGTAGGAGGAAACTGGGTCACCCAGAGGAAACCCATGCAGACACGGGGAAAACACGGAAACTCCACTCCAATCCCAACAGTGTAGAAGAGGCCATTGGGTCCGTCATGTCTGCACTGGCTCTGACAGAGTACATTACCCAATCTCTCTTCCCCTCCACCTCTGATTTATCTCCATAGCTTCACACATTTACCATGGCCAATCCACCCAACCTGCACACCTTTGGAGTGTAGGAGCAACCTGGAAGAAACCCACTCAGACATGGGGAGAATGTACAAACGCCTCACAGACAGTCACCCAAGGCCAGAATCGAGCCGGGCCCTCAGTGCTGTGAGGCAGCTGTGCTAAATGTCATAGATTGCAAAATACTTTAACGGAATACGTGTTTTGTACCAAATTATCACTACACTTGTTAGAGGTCCCCCACCTCACCCACCAGCTGATCACTGCCCCGATACACCCCTCATGGCCAATCGTCTGCCCCAGATCATAGAAATCATAGAATTCCTACAGTGCAGAAGAAGGCCATTCGGCCCATCAAGTCTGCATTGACCACAATCCCACCCAGGCCTTACCCTCATATCCCTACATATTTATCTGCTAATCCCTCTAAACTACATGTCTCACGACACTAAGGGGCAACTTTTAGCATGGCATTCAACCTAACCAGCACATCTTTGGACTGTGGGAGGAAACCGGAGCACCCGGAGGAAACCCACACAGCCACAAGAGAACATGCAAGCTCCATACGGACAGTGACCCGAGCTGGGAATCAAACCCACATCCCTGGAGCCGTGAAGCAGCAGTGCTAACCACTGTGCTACCGTGCCACCTCCACCTTCACCCTTATCGTGAGCGCAAGACTGATTACTCCAGTAACATGGGGCCAATCTCACTGGCTCTCCTCACCGAGCGACTGGCATGATGAACCAGTGAGGTCGTGTCGTCCCTTAGATCGGAATTGCAATTTATCTCACGCCAGGCGAGACACACTAAATGGACTTGGACAAGAAGACAAGCTCCAGGAGAGATCAGCACACGTGGGACTGTGTCCTAGAATCAGTCAGTCTCTTTAAAATCCAAGGGAAATATATAGGGGGGGTGGAGGTGGTGATAAGATTATTAAAAGGGCTGTAGTTAAGACATCCAAGCTTCAGATGGACCGGATGGCCTCCTCTTGTCTTGTATCAGTCTACAAGTCAGGAGTCTGAAAGCAGTCGATAGAGAACAATTAAATAGGAAAGCTCAAGACACAAGGTCAAGAAAAGGTCTTGGGAATTGGATACTTGGCAATCTTGGATTATGTTGTCAATCCTTTAAACTTGTCCATTACCTGAGAAAGCTAAAAGTGCCACAGAGTGATATATGCACACAGAGGCAATAGGTCATTACGCTGTCAGGCAATGAGTAATACTCAGATTAAGCAGCTGGCAGCTTTAGAGGAGTCGTTAAATATTAATTAAAGCCATTTAGGAAGAAACGTGACTGGGTGACAGAGTCAGGGAGGTGGACTGGATTCCGAGTGGAGCAGTCCTCCATCCACAATGACTGGAAATAAACCCAGACACACAGTGAGCATTGTGAGGGGTTTTGATGGGGTCGGGGGCAAACTGTCCCAACAGGGGATCAGGGGACAGATTTCAGACGATTGGTAAAAGAACTGGGATTGCGCGGCAGCAGAGAGTGAGAGAATTTGTTATCAAAATGCAGTGAAATGTTGTATTTTGGAACGTGCTGCCTGTAAGGATGGTGGAAGCAGGTGGAAGGGTCACTTCCAGAAGGGAACTGGATAAATAATCGAAGGAGACAAACCTATGTGGGAAGGGCAGGGCCACGGAACGGACTAAATAGCTCCTCCAAACAGCCAGCACAGGTACAATAGTGTGCAGCGGGACCTGGGTGTCCTTGTGCACCAGTCGCTGAAGATAGGCACGCAGGTGCAGCAGGCGGTAAAGGTGGCAAACGGTATATTGGCCTTCATTGCGAAAGGTTTTGAGCAGAGGAGCAGGGATGTGTCATTGCAATTATACAGAGCCTTAGTGAGGCCACGCCTAGAATATTGTGTGTAGTTTTGGTCTCCTTTTCTGAGGAAGGATGTTCTTGCTCTCGAGGGAGTGCAGTGAAGGTTTACCAGGCTGATTTCAGGGATGGCGGCTCTGATGTATGAAGAGAGATCGACTAGGTTAGGACTGTTTTCAGATGAATGGGGGGGGGGGATCTCATAGAGACTTTTAAAATTCTAACAGGACTAGACAGGGTAGATGCAGGGAGGATGTTCCTGATGGTGAGGGGAGCCCAGAACCAGGGGTCACAGTCTGAGGATTCGGGGTAGACCATTTAGGACAGAGGTGGGAAGATATTTCTTCACCCAAAGAGTGGTGAGCCTGTGGAATTCATTACCACAGGAAGTAGTTGATGCCAAAACATTGAGTGTGTTCAAGAAGTGGCTGGATATAACACTCGGAGTGAATGGGGTCAAAGGTTATGGGGAGAAAGCAGGGATAAGTTACTGAGTTGGACGATCAGCCATGATCATAATGAATGGCAGAGCAGCTTGAAGGGCAGAATGGCCTCATCTTGCTCCTATCCTCTATGTTTCTATGTAATACCTTGGACTGTCTGACTCTGCCTCTATTTCAACTCAGAATCCAGAGAGGCAGAGAGGAGGAAGAGGGGATGGGGAGGGATTTCACTCTGTACTGGGCTCCCTAGGCACTATTATGCTTTCTGAGAACTTAAATAAGTGTAAATGACAGAGACCCACGCTTCAGTGACCATGTTTGCCTAAGGTAGGTGGTTTCTGAATCCACTGAACAAATATCTGAGTAGGCTTCTCATACAATTAACATTGCTCTAAGGTGGTTGTTTTGTGCAGGTGCATGGTACTTGCAATCTTGACTAGTGGCTGCCTGTACAACATCAGCCCTGTTTAATTAAGCCTCCCCGTAAGACATTTTGAAAGAAAGTCGCTGCTTCATTCAGAGGTCTGTCTTGACCAATTCTCCCTCAAGAACCATTGAGGTCTATTCCACATATTGATGACACTGTGGAAAAAGGAATCCCCCGGTATTGCTTTCTAATTAACCATTTGCTGGTTCAGAATTGATTCCCCAACTTCTGTAACATTCTAGATCCACCTTGTACATTTCTTTGAACTATCTGAAACTCCTCGCCTCTTGGACACCTGTCCGGACCAGAAAAGATCCCAAGTTTCCTCTGTCTTTCTTCATAACAACTTGCATTTAAACAATGTTGGGGAAAATGATGGCCAAGTGCTAATTGAATGTTAGTTACATTGGGCTAACTGTATGTCAATTACATTGGTCGGATACACAGGGGAAGGACATTGTTCAGTGATCTGTGTGGAGCACATTTGGATAGGGCTGAGCAAGTGGTGGCCTCGTGGTATTGTCCCTGAATTAGTAAGCTGGAGTCCGAGTGTAAATTCTGGGGACCCAAGAATACAAGAGCAAGGATGTACTGCTAAGACTGTACAAGGGTCTGGTCAGACCCCATTTGGGATATTGTGAGGAATATCTAAGGATGGATGCGCTGACCTTGGAAGGGGTCCAGAGGGAGGCTCACAAGAATGATCCCAGGAATGAAGAGTTTGTCATAAGAGGAGCAGTTAAGGAGCCTGGGTCTATATTCAATGGAGTTTAGAAGGATGAGGGGGGATCTAACAAACTTACAGAATACTGAGAGGCCTAGGCAGAGTGAACATGGAGAGAACGTTTCCACTAGAGGGCACAAACTTCAGAGTGAAGGGACGCTCCTTTAAAACAGAGATAAGGAGGGATTTCTTCAGCCAGAGAGTGGTGAATCTGTGGAACTCATTGCCACAGAAGGCTGTAGAGGCCAGGTCACTGAGTGTCCTTCAGACAGAGATAGACAGGTTCATGATCAATAAGGGGATCAGATGTTATGGGGAGAAGGTAGGAGAATGGGGATGAGAAAAATATCAGCCACGATTGAATAGCAGGGCAGTCTTGATGGGCTGAGTGGTCTAATTCTGATCCTATATCATACGGTTTTATGACCCAGGCTTGAAATTTAAAAATCTGGAATTAAAAGTCAAATGAGTGAATGAACCATACAAACTGATGGAGAGAAATTATAAACAGGGCACACTGCCCACCAGGGGATGTCACCCCTGCCATTTTTTACTTAATTTACTGATTACTAATTTTACGAAGAGAGTATAAACAGGGGACAGTTGGGACACTAGGGTGTGTGAGGAGAGCTCTTAGACTGACCAAAAGTCAATAAACTCTATCAATAAAGAAAAGTTGTGTGTCTTGGTTTCTGCTTCACAAGCTAGCTTGTTTTGAATGAATCGTAAAATCCCTATGGTGCAGACAGAAGTCATTTGGCCCATCAAGCCTGCACTGACAACAATCCCACTCAGCCCCTATCCCCGTAGCCCCATGTACTTATCCTGCCAATCCCCCTAGTCTACACAACTTGGGAGACTAAGGAGCAATTTAGCATGGACAATCACCCTAATCTGCACATTTTTGGATCGAGAGAGGAAACCGGAGCACCCGGAGGAAACCCACACAGACACAGGGAGAATGTGCAAACTCCACACAGATAGTCAACTGACGCCGGAATTGATCTCGGCTCACTGACATTGTGAGGTACAGGACTAACCAACCATCTTGCCACCCCAATGATTTAATTTGATTTATTATTGTCACATGTATTGTTGTACACTGAAAAGTATTGTTTCTTGTGCACTATGCAGACAAACATACCATTCATAGAGTACATAGGGGAGAAGGAAAGGATAGGGTGCAGAATATAGTGACTCAATTAAAGATAGGGTGGAAAGAACGATAGGACTATATATGATAGGACCATTCAAATCCTATTAACTCAAGGCAGCTAACTCAAGAGCTCTGACACCTTTTTGCATTACATGGTTACTTATATATGATCACATGAAGTAAGAACAGGATACTTGGCCTTCCAGCCTGCTCTGCCACGCAATAAGATAGCTCTGTCCTGAAAACATTCAAAAACTCTGCTTCCTTTGTACTTCAATCAGGCAGCACAGTGGTTAGCACTGCTGCCTCACAGTGCTAGGGACCTGGGTTCGATTCCCAGCTTGGGTCACTGGCTGTGTGGAGTTTGCACGTCCTCCTTGTGTCTGCGTGGGTTTCCTCCGTGTGCTCCGGTTTCCACCCACACTCCAAAGATATGCGGGTTAGGTGGATTGGCCGTGCTAAATTGCTCCCTTGTGTCGGGGGACTAGCTACAGGAAGTGCATGGGGATATGGGAATAGGGCCCAGGTGGGATTGTGTTCGATGCAGACTTGATGAGCCAAATTGCCTCCTTCTGCACTGTAACATTCTATGGTCTAAGTTGCCTCTTACTCTTCTAAACTCCAGTGGGTACAAGCCTAACCTGTTCATCTGTTCCTCAATTGCTCTCACATTAATTGTGGGAGCTCATGTCTGCGTTCAACACACAGAACAATATTCAATTCTCTCTTTTTCCCAGTGCAGTACAAATTGTGCCACGCTCCTAGTCTGTGCCATATTGCATTGCAAGTTACATGTCATCCAGCATACATCACTCTCTATTCATTCTTTCTGGGTGTCCCTGGCAAGGCCAGTCTTTTTGCCCATCCCTAATTGCCCCTGAGAAGGTGGTAGTAATGATTTGACAGCCAAATGAGGATGCTGGAATCCGAAACAAAAACAGAAAACGCTGGAAAATCTCAGCAGGTCAGACATCATCTGTGGGGAGAGAATAGAGGCAAAGTTTCAAGTCTAGATGACCCTTTATAAGGTTTTTTTTTACAGAACTGTAAGATTTTTCAACAGTAAAGGAATTAAGGTCTACGGTGAGCAGGCGGGTAAGTGGAGCTGAGTCCACAAAATGGTCAACCATGAGTGGCGGAGTAGGCTCCAGAGGCAATATGGCCTACTCCTGCTCCTAGTTTTTGTGTTTGTCAGAGTGGTAATAATTTAATTGGCTTGCCGGGCCATTTCAGAGGGCAGTTGAGAGTCAACCATATTGCTGTGGCTCTGGAGTCACATGTAGGCCAGACCAGGTAAGAATGGCAGTTTTCCTTCCCTAAAAGGACATTAGTGAACCAGATCTGTTTTATTTTTCTACTAAAACCTGGCAGCATTTTTTTTTTAAGAAGTGTTTTTACTCCATCCTTAAAGCCAATGCTTAGAATGAATTAGTGTGGATTTGAATCCTTGCTTGCTCCAAAAACCAAATTCAAAATCCAATCGAATCTAATTCATGGTCCCCATAAGAGAGACAAACAAAATCTGAGCTGACAAGGTAAAGCATTGTGCCCCATCTTGGGCTTGATGCAACGATGTTTGATCTCAGCAAAACGGCCCACGGCCACCATTACCGATGCAGGCATTTCATTCCAGAATTATTTCATTATTCTCCAGCCGCCTTTGTGGGATTTGAACTCTCGTCTCCAAATCATTATTCCAGGCCACTGAATATCTAACTTGGCAGCAGTATAGTCAGTGCACTAATGTATCCAACATAGGCACCGTGATAATCTAATCTCGCCATTAACCTGAAAGTACAAAGCTGTTTCTACTCACGAGCGCTGTTCAGGTAATTACTGCTTCAACTCCCACTGTCTACGATGTGTTTTGACTGTTTCAGCAGAGGGAAAGTGCTGTACGCAACACAATAACAGCGTCGACTAAAGCTTCCTTTGCTGCTGCGACAGTAAGCTTTTTAAAATTCTTTTTTTTATTCATTCATGGGACAGGGGTCGCTGGCTAGGCCAGCATTTATTGCCCATCCCTGGTTGCCCTTGAGAAGGTGGTGGTGAGCTGCCTTCTTGAATCGCTGCAGTCTACGTGCTGTGGGTTGACCCACAACGCCCTTAGGGAGGGAATTTCAGGATTTTGACCCAACAATAGTGAAGGAAGGGTGAAATATTTCCAAGTCAGGATGGTGAGTGACTCGGGGGGGAACTTGCAGGTAACGGTGTTCCCATGTATCTGCTGCCCTCGTCCTTTTAGATGGAATTGGTTGCGGGTTTGGAAGGTGCTGTCTAAGGGTCTTTGGAGAATTGCTGCAGTGCATCTTGTAGATGGCAACACACTGCTGCTACTGAGTGTTGGTGGTGGGGGGAGTGGATGTGGTGTTTGTCCTGGATAGTGTCAAGCTTCTTGAGTGTTGTTGAAGCTGCACCCATCCAGGCCAGTAGGGAGTATTCCATCGCACTCCTGAGTCCTATTACCCATGCTAATGACATTACTAGCCAGTGATCAGTACTTTACACCCTGTTGACTTACAGGGCCAGTGAGCCCTGTTGCCAGTTGGCAGTGTTGGTAACAGCTTGACTTGAATACTTGCGTCCGCATTATCAGTATCTTTAATGAGTAATGCTGGTTTCAAAAGAAAAAGCAGTTTTGTAAAACGTTCAGCTGCACAACTGTTGTGACAAGAGAGGGAGTATTAAATTAAATGTTTCTTTGCAAAAATATGACAACTGGTTTAAATCCAGTTAATTGAGCTGTGAGGGAAGACTTGCATTTATATAATGTCTTATCCCATGTCAGAAACACTTTACAACATCGAATTACTCTGGCACCATTGGCAGCCATTAGTCATTTCACACACAATGATCTCACAGAAACAGGAATGAGATGTACAAGGGAGGAATGTTGGCTAAGATACAAGGCAAATCTCCTATTCTTACCAAAGTGGTGCCAATGGGATTTACGTGAAGCAAGCCTTGGTTTGATGCCTCGGGGAAAGGACGGTGCCTTTGACAAGGCAGCACCCCTTCAGTACTGCATTCCTGTGTCAGTCTGCATTATACAGAATCCCTACAGCGCAGAAGGAAGTCATTTGGCCCATCGAACCTGCACTGAAAACAATCCCACCCAGACTCTATCCCCATATATTTATCCTGCAAATTCCCCTGACACTAAGGGAAACTTTAGCACGGCCAATCCACCTAACGTGCACATCTTTGGACTGTGGGAGGAAACTCACGTAGACACAGGGAGAATGGGAATTGAACCTGCACTGTTGGTTTGGCTCACTATCCTTATTATACCACATTTGCCATGCAGATGCCCACACACTCAGCCTGTCCAAATCACACTGAAGCATCTCTGCATTCTCCTCACAGCTCACCCTCCCACCCAACTCTGTATCATCTGCAAATTTGGAAATAATACATTCAGTTCCCTCTTCCAAACAGTTGGGGTCCCAGCACAGATCCCTGCGGAATCTCACTAGTCACTAACTGCCAATCAGAAAAAGACCCATTTATGCCAACTCTTTGCCTCCTATCTGTTAACCAGCTTTCTATCCGCCTCCAGACATTAACTTCGATTCCATGTGCTTTAACTTTACACAGTGGACAGTTGTGCGAGACCTTATCGAAAGCCTTCTGAAAGTCTGAATAAATCACATCCACCCATTCTCCTTGGTGAACTCTACCAATTATATCCTCAAAAAATTCCAATAGATTCGTCAAGTATGATCTCCCTTTTGTAAATCCATGCTGACTTTATCTGATTATACCACTACCTTCGACATGTTGAGTTATGATATCCTTGATAATGGACTCTGCCAACTTCCCCAGTACTGATGTTAGGCTCACTGGTCTATAGTTCCCCATTTTCTCTCTACCACCTTTTAACATAGCAAAATGTCCCAAGGGTGCTACACAGAGCTGTATGGAGCAAGAAATAAACATTAAAGCTTTTAAAGGTTATTAATTCGTGTCACAAGTAGGCTTACATTAACACTGCAATGAAGTTACTGTGAAAATCTCCGAATCGTCACACTCCAGCATCTGTTCGGGTACACTGAGGGAGAATTTAGCATGGCCAATGCACCTAACCAGTATGTCTTAAGGACTGTGGGAGGAAACCGGAGCGTCCAGAGGAAACCCACGCAGACATGGGGAGAACGTGCAGACTCTACACAAACAGTACCCCAAGCCAGGAATCGAACCCAGGTCCTTGGCACTGTGAGGCAGCAATGCTAACCACTGTGCCACCATACTGCCTATGGTTATCAATAGATTGGGGTGGGGGGTGGGGGGGGGGGGGGTGGAGAGGAGATGTAGGGGTATGTGGTGACACGAGGACAGCGTTGACAAAGCTTTGGGGAAGATATCAGCTCCGCCAGGACATTGCGGCAAGATGATGGACAGGGGCAGCTTAGCTGGTCCAACAAAACTGCGTCGCACTCTGGTCACGCTGCCTTTGGAGTCACCATTCCCAGTACCAGTTCCCCCAATGCCAACAGCGTAACCACTAGACAGAGGTCAAGAAAACAGGCACCAACCCCAAAGCCAACTAAGGGTTAAGAAAATGTGAATGACATTCCAGTGAGAGCTACAGGGCTCAGCTACTCACAGAGTCACGGGGGAATTCCCCCATCGCAGAGCAGTAAATTATAGTTTTAATTAGTACTAACGCTTTTAATTTCAGTTAGTGCCTTTAATTAAATTACAAACAGAGTAAGCCTATTAACTCTGGGTCAAATAAGACAGAATTATAACTCTTTCATTGACAATTTTCGTACGAGAAGATTTCCTTTCAGGCATGTTTGGAAAATGTATCAATTGCTTCTCCACAAATTGTGCATCTACTCAGGACAGTCCTGTGGAGCTGTTCATCGTGAGCCAAGAGGTAAGGTAACTAGCCTCCCACCCATTGACTCTGTCCACACTTCCCACTGCTTCGGGGAAGCAGCCAACATAATCAAGGACCCCGCGCACCCCGGACATTCTCTCCTCCACCTTCTTCCATCTGGAAAAAAAATGCAAAAATCTGAAAACACATGCCGACCGACTCACGATCAGCTTCTTCCCTGCTGCCGTCAGACTTTTGAGTGGACCGACCTTATATTAAGCTGATCTTTCTGTACACCCCAGCTTGACTGAAATACTATATTCTGCACCCTCTCCTTTCCATCTCCCCTATGTATTGGGTGGAGGCCGGTTGACTCACATCCTTTAAAAAGCATCCGGTTTGAGCACTGGGCACGTTGTAACGTGGAGATGCCGGCGTTGGACTGGGGTAAACACAGTAAGAAGTCTCACAACACCAGGTTAAAGTCCAACAGTTTATTTGATAGTAAAGCCACAAGCTTTCGGAAATACTGTTCCTTCGTCAGGTGTGTGGAAGGTTCTGATCAGAAAAGGGCGAATAGAGGCACACACAGTTTACAGAATACCGATTAGAATGTGAGTCTTTACAGCTAACCTGCTATTCAAGTCTTAAAGATGCAGACAACGTTAGTGGAGATAGCATCAGACATAGGTTAAAGAGATGTGTATTGTCTCCAGACAGGGCAGTAAGTGAGATGTTGCAATTTCAGGCAAGTCATGGGGGTTACAGATGATGTGACATGAACCCAAGATCCCGGTTGAGGCCGTCCTCATGTGTGCGGAACCTGGCTATCAGTTTCTACTCAGCGACTCTGCGCTGTTGTGAAGGCTGTCACGGGCATTCAGCCTCTGATCTTCGGGTAAACATTCTCCAAGGCGGCCTTCACGACACAAGACAGCGCAGAGTCGCTGAGCAGAGACTGATTGCCAGGTTCCGCACACATGAGGACGGCCTCAACCGGGATCTTGGGTTCATATCACATTACCTGTAACCCCCATGACTTGCCTGAAATTGCAACATCTCACTTACTGCCCTGTCTGGAGACAATACACATCTCTTTACCCTATGTCTAATGCTATCTCCACTCACATTGTCTGCATCTTTAAGACTTGAATAGCAGGTTAGCTGTAAAGACTTGCATTCTAATCAGTATTCTGTAAACTGTGTGTGCCTCTATACGCCCTTCTCTGATCAGAACCTTCCACACACCTGACGAAGGAACAGTATTTCCGAAAGCTTGTGGCTTTACTATCAAATAAACTGGTTGGACTTTAACCTGGTGTTGTGAGACTTCTTGCCACATTAGAACATTCAGGGCTGTGGACCAAGTGCTGGCAAATGGAACGAGGTGGGTAAGTTAGATGGTCCTTGCATGTTGAGGTAGACTAAATGGGCCAAAGGGCCTGTTTTGCACTGAGAGATTCTGTGAAGTATCCATGACAACAGTGTATCACACCGCGCGTTGTAGATTTAGTGGATTTCGTATTCTGACATAATGATTCGTAAACAGGAACATCTAGTGATGAAATAATGTGATTTAGAACTCACTTACTCATGTTGCTACAGGGTGAAAGTGTTTGTGTTTTCAATTTAGCCATAAGCAGCTGTGAACACTTATTTCTGCTACCCAGCTTGCAGGCTTGTTAAAATGGGTCTCTCACACGCCAGAAGCCTGACTGACTGGATGCTTTTAGTGAATGGCTCAGCAGCCAGGTATCCAGATGTTAATCCTGGCAAAGACAGCTGGACTTGCATCCAGCTCAGACAGAATGAAGATGGCTGCTGGGTGGTGGAGGTCGTTGGATCGACGAGGTAACCTACTAATTAGCTGTGGATCAGCAGCCTCCATCAAGCAAAGGGCAAGGACCGCATGGGGTCACTTCCCTGTTCGAGCTCATTGATAAGCTTGACGTCCAAGTTGGACCCTCACTGGAGTGGAGAGACTTGACTCCAGCTCGCTGTCTCTCAATCCAGGAACAAACCTACTTGGGTGGTCTTGGTGAACCTGTAAACTGCGGGGCAACCATTGAGCCACAGCAAATTGCTCTTATTATGTGGCTAAAAGATACTCTTAATGCAAATACTGTTCTATTACTGCTGCATTTACATAATGGGAAAGGCTTAGAATGGGATGTCTGGTTTAGCTGTTTCATAGAATCCGTACAGTGCAGAAGGAGGCCATTCAGCCCATCAAGTCTACACCAACAACAATCCCACCCAAACCCTATCCCCATTACCCTGAGTATTTACCCTGCTAATCCCCCGAGGGCCAATTTAGCATGGCCAATCAACCTAACTCGCATATCTTTGGAGTATGGAGGAAACCGGAGCAACTGGAGGAAACCCACGCAGACACGGGGAGAATGTGCAAACTCTACCCAAGGCTAGAATTGAACCCATGTCCCTGGCACTGTGAGGCAGCAGTGCTAATCACTGTGCCTCACAGTGCCAAGGATCGGCCCCCTGAGACACAGGATGGAGAAATGAGGTATCTCCTGCAGCAGGTTATCATCTGGACCTCACAGCCGCAAACACATTTCGGGGGGGGGGGCCTGTTGCGTCCACGCCCTGCGGGGTGGAGCACCGAGAGGTTGAAGTCAGGACGCTGAGCCGCTGGGTCAGTGATGGGAGAGTGGATTTGTTACAATGCGGGCAAATGCTGTTAATGTACTGGAGCAGGGAAAACGTTAACCGTTCAACACAAAACTAACAGAAAGCCAATGCAGCAAAACGTCACTTCTCTTTCCCAGTGCCGATGGGCCTGCAGTGTATTGGCAGTACCCAGTGTTCCTGAAATGGTCGCACGGCAATACCTGTTCTAATGTTCCAGAAAGGACTCACCCGGTACGATGTTTGCTGGAGGATTGGTTTTAAATCAGTGAGAAACCAATTTATGTAAAACATGCCCGAGGCCAAGTGAAGCTGGAGCCAGAGATCTACCCATTCTCTCTGTGGCTGTGGAATCACCACTGTGCAGAATGAGGCCATTCAGCCCATTGAGTCTGCACCAACTCTCTGACAGAGCGTTCCAAACAGATCCAACCCCCTGCCTTATCCCCGTAGCCCCACACATTTAGCAATCCACCCAACCTGCAAATCTTTGGACACTAAGGGGCACTTTAGCATAGCCAATCTACCTAACTCAAAACAGCTTTAGACACTCGGGGTACATTCTGCTGCGACGGATCCGCAAAGGTTCAGGGACTTACCAAACCATGCCTGTTGGTCTCCTTGCACTTCGATTGCCAATCCGAAGTCGGCCAGCTTCACCGCGGCACTTTTACATTTACTGGCAAGCAGCAGGTTCTCTGGCTTTGAGGCGCGGCAGAACCACAGCAGTTATAGGTAAATGATGGAATTAATAAGAGAGGTAATTAATGACACGTCAAAACACAAAGCTGGAGCAGTAACACTTAATAAATACTTGTCGGCAGTTAACGTCGATGCGTCACATCTTAAAACGGCTCAATCTTTCAGAGAATACAATGCAAATGTCATAGAATCATAGAAGGTGGCCATTCAGCCCGTTGAATCTGCACTGACAACAACTCCATCTGGGCCCTATCCCCACGTATTTACCGCACAAATTCCTCTAACCTACACATCCGGGTACTCTAAGGGGCAATTTAGCATGGCCAATCCACCTAACCCACACGTCTTTGGACTGTGGGAGGAAACTGGAGCATCCCGGAGGAAACCCACACAGACATGGGGACAGCATGCAGACTTCGCACAGACAGTGACCCGAGCCGGGAATCGAACCCAGGTCCCTGGAGCCGTGAGGCAGCAGTGCTTGCCGCTGTGCCACCTGCCTGCTTGGCCAGACCCTCCAACAGGTGCCCCTATCCTCCTCCCAATCTTTTTGAGAGGTTGAATCGCCAAACTGGGAACTATGGCTGGGCTGAAAATTTTGTGAAATGCACAAAGGTTTCTCAAGCTGTTGTTGAAGCCCAGATACTTCCGCTTGCCAGCAGGGAGGTGAAGAGGTCGCAGTTATCGAGCTCCCTCCAGCAATCCCACGCCACTGTCAGCTGGTGTCTGGGTGTGGTTCCCCACCCTCCTCCCGCCCCACCACCAGCTTGGATGGATCCGGGCAACGTCCCCATCCCGTGGCCAGACTGTGAACCAACCATGCCCAACAACCATCCACCCCACCCCACCCCGCCACCCCCCACCCCCCACCCCTCCACTTGGCGACAAAACAAGGCATCGAGGAACAATTCGTCTGCGAAATAAAACGGGGTTACGCACCGACCGCAACCGATGGCTTCACCCACAATTACACCACTGTCACCAGACCCTTTGAGTACTTTTGGGCGGCTTTCAGAATTGCCGCCTGCCAATTATTTTGTGGTAAAGTGGGAACGTTTCATGGCGCTGTCGTCGCAATCTGAACAGGACAATTTTACAAGTTCCACCCCCCTCCCCCCACCAACCCACAAGGTTCAACGCAACTGAAGTTCTCAAAGGGTTAAATGCCATGGGATACTTTACTTTAACCTGGCGTTGTGAAACTTCTTACTGTGTTTACCCCAGTCCAACGCTGGCATCTCCACATCATGGGTGCAAAGCCAGCACATGCACACTAGGGGGCACAGAAGCTATGCTTTTGCAGAGCCTCAGAAACAGGGCTCAGGACTGGAGTGTTAGCCCACACGGTATCTCAAAGTGACTGTCATTGCCGAATAATGTACAATTAAAAACAAAATTCCCCGACATACTTTTGAAGTGCTTTCTGCAGCTTAATATCAGGGGGATGCTTCCCGAAATATTGACCTTTCAAATGTCCAAAAATATTAACCTACACTCATCCCTGCTCTTCCTGTGATAAACAGCTTCTGTTAGGCTATGTTTGATAATTATACCCTGTTGTGATGCAGAGATGATCAGCCCCACTCCAGATTATATCACTTCTTTTAAATAAAACTGATTTCAAAAACAGCCCTGCAGTTTAAGCAGCACCTTACCACCTCACTTGGAGTGACGAGACTCCTTATGTGCATGACAATTTTAATTTTAACTTTATTTATTAGTGTCACATTTTACTTTAAAGTTTATTTATTAGTGTCACCAGTCGGCTTACATTAACACTGCAACAAAGTTGCTGTGAAAATCCCCCTAGTCGCCACACTCCAGCACCTGTTCGGGTACACTGAGGGAGAATTTAGCACGGCCAATGCACCCTAACCAGCACGTCTTTCGGACTGTGGGAAGAAACTGGAGGAAACCCACGCAGGCACGGGGAGAATGTGCAAACGCTACACAGACAGTGGCCTGAGCCAGGAATCGAACCCGGGTCCCTGGTGCTGTGAGGCAGCAGTGCTAACTGAAGGGCTGCGCGGTGGCACAGTGGTTAGCACTGCTGCCTCATAGCTCGAGGGATCTGGGTTCGATTCCCAGCTTGAGTGGAGTTTGCACATTCTCCCCGTGGCTGTGAGATTTTCCTCTGGGTGCTCCAGTTTCCACCCACAGTCCAAAAGACGTGCTGGTTAGGGTACATTGGCCATGCTAAATTCTCCCTCAGTGTACCCAAACAGGTGCCGGAGTGTGGCGATTAGGGGAATTTCACAGTAACTCCATTGCAGTGTTAACTTAAGCCTTACTTGTGACTAATAAATAAACTGTACTAAACACTCTGCCAATGTGCCACCCACATTTATTTTTCAAATTTTTCAATTTTTGTTCCCCAAACAAATAGCAGTAAACTCAAGGGTGAATTAATCTGGTTCCTGACTGCTTCGGGGAGGAATGTTGACCGGAAAATCTTTGAACAAAATGCCACGGGCATCTTCCTGTACTCCAGAGGAATACCTCACCTGAAGGAAGGTACCTCTCAATCTGTACGTGTGGTATTGGTTACAATAACATTTGACTTGAAAAAATAATGGGTGAAATTTTTCTGTCCCGCCCACTATGGCAATTGTAGCGGGCGGGACACGGACCAAGGAAAAGTCCGTTGACATCAGGCGGGATTTTCCAGCACTGATGTCAACGGAAAATCCCACCCAATGTGTACTTTTAATGGGCCTAACATCAATTCTCTCTCTATAAGTCACGTCAGCACTTGAAAACACCTCAGAATTCATTTTATTATCTGTCCGCAATGAAGTGATGTACATCCCTTTTAATAGCAGTGAATATAAACAGCAAATTCAGTTATTTTTGAGTAGATGCAACGCACGTTTTAGGTAGAAGCAGATCAAGCAAGCTTAGTTGGTAGTCAAGAGGTAACTCCAATAATATGTCAACAAGGTCAAAATGAGTAGAATTTGGATGAATCAATCTGAAAAATATGGGGACATTCGCAGGTCTCCTAGAATCCCTACAGTGCAGAAGGAAGCCATTCGGCCCATTGAGTCTGCACCAACCACAATCCCACCCAGGCCCTATTTCCATAACCCTACAGAATTACCCTGCTGAACCCCTAGCACTAGGGGCAATTTAGCACGGCCAGTCAATCTAACCCACACATCTTTTGGACTGTGGGAGGAAACCGGAGCCCCCCGGGGGAAACCCATGCAGTCCTGGAGAGAACGTGTCCGCTTGTCACAGGTAGTGACCTAAGGCAGGAGTCAAACCTGGGTTCCTGGCACTATGAGGCAGCAGTGCTAACCACTGTGCCACCATGCGGCAGTCAGTCAAGAAATACAAAAGCCAAGCGTCCTGGTTCCGGTTGGGCGGCACGGTGGTACCAGTGGTTAGCGCTGCTGCCTCACAGCACCAGGGACCCGGGTTCGATCCCCGGCTCAGGTCACTGTCTGTGTGGCGTTTGCACGTTCTCCCCTGTCAGTGTGGGTGCTCCGGTTTCCTCCCACAGTCTGAAAGACGTGCTGATTAGGGTGCATTCACCCGAACAGGCGCCGGAGTGTGGCGACTAGGGGAACTTCACAGTAACTTCACTGCAGTGTTAACGTAAACCTTACTTGTGACACTAATAAATAAACTTTACTTTAACTCACGAAGGAGCTGTTAGGAGATTTAAAACAAAACAGAATTCAGCACAGACTGTTCGGCTCACCGTCAGAGGGAAGGGGAGGGGACAGCCCTCCTGATACACGCTGCTTACTGCCGCAGTGTGAAATAAAAGTCCAGGCCACTATTCGGCCACTGTTACTGATCCTGGTGTGAACCAGTGACATGGAGAGTGTACTCCAGGTGAGTCACTCTGCCGGCTGTAGTCAGCTGTCTGTCATAAATTATAACTCGCTGGGCCTGTGGGACGGTAACAATACCTGCACAGGAGATTCGAAGCCAAGAGTTCTGGACGGTGCGAGGCCACAGACAACATACAGTAACATTACACTGCCTCCAAGTGAGATGGTTGCGTTCCCGCGCCTTTATCAGCGGATACTGACCTTGAGGTCTCTGTGCACTATGTCATGTTGGTGAATGTGATTAACACTTTCTAGAATCTGATGAATACATTGACTGCAAAACAAGAAAGGGGGACAGGAGGAGAGGAAGGGAAGGGGATGGTAGCAAAGGGTGAGGAGAGGGAGGGAGAGAAACCAGAAGTTCCATGAATTTCAAGATTGTAAGAAACTGTCAGAGTGGGAAGCGAGATCAGTACACACAACTCCTGATCTTAATAGGAAAACACTGATATCTGGCATATATATTCCTTAACAAACCTCCTAAGGCAAGTCTGCATAACCATAAGAAAACATCCATATAATTAGAAGATTTCTGTAGAATTCTTAATCTTTTATTCAATGCACGTAGCTATCCATTTGCTGTTCCAAACAGGTAGAAACAGACTGCAAATAGGACAGCTCTTGTTAATTTTCAGACATTTCTTTCGTATTGCACTGGACACTTCACACACACCCCTCCACTCTTTTGGACCGTCATGACTTTCCCTTTGAGAAGGCTGCAGGTGGCAAGATAAAAAGATCTGAGCAAGCTGAAATGTTCACCGAGTACCTTCAACGTGGTGTCAGAGCAAATTTGGAGGCAAAAGCAGACAGATAGGTTAGGCGGCAAACGAAATAGATCATTAATACGGGGTGAAGTTATCCACACTGGAGGGAAAATAGGAAAGCAGGATGCTATTTAAACAGAGAAAGATTTGGGACATGTTGGTATAGAGAGCGACATGGGAGTTCCTCTTTATAAATCACAAAGTTATAGAATTATAGAATCCTATAGTGCAGCACATAAGGGCGGCACAGTCACACGGTCGCACAGCGGTTAGCACTGCTGCTTCACAGCTCCAGGGACCTGGGTTCGATTCCCGGCTTGGGTCACTGTCTGTGTGGAGTTTGCACATTCTCCTCATGTCTGCGTGGGTTTCCTCTGGCTACTCTGGTTTCCTTCCACAGTCCAAAGATGTGCGGATTAGGTTGACTGGCCATGCTGAAATTGCCCCTTAGTGTCCAGGGATGTGTAGGTTAGAGGGTGATTGTGTAGGGATATGGGGATAGGGCCTGGGTGGGATTGTGGTCGGTGCAGACTCGATGGGCCAAAGGACCTGTTTCTGCAATGTAGTGTTCTATGATTCTATGCAGATGGAGGCCATTCAGCCCATCGGATCTGCACTGATCACAATCTCTGCCAGGCCCAATCCCCATAATCCCATGTATCATTGGTGTGGCTCCTGCTCTGTCCAAGACCGCAAGGAATTACAAAAGGTCTTAAATGTAGCCCAATCCATCACGCAAGCCAGCCTCCCATCCATTGACTCTGTCTGTAGTTTCCGCTGCCTCGGTAAAGCAGCCAGTATAATTAAGGATGCCACCCACCCCAGACATTCTCTCTTGCACCTTCATCCTTCGGGAAGAAGATACAGAAGTCTGAGGTCACGTACCAACCAAGAACAGCTTCTTCCCTGCTCCTTCAGACTTTTGAATGGATCCTACCTCACATTAAGTTGATCTTTCTCTACATCTCAGCTATGACTGTAACACTACATTCTGCACTCTCTCCTTTGCCTCTCTATGAACGGTATGCTTTGTCTGTATAGCGTGCAACAAACAATACTTTTCACTGTATGTTAATACATGTGACAATAATAAATCAAATCAAATCAAATCCAGTAGCTAGTCCCCGACACTCAGGGGCAATTTAGCATGGCCAATCCACATCTTTGGATTCAGGTACCGCAAGCAATTCAGAAAGCAAATGACATGTTGGCCTTTATTGCAAAAGGAGTGGAGTATAAGAGTAAAGTAGTCTTACTACACGGCCTTGGTGAGATCACTCAGGGAGAACCATGTACAGCTTTGGTCTCTTCACTTGCCTGAGGAGGAGTGTAACAAACATTTATCAGACTGATTCTTGGGTTAAGGGGATTGTTTTATCTGGAGAGATTGTGTAAATTAGGCTTACGTTCCATGGAGTTTGGAAAAATGAGAGGTGAGCTCATTGAAACAAAGAAAGTTCTTCAGGGGATGAGATAGGATAGACGCTGGGAGGGTGTTACCCCACCACCCAAACTCAACCCAAACACCCCCACCTTGGAGAGTCCAGAACTAGGGAGAACGTGCAGATTCTGTACAGACAGCAACCCTAGATCTCTTCCCCACAGCTTAAATTTTTTAAGATTGACGAAGAACTACATTGAATCCTACAGTGCAGAAGGAGGCCATTCAGCCCATCAAGTCTGCACCGACAACAATCCCACCCAGGCCATACCCCCATTACCCAATGTATTTTCCTTGCTAGTCCCCCTGACATGAAGGGGCAATTTAGCATGGCCAATCCACCTAACCTGCATGCCTTTGGACTGTGGGAGGAAATCAGAGCACCCAGAGGAAACCCACCAGACACGGGGAGAATGTGCAAACTCCAAACAGACAGTTACCCGAGGTCGGAACTGAACCCCAGTCCCCGGCGCTGCGAGACTGCAGTGCTAACTGCTGTGCCAACTAAATATAGCAGAATTAAAATGGGGTTAAAAATGTTGGATATATCAACCTCAACCTTGTGACAAAGCACAAAGGACCTGAAACTGTCACGGGTGGAATTCTCCACAATAGTTTTACTGCTTGCGAGTTTGGAGTAAACACATTTGAGCAGTAACAGCAACAAATCAACCAGCATATAAAACAGATGAATGCAAAGTACAGATTTTCCAAGAACTCAAAAGTGACTAAAATTTCTTGGAACTGACGGGGAGAATTTCAGAGAAAGTGCTGGAAATACACAGCCGTGTGACAGACCTTGGTGCAGTCTTATTTTTCAATTACTTTATTACAATGGCCATAAATTAATAATCATCTTGCATAGAATTAGCGCAATATTGTCACACTCTCTCTCAAACATTGGTACGCTTACAACACTGAACTTATCTATCATAACAAATTCATAATATTGGTATTAGATGAATTTCAGGCTCTCGGTAAAAGCCATCAGTGTGTAGGAATGATCTAATACTCTGCAGAACACGGTGTTCCCTCTGGGACTTGGAACGTGTCATCAGTGGAATGTGATTGTTTAGAGCGTGGGTTAGAAGATTGGAATTTCACTTATTTATCTTTGAAGGAGGGGAGGAAAAAGATAGCGACAATGACTCAAAGCTTGATGATCCCGAGTGTGGGTTGGTGACCAGACTGATTGGTCAAGGTAGCATCCATGAGGGGGAACCCCCAAATCCCAAAGAGGAGTCAAAATGTGAACTCCGTTCCCCTCTCAGGTGCTGCCAGAGCTGCTGAGGTTTTTTTGCTGTCTGTGTTCCTCGAGAAGGAAGCAGCCTTCATGCATTCATCTCCTCCTCCATGGTTGTAATTCTTTTCTATGTTACGACCAGGGTGGCGCAGTGATTAGCACCGCTGCCTCACAGCACCAGGGACCCGGGTTCGATTCCGGCCTTGGGTCACCGTCTGTGTGGAGTTTGCATGTTCTCCCCGTGTCTGCATGGGTTTCCTCCGGATGCTCCGGTTTCACAGAATCCCTACAGTACAGGATGAGGCCATTCAGCCCATTATGTCTGCACTGACCGCAATCCCACCCAGGCCCTATTCCCGTAATCCCACATATTTACCCTGCTAATCCCCTGACACTAAAGTCAATTTAGCGTGGCCAGTCAACCTAACCTGCACATCTTCCGGCTGTGGGAAGAAACCGGAGCAGCTGGAGGAAACCCATGCAAACACAGGGAGAATGTGCAGACTCCACACAGACATTGACCCAAGGCCGGAATTGAACCTGGGTCCCTGGATCTGTGAGGCAGCAGCGCTAACCACTGTGCCACCCATAGGCGCACTGGCCATGCTAAATTCTCCCTCAGAGTACCCAAAAGGCGTAGAAGTGTGGCAATGAGGGGATTTTCATAGTAACTTCATTGCCGTGTTAACATAAGCCTACTTCTGACACTAATGAATAAATTAAATTCTCTCAGGATTTTCAGCAGTTGGTATTGTTCACATGAGATGGTTTTTCCTCTCCCTTTGGGGAGGCCTCACCAAATTCAATCTGTGCAATCTTCCTTGCGTGGCATTTACAGCACAGAAAATAAGTTGTTTGTTCATTCATAGCGGATGTGGGCATTCACCAGAGCATTACTCTGGGCCTCTGAGTGACAAACCCACAGACAACACCACTAAGCCATTGCCTGCTAGGTGGATTGGCCACGATAAATTGCCCCTTAGTATCCCAAAATGTGCAGCTTAGATGGATTAGCCAAGGGAAATGTCTGGGGTCATGGAAATAGGGCAGGGGAGGGAGCCTGGGTAAGATACTCTGACAGAGGGTTGGTGCAGATTCAATGGGCTGAATGGCCTCTTCTGCACTGTTGGGATTCTATAATGACCTTCGATTCTGAATTTTCAAATCCACTGTGTATTGTTGTGAAGAGATTGGGCCCGGGCTTGAACATGGTGAGATTCTAAATACCCTTTGACATACCGACCTGAAAATGGACACTCTACCAACAGAAATTAAAGGTTCTCTCTTTTTCTGATCCTGGGGGTTACCATTGGCCAGCCATATAAACACTGTGGTTACTAGAGCAGGTCAGAGGCTGTGGCAACTCACCTCCTGACTCCCCAAAGCCTGTCCACCTCCCATAAGGCCCAAGTCAGGAGTGTGGTGGAAAATTCTCCGCTTGCCTGGATGAATGCAACTCTCAGGATCATCCAGGGCCAAAGCGGCCCACTTGATTGGCACCCCAACCACCATCTTAAACATTCACTCACCCCGCACTCCCCCCCCCAACTACAATGCACAGTGACAGCAGTTTGTACCATCACCGCAGCAATTTCCAAACCCATAACCTCTATGACCTGGAAGGACAAAGGCAGCAGATGCATGGGGATTCCACCAACTGCAAATCCCTCTCCAACTCACTCAGCATCCTGACTTGGAAATATATCGGCTGTTCCTTTACAGTCTCTGGATCAAAATACTGGAACTCCCTCCCTAACAGCATCGTGGATGTACCTACACTATATGGACTGTAGCAGTTCAAGGAGGCCACCCATCGCCACCTTCTCAACGGCTATTAGGGATGGGCAATAAATGCTGGCCAAATGAAAAAAAATTTTAAAAAAACACAAGAACAACAGATCTGGAAAACTGATGCTTGTGAAGTAAACTGCAGAAAACAGAAGGAAGAACAGAAATGTGTTAGGATTGGCTGACATTTCTTAAAAGGACTAACACCTTCCAGTGATTTTCCTTCTCTGTCATTTTGTATAGACACAATATTGAAATAGGGACAAACCTCAAAATATTTCCAAATTCTCCTAGTACAGGGGAAAATAAAGGAGAATACGGTGTGTATAAACATGGTGCTGGGTGTACAAGAGAGAACATAGCCAATCCTCACTTGTCCACACCGTCTCCAGGTGCTGTGAATGGAGACTGGAGTCAACGCTCAACTCCTTACTCTACGAGCACTGTGGGTAATGACGGGGCTCCTAGTTTCAGAGAGGAATCATAGAATCCCTACAATAAAGAAAGACGCCATTTGGCCCATCGAGTCTGTACCGACCACAATCCCATCCTGGCCCTATTCCTGTAACCCTCATTTACTTTGCTAACCCCCCCTGACAGTGAGGGACAATTTAGCATGGCCTATCAACCTAACCCACACATCTTTGGAGTGTGGGAGGAAACTGGAGCACCCGGAGAAAACACAAGGAGACACGATGAGAATGTGCAAATGCCGCAGAGACAGAGCGATTCAAAGTCAGAATTGAATCCGGGTCCCTGGTGCTGTGAGGCAGCAGTGCTAACCGCTGTGCCAATCAATTTGATGCTATTGAAAGTTAAATCAATATTGCACTGTGAGAAACTATTGTACCTTTATATACACATGCACCCTATACTCCCACCCCCCACCCTGCCTCCCCCCACACACACCCCCCTTTCCCACACACTTGCACCCTTCCCCATGCACACATGCCCTCTTCTCCACACACACAATGCACCTTTTCCCTACACACACACACACCCCCTCTTCCCCACACCCACACTTTTCCCAACATACACACACACCCCCTTCCCCACACCCACACACACAGCCCCCCTTCCCCACACCCACACTTCTCCCAACACACACACACACATCCCCACACCCACACTTTTCCCAACACACACACACATCCCCACACCCACACTTCTCCCAACACACACACACATCCCCACACCCACACTTCTCCCAACACACACACATCCCCACACCCACACTTCTCCCAACTTACACACACATCCCCACACCCACACTTCTCCCAACATACACACACATCCCCACACCCACACTTCTCCCAACACACACACACATCCCCACACCCACACTTTTCCCAACGCACACACACATCCCCACACCCACACTTCTCCCAACTTACACACACATCCCCACACCCACACTTCTCCCAACATACACACACATCCCCACACCCACACTTCTCCCAACACACACACACATCCCCACACCCACACTTCTCCCAACACACACACACATCCCCACACCCACACTTTTCCCAACACACACACACATCCCCACACCCACACTTCTCCCAACATACACACACATCCCCACACCCACACTTCTCCCAACTTACACACACATCCCCACACCCACACTTCTCCCAACATACACACACATCCCCACACCCACACTTCTCCCAACTTACACACACATCCCCACACCCACACTTCTCCCAACTTACACACACATCCCCACACCCACACTTCTCCCAACATACACACACATCCCCACACCCACACTTCTCCCAACTTACACACACATCCCCACACCCACACTTCTCCCAACATACACACACATCCCCACACCCACACTTCTCCCAACACACACACACATCCCCACACCCACACTTCTCCCAACACACACACACATCCCCACACCCACACTTTTCCCAACACACACACACATCCCCACACCCACACTTCTCCCAACATACACACACATCCCCACACCCACACTTCTCCCAACTTACACACACATCCCCACACCCACACTTCTCCCAACATACACACACATCCCCACACCCACACTTCTCCCAACTTACACACACATCCCCACACCCACACTTCTCCCAACTTACACACACATCCCCACACCCACACTTCTCCCAACATACACACACATCCCCACACCCACACTTCTCCCAACTTACACACACATCCCCACACCCACACTTCTCCCAACATACACACACATCCCCACACCCACACTTCTCCCAACACACACACACATCCCCACACCCACACTTCTCCCAACACACACACACATCCCCACACCCACACTTTTCCCAACACACACACACATCCCCACACCCACACTTCTCCCAACACACACACACATCCCCACACCCACACTTCTCCCAACATACGCACACACATCCCCACACCCACACTTCTCCCAACATACGCACACACATCCCCACACCCACACTTCTCCCAACATACGCACACACATCCCCACACCCACACTTCTCCCAACTTACACACACACATCCCCACACCCACACTTCTCCCAACATACACACACACATCCCCACACCCACACTTCTCCCAACTTACACACACATCTCCACACCCACACTTCTCCCAACATACACACACATCTCCACACCCACACTTCTCCCAACATACACACACACATCCCCACACCCACACTTCTCCCAACATACGCACACACATCCCCACTTCCCCACACCCACACTTCTCCCAACACACACACACATCCTTCCCCACACATACATCCTTCCCCCTCCCCCCCCGCACCCACCCACCCACACACACGCACACCCCCACCCACCCCACCCTTCCCCGCCCACCCACACACCCCCACCCCCACCCACACACCCTTCCCCACACACACACACACACACACACACTTCAATTGGCATGGCTACAAATAAACGTGTGAAGATAATTTCCATTTTATTTTTAAGAGCTGCTGAAGAGCCAAGCAGCACAGACACAAAAATCCAGTCGAGAGAAGGCAGATCTGTCTGAGGAATAGGCTTTCTTTCACACATCTTGTTTGGCAGATCTGTCATTTCTAGGGACAGGATTATCGGAGGATCACACAGCACAGAAGGTGACCATTTGGCCCATTGAGCTTGTGCTGCATCTCAGAGAACTTTCCAATTAGTGATACACCGCTCGCTGCAGCATTGCCCTGAACTTTCTCTCTCCATGGAGTATTCATCCAATTCCCCTTTGGGCATTTCTACTGAATCTGATTCCGTTACCCTTCAGGCAGCACATTCCAGATCACAACAACTCACTTGTAAAAAATACTCACATCCCCCTCTCACTCCTTTTGTCAATTACCATAAATCTGAATTTTCATAGAATCCCGATAATGCAGGAGGAGACCATTCAGCCCATCGAGCCTGTATCAATAACAATCCCACCTAACCCCGTAGCCCCATGTATTTACCCTGTTAATCCCCCTGACACTAAGGGGTAATTTAACATGGCCAATCAACCTAGCCCGCACATCTTTGGAGTGTGGGAGGAAACAGGAGCGTCCGGAGGAAATCCATGCAGACATGGGGAGAATGTGCAGACTCCATCCAGAGACAGTCACCCAAGGTCAGAATTGAACCCCAGTCCCTGGCGCTGTGACGCAGTAGTGCTAACCACTGGGCCACCATGCTGCCCAGATTTTAATTTAAACTTTTGTTTCATGGGATAAGAGGGTCGCTGGCAAGGCCAGCATTTGCTGCCCTGCAGCGGTTCACTAGGCCATTTCAGAGGGCAATCAAGAATAGAACACATTGGGCAGCATGGCAGCAATGCTGCCTCACAATGCCAGGGACCCTGATTTAATTCCCGCCTCGGGTGGCTGTCGCTGTGGAGTTTGCACATTCTCCCCATGTCTGCGTGGGTTTCCTCCAGCTGCTCCGGTTTCCACCTACACTCCAAAGATGTGCAGGTTAGGTGGATTGGCCATGATAAATTGCCCCTTAGTGTCCCAAGATGTGTAGGTTAGGAATATTAGCGGGGTAAATACTTGGCTTTACAGGGATAGAGCCCGGGTAGGATTGTTGTCAGTGCAGGCTCGATGGGCCAAACGGCCTCCTTCAGCACTGTAGGGATTCATTGATTCATTGCTGTGGCTCGGGAGTCACATGTAGGTCAGACCAGCTAAGGACGGCAGATTTCCTTCCCTAAAAGGACATTAGTGAACCAGATGGGTTTTTACAACAATGGCAGATAGTTTCATGGTCACCATTGGCAGCAGGGTGGCACAATGGTTAGCACTGCTGCCTCACAGCGCCAGGGATCTAGGTTCGATTCCCAGCTTGGGTCTCTGTCCGTGTAGAGTTTGCACATTCTTCCTGTTTCTGTGTGGGTTTCCTCTGGGTGTGGCACAATCCTAAAGGCCTGCTGGTTAGGTGCATTGGCCGTGCTAAATTCTCCCTCCTTGTACATAAGAACATAAGAACATAAGAAATAGGAGCAGGAGTAGGCCATCCAGCCCTTCGAGCCTGCCCCGCCATTCAATAAGATCATGGCTGATCTGTCGCTGCTCAGTTCCACTTTCCCGCCCTCTCCCCATAACCCTTAATCCCCTCTCTTATCAAAAACCCATCAACCCGCGTCTTAAAAATATTTAGCGAGGCAGCCTCCACCACTTCAACGGGCAGAGAATTCCAGAGATTCACCACCCTTTGAGTGAAGAAGTTCCTCCTCAACTCCGTTCTAAACCGCCCCCTTTTTATCTTGAGGCTGTGCCCCCTAATCCTATTATCTTTTTTGAGCGGGAAGAGTCTTTCCACCTCTATCCTATCCATCCCATTCATCATCTTATACGTCTCAATGAGATCTCCCCTCATTCTTCTAAACTCTAACGAGTACAAGCCCAGTTTATTCAGCCTCTCCTCATAGCTCAACCCCCTCAACTCCGGTATCAGCCTAGTAAACCTCCTCTGCACTCCCTCCAAGGCCAAAATATCTTTGCGCAGGTGCGGCGCCCAAAAATGCACACAGTACTCCAGTTGCGGCCTCACCAATGCCCTATACAGCTGCAGCAAGACCTCCCTACTTTTATATTCAATCCCCCTCGCTATGAAGGCCAGCATCCCATTCGCCTTCCTGACCACCTGCTGCACCTGCAAGCTGGGTTTTTGCGACTCATGCACAAGGACCCCGAGGTCCCTCTGCACCGTCGCCTGCTGCAGTTTTTCGCCTCGTAAGTAATAGTCCTTCCTACCATTTTTCCTACCAAAGTGGACCACCTCACACTTGCCAACATTAAATTCCATTTGCCATTTCCTGGCCCATTCACCCAGCCTATCTAGATCCTTCTGCAGACTCTCCACACCCTCCGCACAATTTGCCGTTCCCCCAATCTTGGTGTCATCAGCAAATTTCGACACTCTACACTCGGTTCCCTCCTCCAGATCATCTATATAAATGGTAAAAAGCTGAGGCCCCAGCACCGACCCCTGGGGCACTCCACTAGTCACCATCCGCCAATCCGAATAGCACCCGTTGACCCCCACTCTCTGCCTCCTATTTGACAACCAATCCTCTATCCACGCTAATGTACCCGAATTGCTAATTGTACCCGAACAGGCGCCAGAGTGTGGCAACTAGGGGATTCTCACAGTAACTTCACTGCAAAGTAAGCCTATTTGTGACCCTAATAAATAAACTTCATTACTGAGACTAGCTTTTATATTCCAGATTTCACAGAATCACAGAATACTACAGCGCGGAAGAGGCCATTCAGCCCATTGAGTCTGTACCAATGCATGAAAGGCCCTGACCTGCCCACCTTAATTCCACCTGCCAGCACTTGGCCCATAGCCTTGACTGTTATGATGCACCAAGTTCTCATCCAGATATTTTTTAAAGGATGTGAGGCATTCCGCCTCCACCACCCTCCCAGGCAGCGCATTCCAGACCCTCACCACCTTCTGGGTTAAAAAGCTTTTCCTCAAATTCCCCCCAAAACCTCCCACCCAAATTACTAACTGAATCTAAATTCAACTGGTTGCACAGGCACAATGGGCCGAATCGTCTTCTTCTATGGGCGGCACGGTAGCACAGTGGTTAGCACTGCTGCTTCACAGCTCCAGGGACCTGGGTTCGATTCCCGGCTTGGGCCACTGTCTGTTTGCACATTCTTCCAGTGTCAGCATGGGTTTCCTCCGGGTGCTCCAGTTCCCTCCCACAGTCCAAAGATGTGCGGGTTGGGTTAATTGGCCATGCTACATGGCCCCTTAGTGTCCTGGGATGCGTAGGTTAGAGGTGTTAGTGGGTAATATGTAGGGATGTGGGGATAGGGCCTGGGTGGGATTGTGGTCGGTGCAGACTCGACAGGCTGAATGGCCTCTTTCTGCACTGTAGGGTTTCTATGACTCTATGCCGTATCTCTCAGTGATTCTACCAAGGTTAGGAAGATTGAGGTAAACCTATATATAAGCTCTGGCTTGAAGTTTCTATACTGAGCTGGCACCAGGATTAGAAATATTAGGAGTATTTGTCATGTAGCATTATAATTGATATTGCAGTTTATAAAGTGGAGCTTTATGTTTGTGCATGCGATGCGGTTTTTCCTGATTTATTTCTTCTCTTTGTGCATCAGGTTGCTATACATCTATAAAATTAAAAATTGTATTTCCTCGTGCTGGGAAATTCTAGTCGCCTTTCCTTTCTAATGGAACAATTAAACGTTCTTTTCTTACAAAGCAAAAACCCCTTGCACTCCCAGCTGTGTACCACCCCCAAATCCTCTAAGCCACATGTATAAACACAGCGCCGAGATTGAGTTTGGTTTCTATGGCTACTGATTAAATCCCTTTTTGTTCTGCTCGAATTATTATGAGGGTTTTTTTTTAGTACTTGTTCTCTTGCCATTCTTCAGCCAACGGCACAGTTTGTAGACTTCAAGAAAACGCATCAATAACATCTCCCCGTTAATGTTTAACAGTCATGAATTAAGGAGGCAAAAACATTTTTTTTAAGCAAAAGAAAGCCACGTAGCAAAATTCTGCGCTTGCTGGAATCCTGGAGATGCTTGCAGCATCTCAGAGATGGGTGAAACGTTTTGTTTGATTATCTCCCCATTTGAAGAATCTTGCTGCTTTTCTGGTACAAAGATCAACTTTCAAACAATATCTGTCGGGTGGGGGCAAAAAAAGTGGGTTGACCTCAGATGGTACAAGCAATTGAGCCCTTTTACGTCATTTAGATACTGATAAATGTGCAGACTTTTTGTTGAGCTGTTTTTATACACCGAAATCTAAATTTTCATGGAATTGTAGATCCCTACGGTGTACAAGGAGGCCATTCAGCCCATCGAGCCTGCACCGACAACAATCCCACCTAGGCCCCCTCCCCCATAATCCCATGTATGTACCTGCTAGTCACCCTGACGCTAAGTGGCAATTTAGCATGGCCAATCAACCTAAGCCGCACATCTTTGGATTGTGGAAGGAAACTGGAGCACCCGGAGGGAAACCCACGCAGGCACGGGGAGAACATTTCTAGATTTTAATTTTTTTTTGTGGGATGTGGGTGTCGCTGGCAAGGCCAGCATTTGTTGCCCATCACTAAATGCCTAAGAGGTTCGCTTGGTCATTTCCATGGGCAGTTACAAGTCAACCACATTGGACAGCATGGTGGCACTGCTGCCTCACAGTAGGAAGTCTCACAACACCAGGTTAAAGTCCAACAGGTTTATTTTGTAACAAAAGCCACTAGCTTTCGGAGCGCTGCCCCTTCATCAGGTGAGTGGGAGTTCAGTTCACAAACAGGGCATATAAAGACACAAACTCAATTTACAAAATAATGGTTGGAATGCGAGTCTTTATAGGTAATCAAGTCTTAAAGGTACAGACAGTGTGAGTGAAGAGTGGGCTAAGCGCAGGTTAAAGAGATGTGTATTGTCTCCAGAAAGGCAGTTAGTGAGATTTTGCAAGCCTGGGGGTTACAGATCATGTGACACGAACACATGTCACAGGGACCCAGGTTCAATTTGGCCTGCTTTGTCCTGAATGGTGCTGATTTTCTTGAGTGTCGTTGGAGCTCCACTCATCCAGGCAGGTGGACAGTAATCCATTACACTCCTAACTTGCACATTAGAGGTAGTGGAGAGTGTGATGGAATCTCAAACCTCAACATGTTTGAGAGACAAAACACTTCTTTGGGTTTAACTCATGGGATAATGGAATCTTTCTGGTAGACTATTTATTTCACATCATTTATTCCAAATATTCAGGAGCAAAATCATGCAAGCACCGATAATAGGCCTTTGCAACTGGAATTCCCTCCTTCCTGATAGGATATAGATGCTGAGGATCCACTGCAGCATTCAAGACTGAGATTGCTTGAGTTTTTAGGGGGCAAGAGGAATTAAGGGTACGGTAGGAGAACACAGTTGAGGTACAACTCAGCAATGATCTAATTGAATGGTACAGCAGATCAATATTGAGAGCGGCACGGTGGCACAGTGGTTAGCACTGCTGCCTCACAGCACCAGGGACCCGGGTTCGATTCCCAGCTTGGGTCACTGTCTGTGTGGAGTTTGCACATTCTCCCCATGTCTGTACGGGTTTCCTCCGGGTGCTCCAGTTTCCTCCCGAGGTCCAAAGATATGCCGGTTGGCCATGCTAAATTGCCCCTTAGTGTCAGAGGGACTAGCTAGAGTAAATACATGGGGTTATGGGGATAGGGTGGGATTGTGCTCGGCGCAGATTTGATGAGTCAAATGGCCTTCTGCATTGTAGAATTCAACTTTATTGACGTAAGAACAGAAGAGGCTATTCAGTCCTTTGAACCAGTTATTGGATTAGACCAGAGCTGACTTGAATCTCAGGGGATGACTTGCCTACTCCTGCACTCCTCCCTCTCCCTCTCTCTCTTTCCCCCTCTTTATCAGACCTGCTTTGTCCCCAATAGTACTGCAGCCATAAGGATGAACTAAATGGTTGGAAACTCATGGTGTGACATGAACCCACTATGACTTTGCTGGAAGGCGAATACAATGCAAGGAGCTTCTTGTCAGAAGTAAGCTTCCTGACAAAGCAATGGAGAAAGGCAGATGTCCACCTTTGAAGTGAATTTCAAAGATGTATGGATGTGATTCACACTTCGAGACCTGAAGACTTTGCAAAGTGGATCTGACCAAGTAACAGGGAAGAAAACATTGTGTTTGAACACACTTGATTAAAGCAAACAACCTTTTTTCGCACCCCTCCGCCCCCATGAGGGACAACTCCTAATATACATAGTAGAAAGAAGGAACATTAGCAAAAATCGTTTTGTGCCCAGCGTGTTTGCAAAGCTGGCAACACCTGCATAACATACTAGACTGCCAAAATCCTTCTAATAATTCATCCATTTCAGGTAATGGACAAAGGACAGAGGTGGAGAATTTTTTTTTATTCGGGGAGTTAAAATGTGCAAAGCAGTGACTGAAAGGATTGAAACTGCTTCGATCACCCTCAGTGGACTGGAAATGGGTGGCACAGTGGTTAGCGCTGCTGCCTCACAGAGCCAGAGACCTGGGTTCAATCCCCGGCTTGGGTCACTGTCTAGTGCGAAGTCTGCACGTTCTCCCCATGTGGGTTTCCTCCGGGTGCTCCGGTTTCTTCCCACGGTCCAAAAGACGTGCTGGTTAGGTGCACTGGCCGTGCTAAATTCTCTCTCAGTGTACCCAAACAGGCACCGGAGTGTGGTGACTCGGGGATTTTCACAGCAACTTCATTGCAGTGATAACGTAAACCGACTTGTGACACTAATAAATAAACTTTAATGGAGAGCTTTTGGGGAAAGGGGTGGGGTGGGGTGGGGCGAGGGTGGGTCTAATTGAATAACTCTTTCAAGGAGGCAATGAATGTGCCAATTAGCCTTCTGTGCTGCTTTCATTTCCAGATCTGTTGACAAATTTGTATACTTTGGGCCAATAATATCTTGGGTCTGGGTCACACCAAGTGATTTAATCACTTGAAAAAAAAAGTTAAGATTTCCAAGGGTGTAATATTTACCAGAATTTCAAAATGAAGACTATAATAAAGAAAGCAGTAACAAGGAGCTAATGCTGCTCTAAGTTAACAATTCTCAAAATACTCTTCCCATTATAACAAACAGGAATTACAGCCCAATTTAAAGTAACTCGTGCTACATCTCTACACGGGCTACACTGCGTCAAACTCCAGTCAGTTAACCTGAAGTCAACCAAAGAGCTGTGTTTGCCTGTTCCTTCCTCTGCCTACCCTCCATTGGCATTGCTCACCATTAGCCTGGAGCCCTTTAAGGCCAGCTCCATCTTGAACACTACTGAAGGGCCTAAGCTTAGTAACAGACTGGTAGCCAAACTGCCTGGTTGGGGAACGGAACGGAGTCTCACAAACATGGATGTAAAAAAAAACACAGCACGAATAGAGTGTTTTTCTATTTTATGTTACAGCTGTGCAAAATTTTAGTTAGGTCGCATTTGGAATATTGGGTGCAGTTCTGGTTGCCACACGACTGGATGCTTTGGAGAGGGCGCAAAGAAGGTTTAGCTGAATGTTGCCTGGTCTGGGGGGTTTTATATACAAGGAGAGGCTGGATAAACTCACTGGGAAGACAGAGGCTGAGGGGCAAACCTGATATAAGCCTACAAAATGTAGACTATGTACTTTTGGCACCTTCATGCACTAAGACTTCATAGATAACAGATATGGTTCTCTGCTACTAAACTGGGCAGCAATTTAGCCCCATCGAATTGTCTCCATTTAAACTTACTACAATTACTTCAAAACATTCTGCACGTGGGGAAACAATTTGTGGCACTGAGGCAGAAAGAAAAATCAAAATCAACTACCTTCACATCTCACGTGGCAGTGACAGTAACTCTGACAGGCTGTCACCAACCCTGCTCACTTGGACACCATCGTACTCCAATGATATCTCATTAAAAAGACCCTGAGGATTAGAATCTTAGAATCAGCAAATCGCCGCAAGTTGCCGTTCGATCTATCGGGCTCTTTGAAAGGCCTGTCAAATTTAGTCTCACTTTTCCTCGACCCAACAAATTCATCCTCACTGAAAACACGTCCGTCTGCCTTTTGAAATTCGTTATGGGATCAGCTTCCCCGAACCTTTCAGGTCATGAGTTCCAGATCCTAACAACTCGCCATGTCAAATCCTTGTCCTCATTTCCCCCTTTTGCTAATTGTTTTAAATCGACAACCACTGGTTACCAGTGCAGAGAGTAATCATAGTAATCATAGAAATCCTACAGTGCAGAAAGAGGCCATTCGGCCCATCGAGTCTGCGCCAGCCACAATCCCACCCAGGCCCTACTCCCATATCCCAACATATTTATCCGCTCATCTCTGTAACCTACACATCTCAGGACCCTAAGGAGCAATTTTAGCACGGTCAATCAACCTAACCCACACATCTTTGAAGTACAGTCCCTCATTCAACAACGGCCTATTATCTTCATCCTCCAAGCCTCCTGTGACCGAGGAAATGGCTCCAGTCACTAAGTTTGTTCCTGGAACTTTTGTCCCACCTTGTGATTGGCACCACGGTTTGCAATTGCTGCGGATTTTTAAGGAATGGGGAAATACTTGTCCAAGGAGGAATATTGCGAAAGTCGACACTGCCCTCTTTCGACCCGAGTCCATAATTATTACATATAATTACCGTGATGCAGAAGGATCACGTGGTCAGCCTTGAAGACTTAACAAGGGGAGCTCTCTATTGAAGGTTTGAGTTGACAAATATGAAAGTGGCCAAGTTATGTTACAGCTGTATAAAACTTTATTTAGCCCACACTTGGAATATTGCGGGCAGTTCTGGTCACCACTGCCAGACACTGATGCTTTAGAGAGGGTGCAAAGGAGGTTTGTCAGGATGTAGCCTGGTCTGGAGGGTTTTACGTATGAAGAGAGGTTGGATAAACTCGGATTGTTTTCGCTGGAGAGATAGAGGCTGAGGGGCAGCCTGATAAAACTCTACATAATTATGAGAGGCACAGATAGGGTGGATAGTCAGAGGCTTTTTCCCAGGGTGGAAGGGTTTGACTACAAGAGAGCACAAGTTTAAGGTGAGAAGTGGTAGGTTTAGGAGTGACTTGTGGGGAAAGTTTTTCCCACAGAGGGTGGTGGGTGCCTGGAGTGCACTGCCAATGGAGGTGGTGGAAACAGGCACATTGGCAACATTCAAGATAGACACATAAATGGGAAGCAAACAGAGGGATAGAAGCCATGCATTGGTGCAGGCTTTGTGGGCTGAAGGGCCTGATCCTGTGCTGTATGATTCTGTCTCCCCAGGGCAGCACACACCCAATATACATATATCACAACAACAACTTTTGATCTGTAATGCAAACTAACCTAAGCACTGTGTCATGACTGGATGGTCATTCTCTCATCCAATCATTGAAGATTTTAATTATTTTGCTATCACTATGTTGTCTCCTATGATTGAGAACATGCGCACACACCCCCCTACACAAACACACACCCCCCTACACACACACACCCCCCTACACACACACACACCCACCCCCTACACACACACACACCCGTGAATTCTGTGCCACAGTGCTGCCAATCCCATTTATTTGTGATCAAAATATTTTTTCAACTAAGCAGCGACAGGGGCTGTGCATTAAGTTAGCAGTGAAGGACAACTGAGGAAGATGGTGTCCATAGCCTCAAGGCGGGTTTCTTTGGACAGGGAGTGCGGTGAGAAGTGGGGGGCGGGTTTGATCACTTCAGGAATTGGGCAGATTCACTGGGCCTTTCTCCCACACGCTCTGGTGATGCATATCACAAGAAGATGATGCCCGCAGGCACAACAAAACTGGACAACCTTTATCTCAGCTGAATAAACCAGAACCTAGTCCTTGCAGCAATATAAAGCTCAAGATTCTAGAATACAATGCATCGGCCCATTGATTCTGCACTGACCACAATCCCACCCAGGCCCTATCCCCATAACCCCCTGACACCAGTCCCTCCGATACTAAGGGGCAATTTAGCATAGCCAATCCACCTAAACCGGCACATCTTTGGACTGTGGGAGGAAACTGGAGCACCCAGAGGAAACCCACGCAGACATGGGGAGAATGTGCAAACTCCACACAGACAGTGACCCGAGCCAGGAATCGAACCTGGGTCCCTGGCACCGTGAGGCAGCCGTGCTAACCACCGTGCCACCTGCTCAGCTTTCATTGTTTCCCACAATATCTAGTCTGCACTTGGCAGCTTCTTGTGGTTGCCTGAAATAATTAATATTAAAATTATTTATTAATTTTATAATTGCTGCTTTTCACTCATCACAAAGTTAATGAGGCACCACAGAGGTCAGATTTAAGAGCCTTTCTCCTTCTGCCCATTTTAAGAGTGACAGAATAAATTTAATTATCCTTTTTAAAACAAAGCTAGGACAGGGAAGAAGTTTGAAAGAAGTAAGGCGCCTGGTGCATTGGGAGGAGTTAGGCTATCTCCTGAGAGAGAACAACTGCGGCCTTTAGCTAGGCCTTTCTTACACATCTTCCAATAGCCAGTTCTAGAGTGTCCTTGTCTGAGATGGCTGTTTGCCACCTGGGCAGCCTTCTTAGCTGGACATGGTGCATTGTATGGGTTGAAAGAATACACAGTTTTATTCTGAAAGAATATGACAGAGGGATGTAAAGAATAAAACACTCCCAAGATCAATACCATAAGCACAAAGATTTCACCTCACAGAATAGAATCATAGAATCCCAACAGTGCAGAAGGTGGCCATTCGGCCCATCGAGCCTGCACCAACTACAATCCCGCTCAGGTCCTTTCCCCATAACCCCATATATTTACCCAACTAATTCCCCTGACACTAAGGAGCAATTTAGCATGGCCAACCAACCTAACCCACACGTCTTTGGACTGTGGGTGGAAACTGGAGCACCCGGAGAAAACCCAGGCAGACATGGGGAGAATGTGCACAGTCACCCGAGCCAGTAATTAAACCGGGTTCCTAGTGCTTGAGGCAGCAGTGTTAACCGCTGTGCCACCGTGCACCACGTTCCCGATTAATCCTTCTGTCTGATGGTGCATCCATGGCCAGCGAAGTTGACCAATCAATCTTACCTCGCGTCGTAGAAATAGGAAATACCGGATAAACTCAGCAGGTGCGGCAGCATCTGTGGAGGGAGTTAGTGTTTCGAATCCTGTCCAAATTGTAGACGGTGACACTGTCCTGAAGAGGATTCCTATTGGATTCGAATTGTTAACTCTGCTTCTCCCTCCATGGATCTGCCAGACCCTGCTGAGTTTTTCCAGCATTTTCCATCTTTACCTCAGATCCCCAGCATCTGCAGTGTTCTGCTTTTATTGGCTTTATGTCACATTGGCAAAATGGTGTCTCTTGCTGGGAGCAACTGAGGTTGAGGGGGGGATTTGAGAGAGGTGAGAGAGACCGGGACAGGTTTGGATAAGGTGCAGTAAGAAGTCTCACAGCACCAGGTTAAAGTCCAACAGGTTTATTTGGAACTGCGAGCCTTCAGAGCTCCTTCATCAGGTGAGGCAGCTGATGAAGGAGCGGCACTTCGAAAAGTTTGTGATTCCAAATAAACCTGTTGAACTTTAACCTGGTGTTGTGAGACTTCTTACCATGCCCACCCCAGTCCAGCGTCAGCCTCATCACCTCTTTGATAAGTTAGACAGATACAAAAAGCTCCTATTACTGATGGTACAAGACCAAGCAAACTCGACAATTTAAGGTTTCGGGCAAGAGATTAAGGGGGGAATTTGAGAACTACTTTATGCAACAAATAGTGATGACCTGGACCTCATGGCCCACGAAGGTGGTGGAATCGGAAACAATCAATTATTTCAAAAGGAAATTAGGTCAAAGGTAATAAGCTTGCAGAGCCACGGGGATAGGGCAGGGGAGCGGGAATGACTGGATTGTTCCACAGAGAGCTGGCATAGACTTGATGGAACGAATGGCCACCTCTGTGCCGCAATCACTCTAGGTTTCCAGTTTATTTTTTAAATGTGCATGTTGTGGCAAATAAAGACTCCCTTTTTTCCCCACCTACTCCCCTAGTTTATCCCTCTTAATAGGCAAAGCTTCTCTTGTGTGGGTGTCTTTACATGGCTGGTTTTTTCAAGCAAGGACAACACGTGCAAGAAGAGCTTGCTGGAGGTTCTCCCCATTGAAATACACCTGGTCACACCTCAGTGGATCAGTGTGGCTCAGGAGTAGGGTCCCCAACCATCTGGGATTGCCCTGGAGTGTCAAGAAGTTAAAATGTTTGCAAACAATGAAGGGAAAAATCTCAGGACGGTCTCCCCGTGGGTTTCCTCCAAGTGTTCCAGTTTTTGCCAATCATCCAAAGATGTTAGGTGGATTAGCCATGCTAAATTGCCCCTTGGTGGCCACATTGGTGCAGGTAAAGGGGATTGGCCATGCTAAATTGCCCTTTGGTGTCCAAAGATGTGCTAGTTAGGTGGATTGACTATGCCAAACTGCCCTAGTGTCCAAAGATATGCAGGTTGTGGGATTGGCCATACTAAATTGCCCCCCAGTGTCCAAACATGTACTGGTTAGGTGGGTTGGACATGCCAAACTGTCCCTTTGTGTCCCAAGATGTGTAGGTTGGATGGATTAGTCTTGGTAAATATATGGGGTTTTGGGGATAGGGCCTGGGTAAGATGTCTTTTGGAGAGTCTGTGAAGATTCGAAGGGCCAAATGGTCTCCTACTGTAGGGATTCTATGATTGGGAGTGATTTTCTTTCAGGTTTCTTTGCACAACCTATGTTTTAAAAAGAATGGAGTTGGGGAAACAGGACTGCTTGACTGATGACCAAGAATCAACCAATCAGAAAAGGAAGAGCCTCTTTGCTTTCTGATTGGTGTTGGGATACGATGTATCACAAAGGTGGCCAATGGTAAGAGTGTGGGGGTGGTCAGTCAGCGGCAGGACGTCACAGGATCAAACCTCCAAAAATATGCTCAACCAGAAGTGGCAGCCATACTGACAGGGCTGTGGAACGTACTTACACTCTGCCAGCCTCACACTGAATTCTGCCCTTCGACAACTGACAGGAATACCAGGTGTGGAGAAACATAGATAGCCGTACCTCTGAGTTCCAGGCATGACCTTTTCAAAAGAGCAACCTTGACAAGTAGTAGGCCATCCAGCCCTTTGTCATCACAGAAGTTCACAACATGGAAACAGGCCCTTCAGCCCAACTTGTCCATGCCGCCCCGTTCTATTCTCAAGCCTGCTCCGCCATTCATTTTGATCATGGCCGATCCTTGAAGGAGGGCTATTTAAATATTGGAGAAAGACCACTTTGTGTGTAGCACGTAACGAAGAGGCAACATGTACGACAAAGCGTTGCGCCAACTTTCAACCTCCAATTTGAGCCAATCTTTGCACTTCACAGTGAACCAGCTCATCAGACATTTACCTCGGTTTGGAAAGTTTGATGTCGCCATCAAATTGTCTTCACTTCCTGTTTAGCTCGCATCAATAACAAAAGGAAAGACATCGTTCGAGCCCAACCTCCTGTTTTGGCTACCTACCTTGCATCTGCTTCACTGTAGTATTCCCTGGCAACAATGTCTTCAAAAAGCTCTCCCCCGGTGACCCTACAAATTAAAATCAAAACACAGACGTTAAAGGTGGAAAGCAGTAATCAGAGGTGCCCGGTGATTATACCTGGCTAGTCGCACTGGTAGAGATCCTTCCCACACACTCTCAATTGTCTCTCGAGCTCTCCGAAGCAATTATCTGGCTGGCTTCAGCCGTCTCGTTAATCAAGCATTCGTGGCAAGGATCACCAACTTCCTCAGCTTATTCAGCCCCAGTCACTCATAGCCGAGTGCCAGGCGAGATGTATTTT
This sequence comes from Carcharhinus amblyrhynchos, assembly GCF_965287045.1. Lineage (NCBI taxonomy): Eukaryota > Metazoa > Chordata > Chondrichthyes > Carcharhiniformes > Carcharhinidae > Carcharhinus > Carcharhinus amblyrhynchos. The sequence continues at coordinate 8,914,204 of NC_137354.1, forward strand.
CTGCAGCAATATTACTGATTGCTCTCAAGGCCAAGGTAAAATAGGGTTTCAATGCTCAATCATGTCTCATAATAATTTAGAGAATTGAAGTTCGCCTCGACAAAATCACTTCACTGAACATTATGTGCACTCTATTACAACAAGCGAATCACAAGCTAGCACAGCCTTTGTATTCGTAAGGATGAGAACATATTATTCATTAGATATACACACACACACACACACACACACACACACACACACACACACACACACACACACACAAAGAAATCCTTCTCAGATTCATAGTTTGTTACGGAAAACACTGGGCATTAAAAAAAAGGTTAGCCAAGTGATAGGGAACAAGGGGAGTGTTGGACAGGGAAGATGTATAGTGGGGGTTCCCAGGGAACAGCACCGACATTAACACTTTGATTTGATATTGTCGTATGTATTAGCATACAGTGGAAAGTATTGTTTCTTGTGCACTATACAGGCAAAGCGTACCATTCACAGAGAAGGAAAGGAGAAAGTGCAGAATGTGGTGTTAAGTCATAGCTAGGGTGTAGAGAGAGATCAACTTAATGCAAAGTAGGTCCATTCAAAAGTCTGATGGCAGCAGGGAAGAAGCTGTTCTTGGTACGTGACCTCAGACTTTTATCTTTTTCCTGACGGGAGGAGGTGAAAGAGAGAATGTCTGGGGTGCATGGGGTCTTTAATTATGCTGGCTGCTTTGCCGAGGCAGCGGGAAGTGTAGACGGAGTGAATGGTTGCGAAGTTGGTGAATGGTTGCGCCGGGGCACAACTTCAAAATTTGCAGCTGACACACATTTGGAAGTGTTGGGGAACTGGGAGGAGGATGGTGAGAAGACTTCAAGAGGACATAGACAACTTAATGGACATGGACAGATGTAATTAAACATATGGACCTGCACATTGGTGATACGTAAAGAAAAATGAAACATAAGAACATAAGAAATAGGAGCAGGAGTAGGCCATCTAGCCCCTCGAGCCTGCCCCGCCATTCAATAAGATCATGGCTGATCTGTTGTGGCTCAGTTCCACTTTCCCGCCCTCTCCCCATAACCCTTAATCCCCTCTCTTATCAAGAACCCATCAACCCGCTTCTTAAAAATATTTAGCGAGGCAGCCTCCACCACTTCAACGGGCAGAGAATTCCAGAGATTCACCACCCTTTGAGTGAAGAAGTTCCTCCTCAACTCCGTTCTAAACCGCCTCCCCTTTATCTTGAGGCTGTGCCCCCTAGTCCTACTGTCTTTTTTGAGCGGGAAGAGTCTCTCCACCTCTATCCTATCCAACCCATTCATCATCTTATACGTCTCAATGAGATCTCCCCTCATTCTTCTAAACTCCAACGAGTACAAGCCTAGTTTATTCAGCCTCTCCTCATAGCTCAATCCCCTCAACTCCGGTATCAGCCTAGTAAACCTCCTCTGCACTCCCTCCAGGGCCAAAATATCCTTGCGCAGGTGCGGCGCCCAAAACTGCACACAGTACTCCAGCTGCGGCCTCACCAATGCCCTGTACAGCTGCAGCAAGACCTCCCTACTTTTATATTCAATCCCCCTCGCTATGAAGGCCAGCATCCCATTCGCCTTCCTGACCACCTGCTGCACCTGCAAGCTGGGTTTTTGCGACTCATGCACAAGGACCCCGAGGTCCCTCTGCACCGTCGCCTGCTGCAGTTTTTCGCCACGTAAGTAATAGTCCTTCCTACCATTCTTCCTACCAAAGTGGACCACCTCACACTTGCCAACATTAAATTCCATTTGCCATTTCCTGGCCCATTCGCCCAGCCTATCTAGATCCTTCTGAAGACTCTCCACACCCTCCGCACAATTTGCCTTTCCCCCAATCTTGGTGTCATCAGCAAATTTCGACACCCTGCACTCGGTTCCCTCCTCCAGATCATCTATATAAATGGTAAATAGCTGAGGCCCCAGCACCGACCCCTGGGGCACCCCACTAGTCACCAACCGCCAATCCGAATAGCACCCATTGACCCCCACTCTCTGCCTCCTATTTGACAACCAATCCTCTATCCACGCTAACACCCTACCCCCAACTCCATGTCCCCTGACCTTCTGCAATAACCTCTTGTGAGGTACCTTGTCAAACGCCTTCTGAAAATCCAGAAAGACCACATCCACCGGCTCTCCTCTATCCACTGCCCTAGACACATCCTCATAGAACTCCAGTAAATTTGTCAGACACGACTTCCCTTTAATGAAACCGTGTTGCGTCCGCCCTATCAAGCAATTCCCTTCAAGATGCCTCGCAATTTCCTCCTTAATGACGGATTCTAACATTTTACCTACCACAGACGTTAAACTAACCGGCCTATAATTCCCCGCCTTTTGCCTGGCACCCTTCTTAAACAACGGCGTAACATTAGCCGTTTTCCAATCTTCCGGCACTTCCCCGGAATCCAGCGACGTCTGGAAAATAACCACCAAGGCATCCACTATCACCTCCGCCATTTCTTTCAGAACCCTCGGATGCATTCCATCCGGTCCTGGGGACTTGTCCACAATCAGCCCCTCCAGTCTGTCGAGCACCACCTCTCTAGTAACAGTAATGTCATTAAGACCCTCCATTCCTACCACCTTTCCATCGCTAACACCCGGCAAATTATTCACGTCCTCCTCCGTGAAGACAGAAACAAAAAAGTTATTCAAGACCTTAGCCATATCCCCATCCCCTACCACTAGGTCCCCTTTCTCATCCTCTAAAGGACCAACGTTCACCCTAGCCAGCCTCTTCCTTTTTATATATTTATAAAAACTCTTGCTATCCTTTTTTATATTAAGTGCTAGCCCAGCCTCATAGCTTCTCCTACCCTCCTTTATCAACTTCTTTGTCAATCTTTGTTGACATTTAAACCTTTCCCAATCCTCTTCTCGCCCACTGCTCTTAGCTACTCTAAATTCCTCCGCTTTTAATTTAACACTTTCCTTCACCTCCTTCGTTATCCACGGCTTATTACCTCTCTTCCTACTGTCCTTTTTAACCATCGGAATAAATTTCTGCTGAGCACCAAGAAAGATCTCCTTAAAGATCCTCCACTGCTCCTCAGCAGACCTACCTTCCAACGCACTCCCCCAGTCCACATTCGCCAATTCTTCTCTCATCCTACCATACTCCCCTCTATTCAAACAAAGGACGCGTGTCCGGGAACCCACTTTCTCCTCCTCCATCTGCACCAGAAACTCCACCATACAATGATCACTCTCTCCAAGAGGATCCTTCACCGCAAGGTCCCTAATTCTACCCGCCTCATTACATAGCACCAGATCCAAGATAGCTCGCTCCCTCGTCGGCTCCAACACACACTGTTCAAGGAAATTATCCCGGCAGCATTCCAAGAACTCCTCCTCGAGCCCACCGCGTCCAACATGGGTCGACCAATCAATATGCAGATTGAAATCTCCCATAACTACGGCCGTCCCATTCCTGCACGCCGCACTTATTTGCGCGTTAACAGCCCGCCCCACCTCCAGATCATTATTCGGGGGCCTATAGACGACACCCACCAGCGTCTTCCTCCCTTTGCTGTTCCTAATCTCCACCCACAACGATTCCACGTTCTGCTCTTTGGCTCCGATATCATCCCTTGCTACCACCTTGATACTATCCTTAATCAGCAGAGCTACGCCACCCCCTCTTTCCTCCTGCCTATCCTTCCTAAACACTTGATAGCCCTGTACATTCATCTCCCAGTCCCTGTCACCTTGCAGCCACGTCTCTGTAATGGCCACCAGATCGTATCCATTTGTGTCGATCTGCGCCACCAGCTCATCCACTTTATTCCGAATGCTTCGTGCATTCAGATAAAGCGCTTTCATCCCAGCCTTCACCTGGACCCTATTTGCCGTAACGCCACCACTTGGGACATCCTCGGCCTCTTCCCTTACCTGTACCCTATCCTTAACCTTAGACCTCGTAGCGTCACCTACCCTCGCACCCTCCCCCCCCCTAATTAGTTTAAAGCCCTGTCTACAGTCCTCTTTACTCGATTCGCCAACACTCTGGTCCCAGCAGTCAACATAAGATAAAAGGAAGAATTCTAAAATGGATTCAGGAACAGAGAGTCCACTACGACTCTCACTAACTTTTACAGATGCACCATAGAAAGCATCCTTTCCAAATGCATCATAGCTTGGTATGGCTCCTGCTCTGCCCAAGACAGCAAGAAACGACAAACGGTCATGAATGAAACCCAGTCAATCACGCAAACCAGCCTCCCATCCACTGACTTTGTCTACACTTCCCGCTGCCTCAGGAAAGCAGCCAGCATAATTCAGGTCCCCACGCACTTTCTTCCACCTTCTTCCATCAGGCAAAAGAGACAAAAGTCTGAGCTCATGTATCAACCGACTCAAGAACAGCTTCTTCCCTGCTGCCATCAGACTTTTGAATGGACCTACCTTACACTAAGTTGATCTTTTTTCACACCCTAGCTATGACTGTACCACTACATTCTGCACTCCCTCTCCTTCCTTATATATGGTATATCATGTCTATAGCATGAAAGAAACAATACTTTTCACTGTATATTAATACATATGACAATAATAAATCAAATCAGAGAGACCTGTGGAGATACGTACACAAATCACTGAAGATGAAAGGCAGGTTGAGAAAGCAGACAAAGGCATATGGGATCCTGGATTTTATAGGGTCTTAAAGAGATCAAAAACAAGGACATTATCATAAACACTTTAAGAAACATCGGTTCAGCCCCAACTGGAGCATCGTATCCAATTCTAGGCACTGCACTTTCTGAAGCTTTGGACAGGGCGCAGAGAAGATCTGCAAGAATGTTTCCAGGTGTGAAGGACTTCAGTTATGTGGATAAATTGGAGAAACCGGGTTGCTCTCCCTGGAGAGGGGACTTGATGGAGACGCTCAAAATCACAAAGGATCTAGACAGAATAGAGAGAGAGAAACTGTTCCCATTGTTGGAAAAGTTGAAAAGTTGGGGGGAGGAACAGGTTCAAGAATTATAGGTGATGAAAGGAGAAAGCTTTTCTTTAAGTGCAGCCAGTGGTGAGGATCTAGAATGCACTGCCTGAAAGATTGATGGAGGCAGGCTCAATCTAGGCCAGAAAATGCAGGTATCAAAGGAAATGCTGCCGGAGTGGGACTTGCAGATGGGTTGAATGAACTTCTTTTGCACGATAGATGATTCAATTAGTGTCGGTTTTATTACAATCGGCTTGAGGCAAGGGTAGGAATGAGGCTACAGCCAATAACCCTTCAAGTTGGGGCGGCGCAGTGGTTAACATTGTTGCCTCGCAGCGCCAAGGATCCGGGTTCGATTCCTGGCTTGGGTCACTGTCTGTATAGAGTTTGCACATTCTCCCTGTGTCTGCGTGGGTTTCCTCCGGGTGCTCCGGTTTCCTCCCACAGTTCAAAGATGTGCAGGTTAAGTAGATTGGCCGTGCTAAACTGCCCCTTAATGTCAGCTAAGGTAAATGCATGGGGTTATGCAGATAGGGCCTGGGTGGAATTGTTGTCAGTGTAGGCTTGATGGGCCAAATGGCTTCTTTTTGCACTGTAGGGATTCTAGAATCTGCGATATCTTCACTTCAACTGCCTGCATTCATTCTGACATTCACTCTTTGGGAAGAGAGGTTTGACCTATATTCCTTGTTGGATTTACTCCTGGCCAACTTATACCCAAGTGAAGAAAGTCAAAAGGAGGCCAAGAGAGTGTGACTCATGAGAGTTTAATATATTTGTAAGTTGCTCTTTGATGGAGCTGAATCTGTTTATTTTGAATGCTTTAAAGCCCCTGTCACAATATGGACCAAGATCAGTCACATCAGTGTGTTTAATGTGCCCCTGTTAACGCAGTCAACAAGTTCCCAGTTCTTGTTGAGTGGATGAAAAACAGTTATATTCATTAACAGGAATGTGAAGGGAGGGAAATGTACTTTAAATAGATCCCTTTCTCCATTAGATTGACATTAGAGTTAGCAGAATGATTTATGAAATTTCAGTGCCTGCTCCAATGACTATTTATGGTGTGTCTGAGACACCCTGGGAGAATTTGAGGGAGAAAATTCCAACAGTCCCTCTTCTCTCCGTGCTGGCAGATTGAATCCTTTGATACCACTGTTGTGTGTGTTTCTTCCCCTCTTTCGGTTGCCTAGGCCACTTAAAAATAGCCTTTATTTATCTTGCATCTTAATCTTGTTATCTTATGGTCCTACCTGCAATCCCTGAACATTTCTCGAAAGGGAGCGTCACACTGCGCACGAAGTAAGGCCACAGAACGTCCCGTAGATAACGAGGAGGACAACAAGAGCAATCAGCAAAACCGGGTTGTATTTATGATTTGCTGTCTCGAACGAGCTTGCCGTCACAACGTGCAGAGTACAGCGTCTACCGAAGGGGCACTGGCCTGTTTTTGCTACATTGTTCTTCCACAGGCATACTCAAAGAGCTGAGTAAATGTTTTTCTCAGCACGGTAAACCCAACAGTATTAAAAAGATACTTTGTTTCCCATAGTTGCAAGCAACCTGTTTGTGGTCAGTCAAAGGTTTAATCCAGTTCCTGTTCAAACACAATGCATCATGACAGCACTACGCTATAGTTTCTCCATTAAGGTTTCATACAATACTACAGTGCAGAAAGAGACCATTCAGCCCATCGAGTCTGCACCGACCACAATCCCACTCAGCCCTCTACTCATAACCCCACGCATTTACCCTAGCTAGTCTCCCTGATACTAAGGGTCAATTTAGCATGGCCAATCCACCTAACCTGCACATCTTTGGACTGTTCGAGGAAACCGGAGCACCTGGAAGAAACTCACACAGACACGGGGAGAATGTGCAAACTGCACACAAACAGCAACCCAAGCTGGGAATTGAACCTGGGTCCCTGGCACTATGAGCCAAGCAAATCTACCAAACCTGCACAGCCTTGGGCTGTGGGAGGAAATCGGAGCACCTGGAGGAAACCCACACAGACATGGGGAGGCTGTACAAACTCCACACAGACAGTGACTGACTGCTGGAATTGAACCCGGGTCCCTGGCGCTGTGCGCCAGCAGTGCTAGTGCTCGCCACTGGGCCACCCCTTTGCTCAGCGCGGGCATGTGTCATTGAATTGAGCAAAGGGAGCAAGGCACCTGACGTCCTGTCGACCAAGGTTCGTGGATCCATGCTCCCATTGAGCAAGGTTCCAGTCCCCAGTGAAACCTCTAAAGATACTGATATGTGGTTCCTGTTTAGGGAGCTTCCCAATGATTGAAAAGAAAGGTGAGGTTGAGAAGGGAGCCACTTGGCACATTGCTCACGCCTCACATCCCTTAATTCTCCCCTTTTAACACAGAGCTTCACTGTGGTGCACCCTCAATCCTCAGTGCTGCTGAGGGGGTGGGGGAGGACAGGGGTACATATTCATGGGCCGTCCTTCTCAAGAAGTAATAACCTCCACAGCTCAATGTGGTGCATTCTCAAATCAGCGTTTGGGGTGCTCCAGAAACCCGAACACCGGATCTAGGCTGGCACTCCAATGTAGCACTGAGGGGGAGCAGACAGTGTCCGAGGTGCCCACGTTTGGATAAAATACAACTCTCTTGTCTCTCAGGTAGGAGTAAGAGGCCACACAGCATTCTTTTGCAGGAGGGTGAGGGAAGTGGGGCATTCTAATCCAGTACCGTGCCTTACATTTGTCCCTCAGCCAACATCTGATAGAGGCAGGGCTATCTGGACACCATCTGATCTTGCTGCGCACCAATTGGCCACTGTGCTTCCTACATATCAACAATGACTGCGCTTCAGAGAGCACTTGACTGTAATGTGAAGCACACTGGGGACATCCTGAGGCCTAGGCTGGCCTCCATCGAGTGGGAATGTTCCTGGGGCAGGTCATGGGTTGAGGGGCACGGACCTGGTACCCCCCAAACTGACCCTGCACGAGCCTAAGCATGAAGAACAGGTCAAATTCGAGATGCTGGGGGAACCCCCCCAAGGAACATACACAGAATATTCAAGTGTGAGGTTGGTATCTTTGTGGGAGAAATGATGAACAGAAACAATAATTAATAACAGAAGGAGGCCATTCAGCCCACAGTGTGGCTGCCAGCTCTTCAGCAGAGTTACCCCACTTGCTCACCATTTTCCCTTCAGATTGTTTCTTCCCGTGTCCTTTTCAAAGTCACCACTGAAACTGCTTCCAGGCTGTGCACTCCCAATTAAAACTCACTGTCAGGAAACATTTATTCTCATCATGCCTGCGGTTTTTCTGCCAATCTCCTTAACTCTGTGTATGCTGATGGCAAAAGTACCCAACCTCTACTGCAGAAACCAGCTCAGCAGCAACAGACTCCAAAGAGATTAAACTCTGAGGGAGTTTTACTTGGAGCTGGTGTACTTGGTCACTGCCTTTGTCCCCTTCCGACACAGTGTGCTTGGCCAGTTCCCCGGGCAGCAGCGGGCGCACGGCGGTCTGGATCGCCCAGGAGCTGATGGTGCTGCACGTGTTGTAATGGGCCAAACGGGAAGCCTCATCCACAATGCGCTTGAAAGTATCGTTCATGAATGAGTTCATGATGCTCATGGCCTTGGAGGAGATGCCGGTGTCGGGGTGAACCTGCTTCATCACTTTGTAGATGTAGATGGACTAACTCTCCTTTCTCGATCTTCACCGCTTCTTCCCGCCCTTTGTTACCAGTTTCTTCATCACTTTCTTCGCTCCCTTCTTGGGAGCTGGTTTCAATGTTGGTTTCTTCTCATCAGCCATCTTAAACTCTGACAACAAGTCTCCTTGATCCTATGGATTTCCTGATAAGTGCAGGAAATGCATATTAACAGTGTGAGAGTGACACAGTGGCACAGTGATTAACACTGCTGCCTCACAGTGCCAGGAACCCAGGTTTGATTCCCAGCTTGGGTCACTGTCTATGTGGAGCTCGCATGTTTTCCCCGTGTCTGTGTAGGTTTCCTCCAGGTGCTCCAGTTTCCTCCCACAGTCTGAAAGACGTGCTGGTTAGGTGCTAAACCTTTACAGGTGCACCATAGAAAGCATTCTTTCTGGTTGTATCACACCTTGGCATGGCTCCTACTCTGCCCAAGACCGCAAGGAACTACAAAAGGTCGCAAAATGTAGCCCAATCCATCACGCAAACCAGCCTCCCATCCACTGACTCTTTCTACAATTCCTGCTGCCTCAGTAAAGCAGCCAACATAATAAGGGCCCCACGCAGCTCGGACAGTCTCTCTTCCACCTTCTTCCTTCGGTAAAAAGATACAAAAATCTGAGGTCATGTACCAACCAACTCAAGAACAACTTCTTCCCTGCTGCCATCAAACTTTTGAATGGACTTACCTTGCATTAAGTTGATCTTTCTCTACAACCTAGCTATGACCATAACCCTACATTCTGCACTCTCTCCTTTCCTTCTCTATGAACGGTATGCTTTGCCTGTATAGCATGCAAGGAACAGTACTTTTCACTGTATGCTAATATATGTGACAATAATAAATCAATTCAAATCAAAAATTCTCCCTCAGACACTGGAGTGTGGCACCTAGGAGATTTTCACAGTAACTTCATTTCAATGCTAATGTAAGGCTTACTTGTGACACTAATACAGTAAACTAAACTGAACTAAAGGCCAAACACCTCAAATGTAACTGTAGGTCAGATATCACAAAGCAGCAGGTTGCCATGACTAAATGGTTGTTAACTGGTTAACATGGAAACACTGATTAAAAGTGCTTCATTTGGCAGAAGTCAATGAGGAACAGAACGGAGGAGGAAAGCTTTTGTAATAAGATGCTGCCAGCCACACTATCACAGGGCAACTACTCAAACCGTTCGAAGGTCCAACTCTCCGCACAAACTGAGAAAGTACGAGGAGGTCTGGAGCAGAATTGAGAATTTAATCTGATCCACTCTTCTCCACCTTTTTGGTATCAAGATCCGCAGATAGAGACAGGGAGAGGGTGAAGCAAGATATAGAAATTTGCAGACATGGGGGGAGTGGGGGTGAGAGACACTGGCGGTAATTCCACGGTTGGTGGGTGGACCCCTCTCGACGAGTGTCGGGGGTGGGCTGGGGGGGGGGAGCCCCGGTACCTCAATCGTGGTGGATGCTGGGGTTGGTGGGGGGGATGGCGGTGGCTCCATCAGACCCAGTGCTGCCGGAGCAGGGTGTTATCCCCGCCCACTCATACCTTCACTCAGAGGTGCCCAGGAAATAGGCCTTTGCGTCAGCTTTTCCCTGCAGGGAAAACTGGCCCATGCGAATGGAAGGCTACGCACTGGTTTTCAGTCTGAGACTAACATTGGAAAAAATACGGTAAGCTTCCACCCAACAGTTTAAAGTCCATTACATTTCGACCTCTCTTCACTTCTGGAACAAGAGTCATTCAGACTCCAAACATTAACTCTATTTCTCGCTCCACAAATGCTGTCAGATCTGCTGAGTTGTTCCAGAATCTTCTATTTTCATTTTGTTAAATCAAGACCCAATCTGTTGCCTCAGGGGAAGCTGACCTGGTCAAATACTTCATTCCTTCTGCTCGGTTCTGCCCATGCTGCATGTGGGAGCTTGCTGTGTGCAGGCTGGTTGCTGCAGTGCATATGTTCCAAGTAACTACACTTCAAAAGTGCTCAATTGACTGCAAGATGCTTTGGGTCAAAGAATCATAAAATCTCTACAGTGCATAAGGAGACCATTTGGCCCATTGAGTCTGCAGTGACTCTCTGACGAGCATCTTACTCAGGCCAACCTGTGCATTTGCCATGGCCAATCCACCTAACCTGCGCGTCTTTGGGCACTAAGGGACAATTTAGTATGGCCAATCCACCTAACCTGCGCGTCTTTGGGCACTAAGGGACAATTTAGCATGGCCAATCCACATAACCTACAAATCTTTGGGCACTAAGGGACAATTTAGTATGGCCAATCCACCTAACCTGCACGTCTTTGGGCACTAAGGGACAATTTAGTATGGCCAATCCACCTAACCTGCGCGTCTTTGGGCACTAAGGGACAATTTAGCATGGCCAATCCACATAACCTACAAATCTTTGGACACTAAGGGACAATTTAGCATGGCCAATCCACCTAACCTACACATCTTTGGGCACTAAGGGACAATTTAGCGTGGCCAATCCACCTAACCTACCCATCTTTGGGCACTAAGGGGCAATTTAGCGTGGCCAATCCACCTAACCTACCCATCTTTGGGCACTAAGGGGCAATTTAGTGTGGCCAATCCACCTAACCTACCCATCTTTGGGCACTAAGGGGCAATTTAGCGTGGCCAATCCACCTAACCTACCCATCTTTGGGCACTAAGGGGCAATTTAGCGTGGCCAATCCACCTAACCTACCCATCTTTGGGCACTAAGGGGCAATTTAGCATGGCCAATTCGCCTAACCTACAAATCTTTGGACACTAAGGGGCAATTTACCATGACCAATCCACCTAACCTGCACATCTTTGGACACTAAGGGACAATTTAGCATGGCCAATCCACCTAACCTGCACGTCTTTGGGCACTAAGGGACAATTTAGCATGGCCAATCCACCTAACCTGCACATCTTTGGGCACTAAGGGGCAATTTAGCACAGCCAATTCGCCTAACCTACAAATCTTTGAACACTAAGGCTGGAATTGTACTGCCTGCCTGCCATGGGAATCGGAGCGGGCAAGGGGCATAGCACGGGAACGTCGGTTGACCTCAGGTAGGATTTCACGGTTTCAAGATAAGCAAGGCCATTCAATCGCGCCCTAAGGGACAATTTTGCACGGCCAAACTAACTTTGCATTGTGGGAAGAAACCGGGGCAGCCGGAGGAAACCCATGCAGACACAGGGAAAATGTGCAAACTCCAACACAGAGAGTGACCCAAGGCCGGAATTGTACCCGGCTCTGTAGCACTGTGAGGCAGCAGTGCTAACCACTGTGCCATCCACGTGAGGTGCTATATAAATGCAAGTCTTTCCTTTTCTTAATGTTGAACCCCGTTCCCCCAAACCTTGCTTGGTGTAATGAATTGAAATCTTGAGGGAAATAGGCCTTTGCTTTGGCTTGCTTGCACCCGAGGAAATCCTGTGTTCGCAGCTGGCAATGCGGTGGCCCCAAACCTGCTCTCCTGCCTGACGATAAACCTGCCAGATTCTCACGAGGAACAGCTTACAGAACATCTGACTGGGGAACAGTGTCCACGGTGAGTAACGTTCAGGTAGCGGCAGGACCCACGCCCCCGGGAGCTAGGGCCCGCGGAATGGCCGCACTTAGCGTGAGAGTAGCTTGTAACAAGTGCAGGCTTTGTGATGGTCTTTGAAAGAACCATTATAAAAAATTAAACAGGCAAATGTGCACAGCAGATTAAATTGCCCTGTTACTCGAGGTCATTTCAGGTTAAGTTTTTCAGGTGCAATAATCACACAGATAGTTCCATCTGTTTGTACATATATATTAAACAGAAAGCTGAATTTGTTTAAAAAATTGCTTATAACTGCCAGTCAAGAGAAGGGACCGGCATTTATAACACATCAATGCAGTCAACAGTCAAGGCAACTAATACAAAGCGAGGTACTTTTGAATGGTAGTTATGTATGTCAATATGGTGGCCAATCTGTGCATAGCAAGATCCCACAAAGAACATAGGTGATAACTGGACAGTTGACCATCAAATCAAAGAAACCCCAGTGCAGAAGGAGGCCATTCAGCCCATTGAGCCTGCACTGACGGCAATCCCGCCTTAGGCCTGATCCCCAGAAATTTACCATGCTAATCCGTGACACAGTGGCACAGTGGTTAGCACCGCTGCCTCACAATGCCAGGGAACCGGGATTGATTCCTGGCTTGGGTCATTGTCTGTGTGGAGTTTGCATGTTCTCCCCATGTCTGCGTGGGTTTCCTCAGGAGCGCCAGTTCCCTCTCACAGTTTATAAGATGTGCTGGTTAGGTGCATTGGCCATGCTAAATTCTCCCTCAGTGTACGCGAACAGGCGCCGGAGTGTGGCGACTAGGGTACTTTCACAGTAACTTCAATGCAGTGTTAATGTAAGCCTACTTCTGACAGTAATAAATGAACTTTACTTTCAAGTTTAGATGGGCAGCACTGTGATTAGCGCTGCTGTTTTAACAGTGCCAGGGACACTAAGGGGCAATTTGGCACGGCCAATCAACCTAACCTGCACGTCTTTGGATTGTGGAAGGAAATGGAGCACCCAAAGGAAGCCCACGCAGACACGGGGAGAACGTGCAAACTCCACACAGACAGTGACCCAAGCTGGGAACTGAACCTGGGTCCCTGGTGCTGTGACAACAGTGCCATACTAATCCGAGCTGATGGTAGAGGAATGTTGACCAAATACATCCATGATGTTGTTCATTGTGTTAACGTCATAGCGATACGGTAGCACCTTCAACTGTACATTGCCTCAAAAGGTCAGTTTAGATTATGTGCTCAACTGTTTGACTGGGCTTGAAACCATGACATTTAACTCCAAAGCAAGAGATAGAAACAAAGAAACAAAAAGCAGGAGGAGGCCATTTGGCCCTTCGAGCCTGCTCTGCCATTCATTTTGATCATGGTCGATCATCAAATTCAATATCCTGATTCCTCCCTTGACCGCCATATCTCTCGATCCCTTTAGCCCCAAAGAGCTTTATCTAATTTCTTCTTGAAATCACTCAACATTTTGGCCTCAACAACTTTCTGTGGGAGTGAATTCCACACATTCACCACCCTCTGGGTGAAGAAATTTCTCCTCACCTCAGTTCTAAAGGGTTTCCCCCTTATCCTCAAACACTGACCCAAGTAAACTAATCTGGCGGGTCACTCACTCAGAATCCAGTCTCAGGATGAGCTGAAATGATGCTGGTAAATAGTTTTCACTAACTTGGGGATAACCGGGGGAAGAGTACGTTTGCAACTGCTCTTTGCTGGAACGCTGGGAGCTATAACTGGAGGTTAATCAGCTGAGGAAGACAGCACAACCACAGGGGAGCCTGGCTGATCAATCGCCCATTTAAAAGAATAGATGATAAATTAAGACCATAAGACATTGGAGCAGAATTAGGCCCATCGTGTCTGCTCCTCCATTCAAACGTGGCTGATATTTTCCTCATCCTCGTTCTCCTGCCTGAAATTGAGCGGGATTCCAACTGGGGCAGTCATGGATCCATACAATTCCAACCGTTCAGAAGGAGACCATTCAGTCCATCACGTCTACACCGACTGTCTGAAACAGCATTCCACCCAGGCCCTGCCCTCCACCCTATCCCCAATAACCCTGAAGATATTGAAGAGATCTGAGATGATTATTCCAAATTTGTATCCTTCCCCTCCCCCTGCTCCAATCAAATGAGATTTGCCATCTCTCACAGGGGCTTGTATAGCTTTTGCCGACACTATAGTTAAGAAAGCCCACCAACGCCTCTACTTTCTCAGAAGACTAAGGAAATTTGGCATGTCAGCTACGACTCTCACTAACTTTTACAGATGTACCATAGAAAGCATTCTTCCTGGTCGTATCACAGCCTTGCTATGGCTCCTGCTCTGCCCAAGACAACAAGGAATTACAAAGGGTCATAAAAGTAGCCCAATCCATCATGCAAACCAGCCTCCCATTCTTTGACTCTGTCTACACTTCCCAATGCCTTGGCAAAGCAGCCAGCATAATTATGGACCCCACGCACCCCGGACATTCTCTCTTCCACCCTCTTCTATTGGGAAAAAGATACAAAAGTCTGAGGTCACGTACCAACCGACTCAAGAACAGCTTCTTCCCTGCTGCCATCAGAACTTTGAACCTTGCATTTAGTTGATCCTTCTCTACACCCTAGCTATGACTGTAACACTACATTCTGCACCCTTTCCTTTCCTTCTCTATGTAGAGTATGCTTTGCCTGTGCAGTGCACAAGAAACAATACTTTTCACTGTATACTATTACATGTGACAATAATAAAACAAATCAAATCACTGAGTACGTCTTAAAATGCACAAGACATTCAAATTGCACTAAACAGACTGGATGCATCAAGCAATGTTTCCTCCTTTTCCAACTTTTCCTTTGGTTTCAGATTCCAGCATCTGCAGTCATCCATTGACTCTGTCTACACTTTCTGCCAACTTGGCAAAGCAGCCAGCATAATTAAGGACCCCATGTGCCCCGGACATTCTCTCTTCCACCTCCCTCCTTCGGGAAAAAGGTACAAAAGTCTGAGATCACGTACCAACCGACTCAAGAACAGCTTCTTCCCTGCTGCCGTCAGGCTTTTGAATGGACCTACCTCACATTAAGTTGATATTTCTCGACACTTTTGCTATGACTGTAACACTACATGCTGCACTCTCTCGTTTCCTTCTCTATGAATGGTATGCTTTGTTTGTATAGCGTGCAAGAAACGATAATTTTCACAGTGTGTTAACAAATGTGATAATAATAAATCAAATCAAATTAATTTGCTTTTAAGCAACTTTTCCTCTCTGAAATTGTTTCTGCCCAGGCTAAACAAATAATAAGGGACCGTAAAATAATAGACAGGGTTTAATTTTTTCCTGAACTTCATGTTGGTGAACCGTCTAGCAAAGATTTGTGTGTGATTAACTGCTTGATAGATAAGTGTTTGTCATGAGCATTACTCCAGTATTGCACATAATGGATTTGCTCTTAAGCTGCCTTTAAATTGACAGCCATTGCGAAATTGGAGGCCACAGTCTCCGTGGTCCAAAATTAAAAATGATTGTGTAAATGGGGAATTTATGTATTCGAAAAGTCAGAAACTAATCCTTAATCTCCTTAACATAGTTCACCCTTAGGATAACAGATACATTCAGGATATTGAGAGTTCGGAATACAAAGAAGGATTATCTCTTTCCTTCCTGATGTCAGTGAAGTGTCTTTTCCAAACTCTTCAACCAGGCATCAGGGGGCAGATGAGATTCTGACGGGGAGGTGGTCACCTGCCATGGCAGGGGTCTTTCACAAACTCCCCCTGCAAAGTTCAACATGGACATGCCACTGCTCCACAACCCCTCCCCCTCATAGAATCCCTACAGTGCAGGAGGCCATTTGGCCCATCGAGTCTGCAGCGACCACAATCCCGCCCAGACCCTATACCCGTAACCCCATGCATTTATCCTACGGGGCAGCATGGTGGCATAGTGGTTAGCATTGCTGCCTCACAGCACCAGGGATCTGGGTTCAATTCCCAACTTGGGTCATTGTCCGTGTGGAGTCTGCATGTTCTCCCCATGTCTGCATGGGTTTCCTATAGATGCTCTGGTTTCTTCCCACAGTCTGAAAGACGTGATGGTTAGCTGCATGGGATTATGGTCGATGCAGACTCGATGCTAAACCATGCTAAATTCTCCCTCAGTGTACCCGAACAGGCACTGGAGTGTGGCAACTAGGGGATTTTCACTGTAACTCCATTGCAGTGTTAATGTAATTCTACTTATCACCAATAAATAAACTTTAAATCTGGCTTTTAGTTAATCCCCCCGACACTAAGCGGCAATTTAGCAACGGCCAATCAATGTAGCTTGCACATCTTTCATGAGGAGGACTTAAAAATAAAACCATGTCTGGCACCCAATCATGCTCATGTGACACTCTTGTGTCCCTTGGTCTTTGCCTCACACAACCAGGCGGCACAGTGGCACAATGGTTAGCACTGCTGCCTCACAGCACCAGGGGCCTGGGTTCAATTCTCAGCTTGGGTGACTGTCTGCATGCAGTCTGCACATTCTCCCCATATCTGTGTGGGTTTCCTCCCGATGCTCTGGTTCCTTCCCACTCTCCAAAGATGTGCGGGTTAGGTAGATTGGCCATGCTAAATTGCCCCTTGAACCAGGGCTCTGATGAAGGATCATCCAGACTCGAAACATCGGCTCTACTCTCTCCCTCCAGATGGTGTCAGACCTGCTGAGATTTTTCAGCATTTTCTGTTTTCCTTTTATATAAATTGCCCCTTGGTGCCCCAAGGTGTGTAAGTTAGGGGGGGATTTGTGGGCTAAATATGTGGCATTACGAGGATAGGGCCTGGATAAGATGTTTTGTCAGAGAGTTGGTGTAGGCTCGATGGGCCAAATGGCCTCCCTCTGCACTGTAGGGATTCAGTGATATTCTATGAACCTGGAGCACCATTGAATACTACCAGCAACCAGAGATATCGGGAGCTCAGCACTGCAGTCTGACAAGGTTAATTCTTGCCTGCACAGGGCTTGACTGACTGTGTTGTTTATTTGATTATTAAGCCTGCAATCCAATAAAAAAAAAAGACATATGGAGAAAATCCACATATCATCACCTCAGAGAATGTTCGGATAAAATGCAGAGGTGTGAGAGATACTCACAGCTGTCAAAACTGAAGCAAACTCATCAAATTATTAATATGATGGAAGAACATCAATACTGACAAAAATACCCTCACAAAACACATGAGAAACAGATTTATTAAATCAAGTTGAGACTTACCCTCAGCTTTATTTTCTATGGTACTTAAGACATCAATTTTGATCACTCTAAATTACTTTCAACACAGTTTCTGCCCAACATTCACTGTTTTCCAAACAGCGAATGGTGGGAATCTCCAGGAGGTTCTGTGGCTACCTCAGCCCATCTGTTGCTACAGATTTCGCTATTATGAAAGGTCTGGCGCCCGGACTCCCCATCGACCGTCCAAAGATGTGTGTTCAGGTTGATTAGCCATGCTAAATTGACTCTGGTGTTAGGGGTTAATGTGTGGGTCAGGTTGATTGGCCGTGCTAAATTGACCCTAGTGTCAGGGGATTGGAGGGTAAATGTGTGGGGTTGCAGGAATAGGGCTTGGGTGGGATTGTGGTCGGTGCAGACTCAATGGGCCAAATGGCCTCCTTCTGCACTGTGGGGATTCTATGTTCTATGACCGGGCATTATAAAATTCAACTCATTCAAAACTCCATCATCAGCATTCTAACCTGGCACAAACCCCACTCACACTTCATCCTGTTCCTGTAGACCTTTCTCTTATTTGTTCATGGGGAGCCGGGGGTGGTAATCTTATAGCGGTCTATAAAATAATGAGGGGCATACAGCAGCTAGATAAACAATATCTTTTCCCAAAGGCAGAGGAGTCTAAAACTAGAGGGCATAAATTTAAGGAGAGAGGGGAGAGATATGAAAGGGTCCAGAGGGACAATTTTTTTTCACACAGAGGGGAGAACAAGCTGCCAGAGGCAGTGGTAGAGGCGGGCACAATTTTGTCTTTTAAAATTCACTAGTTGGTTACATGGGTAAGATGGGCATGGAGGGATATGGGCCAAAAATGGGCAATTGGGACTAGCTTACTGGTTAAAAAGGGACAGCAAAGACAAGGTGGGCAGCAAAGACAAGTTCCATGCTGTAAATCTCTAAGATTCTATGGGATGTTGGCATCACTGGCTGGGCCAGCATTTATTGCCCATCCCTAAGGGCATTTAAGAGTGAACTACATTGCCGTGGCTCTGGGGTCACATGTAGACCAGATCAGGTAAGGACAGCAGATTCCCTTCCCTCAAGGGCACGAGTGAACCAGATGGGTTTTTCCAACAATGGTTTCATGGTCATCATTAGACTTCAGTAAGGATTCAAATTTCACCATTTTCCATGGCGGGATTTGAACCCCGCATTGTCAGAGTGTAACCGTAGGTCTCTGAGTTACTAGTCCAGTGACTGTACCACCGCCTCCCTGTACCTCCCATTCAAAATTTTCTCACCTTCATGTTTGGAAAATAGTGCCGGAAGATTGGAAAACGGCTAATGTTACGCCGTTGTTTAAGAAGGGTGCCAGGCAAAAGGCAGGGAATTATAGGCCGGTTAGTTTAACGTCTGTTGTAGGTAAAATGTTAGAATCCGTCATCAAGGAGGAAATAGCGAGGCATCTTGAGGGGAATTGCTTGATAGAGCAGACGCAACACGGTTTCGTTAAGGGGAAGTCGTGTCTGACAAATTTATTGGAGTTCTATGAGGGTGTGTCTAGGGCGGTGGATAGAGGAGAGCCGGTGGATGTGGTCTTTCTTGATTTTCAGAAGGCGTTTGACAAGGTACCTCACAAGAGGTTATTGCAGAAGGGCATGGAGTTGGGGGTAGGGTGTTAGCGTGGATAGAGGATTGGTTGTCAAATAGGAGGCAGAGAGTGGGGGTTAATGGGTGCTATTTGGATTGGTGGTTGGTGACTAGTGGAGTGCCCCAGGGGTCGGTGCTGGGGCCTCAGCTATTTACTATTTATATAGATGATCTGGAGGAGGGAACCGAGTGTATGGTGTCGAAATTTGCTGATGACACCAAGATTGGTGGAACGGCAAATTGCGCGGAGGGTGTGGAGAGTCTGCAGAAGGATCTAGATAGGCTGGGCGAATGGGCCAGGAACTGGCAAATGGAATTTAATATTGGCAAGTGCGAGGTGGTCTACTTTGGTAGGAATAATGGTAGGAAGGACTATTACTTACGTGGCAAAAAACTGCAGCAGGCAACGGTGCAGAGGGACCTTGGGGTCCTTGTGCATGAGTCGTAAAAACCCAGCCTGTGGGTGCAGCAGGTGATCAGGAAGGCGAATGGGATGCTGGCCTTCATAGCGAGGGGGATTGAATATAAAAGTAGGGAGGTCTTGCTGCAGCTGTATAGGGCATTGGTGAGGCTGCAGCTGGAGTACTATGTGCAGTTTTGGTCGCCGCACTCACGCAAGGATATTTTGGCCTTGGAGGGAGTGCAGAGGAGGTTTACTAGGCTGATACCGGAGTTGAGGGGGTTGAACTATGAGGAGAGGCTGAATAAACTAGGCTTGTACTCGTTAGAGTTTAGAAGAATGAGGGGAGATCTCATTGAGACATATAAGATGATGAATGGGATGGATAGGATAGAGGTGGAGAGACTCTTCCCGCTCAGAAAGGACAGTAGGACTAGGGGGCACAACCTCAAGATAAAGAGGGGGCGGTTTAGAACGGAGTTGAGGAGGAACTTCTTCACTCAAAGGGTGGTGAAACTCTGGAATTCTCTGCCTGTTGAGGTGGTGGAGGCTGCCTCGCTAAATATTTTTAAGACGCGGGTTGATAGGTTTTTGATAAGCGAGGGGATTAAGGGTTATGGGGAGAGGGTGGGAATGTGGAACTGAGCCACGACAGATCAGCCATGAACTTATTGAATGGCGGGGCAGGCTCAAAGGGCTAGATGGCCTACTCCTGCTCCTATTTCTTACGTTCTTTTCTTGCTCCCCCTATCCCCGCCATCAGGTTGATGATTGCCACCTGAACACTCTGCTCCTTCACATCTGATCCCTCGTGTGGCCCCTTTTTTTAAACCCTTCCTTTAATGATCCTGCTTTCAATTGTGTGGCCTCCAAAGTCTGGAATTTCCTCACTAAGCTCTCTGTCTCTCTCTATCTACCTACCCAGTGAAGAGATCCTCCTTCAAACACCTCTCAGCAAGAGTTTAGTCATCAGTTCTTGGCTCAGCATCCAATTTAGTCTGATTACGCCCCCGGGATATTTTTCTAAGCTGGGGAACGCTGCTATATAAGTGCAAAATTATAGTTACTACATTACAATGCCTATTTCTAAGGCACAATTCCTGCAAATATATGTCCTTTCACAATAAAGTGCAGTACATCTAATGTCAATAGCTTCCTTCGATCCTACTCGTTCTTGTTGCCATGCATGGAGGATTAAGATGCATCAAAGCATTTCTTTCAGCTCTCTCCCTCTCTGTCACAGCTGGCCAATGGCCTAGAGGTACGTGACGAAAAGATGAGATAAGGAAGGACATTCAAGATAGATTAGAAACACAGGGCAGGGAAGGAATGGTGTTCACCCTTTCATATGTTGACGTTTTTATGCTTCCACTGACATTTCGACTGCCCCCACAATGAGTCCAGAGATTTTGCCTCTGTCTTAACCCCATCCCAGCACAGGTCGCTGCATGTGCAAAGAATTGCTTCCTGTAGTCAGTCCTGAATGTGTCCTTCCCTACTTATCTGACAAAGCATCCTTGCCTTGCAGTCACTTGACCCCACCCAAGTTCACCATTACAGAAACCAAGCGCAATTATGTCCAGCGCACTGGGTCCACTTCCTTCATATAAACTCTGCAGAAAAGGTCATTTATTATGTGGAGAGAGAGAGATTAGAGCCAACATTTCGAGTCAGGATGAACCTTCGTCAGGGCTCTGGACAGGCTAAAATGGAAATTCTGTCAGAGAGAAACCAGCTCTGACAAAGAGTCATCCAGACTTGGAATGTTGGCTCTTTGGGTGGCCCAGTGGTTAGCGCTGCTGCCTCACAGCACCAGGGACTCAGGTTTGATTCCTGGCTTGGCTCATTATCTGTGTGGAGTTTGCACTTTCTGCCTGGGTTTCCTCTGGGTGCTCCGGTTTCCTCCCACAGTCCGAAAGATGTGCTGGTTAGGTGCGTTGGCTGCGCTAAATTTTCCCTCAGTGTACCCGAACAGGTGCCGGAGTGTGACGACCAGGGGATTTTCATAGTAACTTCATTGCAGTGTTAATGTAAGCCTACTTATGACATTAATAAATAAACTTTAAAACTGTTGTCTCCCCACAGATACTGTCAGGTCTGCTCAGATTTTCCAGCATTTTCTGTTTTTGTTGCAGATCCTAGCATCTGCAGTATTTAGCTTTTATTCCAGGTATCTGCCTGCCTTAAGCATTGAATTGGACTAAACTGAGATGCCCTATCCACACAGCAGCTGATAGAAGACCACACGGAACTACAATAGGTGGTGGATTTAGCCCAATCCATCGCGCAAACCAGCCTCCCGTCCACTGACTCCGTCTACATTTCCCACTGCCTCGGCAAAGCAGCCAGCATAATTAAGGACCCCACTCACCCCGGACATTCTCTCTTCCACCTTCTTCCATCGGGAAAAAGATACAAAAGTCTGAGGTCACGTTCCAGCCGACTCAAGAACAGCTTCTTCCCTGCTGACTTTTGAATGGACCTACCTCGCATTAAGTTGATCTTTCTCTGCACCCTAGCTATGACTGTAACACTACATTCTGCACCCTCTCCTTTCCTTCTCTATGAATGGTACGTTTTGTCTGTTTAGCTTGCAAGCAACAATACTTTTCACTGTATGTTAATACATATAACAATAATAAATCAAATCAAAATCAAGAGGAGAAAAAAATGAATTAATGTGAGTATCTTAAAGAGAAGGGGGAGAAAAACCTTCCTTATCCCTACGGATCAGAAAGTCCTGGCTGGGTATCCATCTTACCCTTGCAGACTTATCTAATCCAGGGTAGGTAATGTAAGCATCCTATCAATCAAAGCCACTTTGATTCATTGTAAAGGTTTCCACTTTTCACTCAATTCTTCATAACTATAAAAAGCAAAACTTACATGGAGTCAGCCTCTGTGTAAAATGGCTGAACAGAATTCAGCCTTTGAAATAATTTATATGCTTATGTGTACAGGTTTGGAGAAATTTATAAGTGCGTCTTCCTTCAGACTGCGCAGTTTTCCCAGCTGCAGGCTGTTATGCCACTGCGCATTCCACACGGAACTGCTGATGAAATGATAATATTGTCCGCTACGAGAGTCTGCACTTGGTTAAATGCAAGTCGAGATATTTGTTGGCTAAAGCAGTTCTTGGAAAAGTGCTTATTCTTTACTCATTAAGTGCCTGAAATGGCATCTGGACTGCACCGTGGATGTGATTGTAACCATATTTGAATTGAGTGAAAACAGCCCTGGTCACTGAGTGCAGCAGATGTTATGAAGGCTCTCAGTCTGGTCAAGGAAGCTCAGGGCGTACGCAGTAATGGCAAGTTTTAGTTCTACGCCATCTTCTTCCACTGGCTGGCTAAAGAAGGATCGAGAAGATGGTGGGGTGGGCTGGGGGGTTGTTTGGCTACAGACTAGATACTTCACTTTCACCTCAGACAATAATAGGTCACAAAATGTCCCCTTCGCTCCAAATGTGAGGATCCACCGTGAGCAAGCTGGACGGCCTACCTGCAGTGTTTGGAAGGTGCAAACTTATACGCTTGCAACAAGCAAAAGGAAAAAAAAACCCACACTCTCATGTCACGATGGCAGCTTCTGTAGGAAACAGAAATTGTCCCACTGGTAACCTTGTGCAGAGGGCAAGGAGCATTCTTTTCACAGGTTACACAGAGTGCCCTCTGGCTGAGGTGGGGTGGGGTGGGGTGGGGGGTGGTGGTGGGTGGATTGTGGCGGTCAGCCGGCTTATCTATACCGGATCCTCACACTTGGAGAAAAAGGGGACATGTCTGAACTTTTAGTCTCTGAGGTGAAAGGGAAGTTCACGGTGACACAGTGGGTTAGCACTGCTGCCTCGGACCTGGATTCGAATACCCGGCTTGGGTCACTGTCTGTGCACAGTCTGCATGTTCTCCCCGTGTCTGCGTAGGTTTTCTTCAGGTGCTCCGGATTCCTCCCGCAGTCTGAAAGACGTGCTGGTTAGATGCAAGGGCCATGCTAAATTCTCCCTCAGTGTACCCGAACAGGTGCCAGAGTGTAGCAACTAGGGGATTTTCACAGCCACTTCGCTGCAGTGTTAACGTAAGCCAACTTGTGACAATAAAAAATAAACTTAAGAAAAAATTTTAGGCATCTAGTCTGTAGCAAACCTCCTCCTTGTCCCTCGGTGAGTCAGTGGAGGAAGATGGCCTCGAACCAAAACACGCCATTACTGCCTCACTTGACACATAGAAGGCCTAGAAAGCAGCTCGTCTGTCAGCAGGGCTGTTTACACTCAATTCAAATATGTTTGCAATCAGATCCCTGGTGCAGTCCAGATGCCTTTTCAGGCACTTAATGAATCGAGTATAAGCACTTTACAGTAAAGTAGAGGCCTGCCATTTGGCCCTAATGGCCTATGCCCAATTTATAATCCACAAGAATTGCCTCCCACACCTCTCCATCCAACCCTAACAGCAAATCCTTTATCCCTTTTGCGTTTCCACTTGTATATACCCATGCCATTCCCTTCAACTACTTGCGTCAGTGAACTCTGTTTCAGATCACGCTTCGAGAAAGGAGCTTTCTTCTGAATTTCTTATTGGATTTATCGGTGCACTTTCTTAAAAAAAAAAATCACTCATGGGATGAACCAAGAAAGCATTCGTTGCCCATCCCTAATTAGCCTCGAGAAGGTGAGGTGGTGAGCTGCTCTCTTGGATTATTGGACTTGGCATGGTGCAGTTACACCCAGGGTGTGGTTAGAGAGGCAGCTTCAGCAGTTTGACCGAGCAACAGTGAAGGAACAGAGGCGGTATGTTTCTATTCCTGGATGGGGTGCAACTTGGAGCGGGACTTGCAAGTGGTGATGATCTCATGTGACCGCTGCCCTTGCCCTTCTTGGTGGCAGAGCTCACAAATTTGGAAGGTTATGTCCAGGGAGCCTTGGCGTGTAGATGTGGTACATCTTGAAGATGGTACACACTGCTACCACTGTACACCAGTGGGAGACAGTAAATATTTAAGGTAGTGGATGGGTTACTCTGTCTTGGATGGTGTTGAGCTCCCTGAGTGTTGTTGGAGCTACATTATTCCAGGCAAGTGGAGGATATTCCATCACACTCCTGACTTAGGCCTTCAGGGAATCAGAGGTGAAGGACAGCACAGTGGCACAGCAGTTAGCACTGCTGCCTCACAGAGCCAGGGACCCAGGTTCGATTCTAGCCTCAGTCATTGTCTATGTGGACTTTGCATCTTCTCCCTGTGTCAGTGTTAGTTTCCTCCGGGCGCTCCGGTTTCTTCCCACAGTCCAAAGATGTGCTAAATTGGCCCTAGTGTCAGGGGGGTTAGCAGGGTAATATTCGAGAAGAAATAAGTTTACAGAGAATATTTCACTAGGTGGCAGGGTTAGCAGTAGAAGTAGCAGGGTTTATGAGAAATTTCTCCTCTTCTCTGTCTGTGTGGAGTTTCTCCCCGTGTCTGCGAGGGTTTCCTCCAGGTGCCCTGGTTTCCTCCCGCACTCCGAAGATGTGTGGGCTAGGTTGATTGGCCATGCTAAATGAGCCCAAGTGACAGGGGATTAGGAGGGTAAATATGAAGGGTTACGGGAATAAGGCCTGGGTGGGATTGTGGTCAGTACAGACTCCATGGGCTGAATGGCTTCCTTCTGTACTGCATTGCAGCAAACCCATCCTTTGAAACGCTCCAGTGGTGGCAGTATCTATGGACTGGTCCAGTCACGTTCCTGGTAACCTCTAGATTATTGATGGTGAATTATTTGGCAGTCATGTCACTGCACGTCAGGGGAGATGGTTAGAATTTCTCTTGTTGGAGATGATCATTGCTGGCACTTGGGTAGTGGGAATGTCACTTGCCATTAATCAGTCCAAAGAGAAACATCGAAAACAGAACCAGCAGGAGGCCATTCAGCCCTTCGAGCCGACTCCACCATTCATTGTGATCATGGCTGGTCATCAAATTCAATAGTCTGATCCTGCCCCCCTCCAATATCCTTTGATCCCCTTCCCTTGGCCCCCCCCCCCCCCCCCCCCCCCAAGTGGTTTATTTAATTACTCCTTCAAAGCAAACAATGTTTTGGCCTCAACTATTTTCTGTGGCAGCAAATTCTGCAGACTCGCTGGGGAAGAAATTCCTCCTCTTCCGCCTGTGTGGAGTTTGCACATTCTCCCCATGTCTGCGTGGGTTTCCTTCGGGTGCTCTGGTTTCCTCCCACACTCCAAAGATGTGCAGGTTAGGTTGATTGGCCACGCTAAATGAGCCCGAATGTCAGGGGGATCAGGAGGGTAAATACGAGGGGTTATGGGAATAAGGTCTGGGTGGGATTGTGGTCAGTGCAGACTTGATGGGCCAAGTGTCCTCCTTCTGTAATGTGGGGCTGCTATGCTATATGATGTCCTCAGACTGTGACCCTTATTTCTGGACACCTCTGACCATAGGATCAGCCTTCCTGCATCTGCCCTGTCTAGTCCTGTTAGAATTCTATCGGTTGCTATGAGATTCCCCCCGTCATTCTTCTGAACTCCAGTGAATACAATCCTAGCTGACTCAATCTGTCCTCACGTATCAAGGCTGGATGGTGGCTAGGTCTTGCTGCTGCAGGCATAAACTGCTTCATTATCCGTGGAACCAAAAATACCTTATAATTATGTAATCGAACTTTGAACTCCCACACAAGAGGAACCATCTTCTCCACGTTTAACCTGTCAAATCCTATCCTTGTGTCAGAAACCATTCAGCCTTCCCTTTATAGAGATAAGAGGCCAGCCTATTCGACCTTCTTCACATCTCGCATGATGATCACAAAAGTTCATAGACAAAAATGCCCAGGATTTAGTTTAAGGTTGTAATCTCATTTTGGTGTACAATTAACCATTCTAAGCAGTTTAAGCTGTGCTTGTGATTTGACATCATCAGATTCCCTGCATTAGATTGCTGGCTTGTAATCACTTCCTGGAATAAATATCCCCAGCTCCACATTTACTGAGAATCCCAGGTCAGTCACAAAGCCTTGTTCCATTTTCTGTATATTAAAGATATAGTGTAGCATCTCTGTAACTGTTTCAACACTGACTATTAAAGTCCCAGCTTTGAACAGCACACAGTTTACAGCTGAGCAAAATGAATGGCCAATGATGTTTGCAACCTTGATATTGTTTGACTCATAACAGCTTCTGAGCCCACGTCTGAACCGTCACTGAGATCCACTTAGATCACTACTCCCCCAATATCACATGAGTCTGCCTTTGCTTCTGTTCATCTACTAATGAGAGCCTCATGCATCCCTTTGTTACCTCGGTTTTGACCATAGCAACACAGTCCTGGGTCACCACCCACATTCTTAAAGTTTATTATTATTTATTCATTATTAATGTTGTAAGCAGGCTTCCATTAACACTGCAATTAAGTTACAATGAAAATTCCCTAGTCGCCACACTCTGGCTCCTGTTTGGGTACACTAAGGAGGAATTGAGCATGACCATTGCACCCAACCAGCTTGTCTTTCGGACCATGGGAGGAAACTGAAGCACCCAGAGGAAACCCGCACAGACATGGGGAGAATGTGCAGACTCTGCACAGACAGTCACCCAAGCTGGGAATCGAACCCAGCGCTGTGAGGCAGCAGTGCTAACCACTCTACCACCACGCCACCCTTTTAAACTTGAAAGTAAAGTTTATCTATTAGTCACAAGCAGGCTTACATTAACACTGCCATGAAGTTACTGTGAAAATCCTCTAGTTGCCACACTCTGGCGCCTGTTCGGGTACACTGGGGGAGAATCTGGCACAGCCAATCCACCTAACCAGCACATCTTTCGCACTGTGGGAGGAAACCGGAGCACCCAAGGGAGACCCACGTGGCAGAGAACTGCAACGCCACCAACCACTGCAAACCGTGCCCACCCCCTTCCAAAGCCTTCACAGACCCTGGTCTGAACGTTGTTGCCCACGGAAGACTCCTGGAGGCTGGCACACGGCTACAGATCGAGTCCGCCCCCACTAACACATTCACCGACACTCATCGGAACGTTTGCTGCCCGTGGCAGAACACTGCAACTCTGCCATCCGCTGCAAATCGTGCACGCCCCCTTCCAAAAGGGGAGACACAGGGAGAACGTGCAAACTCCACACAGACCCGAGGCCGGAATTGAACTCAGGACCCCGGCGCTGTGAGGCACCAGTGCTAACCACTGTGCCACCGGGCTTACAATCTACTCTCTAAACTTATGATCCCGCTCTCTGCTCCGTGTCCGAACTCCCCTTCTCACCCCTGTGCGTACTGACCTTCACCGAGTTGCTGCTTAACATGTGGACAATTTTCCCACAATTTCTTTCAGGGCCTCACCTCCTCTATCTCTGTACCCTCCTTCAACCCTATAAATCTCAAAGGTATCTGCACCCCTCGAATTCCAGCCTCTGAAGCATCCACAATTTTAACCACTATACCATTGTCTGCAGTGCTTTCAGCTACCAAGGCCCCAAGAGGTCTCTGGGAAGGAAATTCCAGAGCCTGGGACCCAGGTGCTGGGAAGTGTGGCTGCCAATGATGGAACATGGGCGACACAGTGGTTAGCACTGCTGCCTCACAGCGCCAGGGACCCAGGTTCGATTCCCAACTTGGGTCACTGTCTGCGTGGAGTTTGCACATTCTCCTCGTGTCTGCGTGGGCTTCCTCAGGGTGCTCCGGTTCCCTCTCACAGTCCAAAGATGAGCGGGTTAGGTTGATTGGCCGTGCTAAATTGCTACTTAGTGTCAGGGGGACTAGCAGGGTAAAAATGGTGGAGTACGGGGCGAGGAGCCGAGAAGGATTGTGGTCAGTGCAGATTCAATGGGCCAAATGGTCTCCTTCTGCACTGTAAGGATTCTATGAAGACTGAAAATTGGGGAATGCGCAGAATTCTTGAATGGTTTTAGGTCTGGATGAAGTTACAGAGATGGCGGTGGGAATAGCAAGGGGGTGAGACCTTGGAGAGATTTGACAACATAGATAAGAATATTAAAAATGAGGCTTTGCCAGACTGGGAAACAACACAGGTTCGTGAGCATGGGGTTGAACACCATCCCTCAGGTGGCCACAAGAATTCACACCTGGATACGGCCCTCATATATTAGATAGTGGTCAACTCAGCCAATAAGATTGCTGGGAAGAGGGCACATGTGATCCTAATGACAAGGAATGTTGCTCAGGCAAAACAGGGAAGAGAATGCGTGGGAGAAAGGGGTGCAAAAAATAAATTAAAAAGGTGAAACCAGTGATCTTGCGCATTGTACAATTAACCGCTTCAGTGAGTTGAGACAACGACATTTTCAAATAAATTCATCATTGAAAACAGAACTTTGTCTTACATCTCTGCAGGAAGGAAAATCAATTTTTTTTATAAAAAAGATTGAAACCCAAAATAAGCCGCTCCCTGGAAAATTCAGAGAGGTTAGTGCTAGACTGAATCCTTACTTACATCAGTGACCACAAAGTTACATTAGCAGATCAATCTTTTCATGTTTTTTTTGCACAGCAGGACTCCATTGCATCCTGGACCAGAGTTCAACCCTTCTCTTGACAGCCAATTTTCTTTAAGGAGTGGTGGAAGAAATTCAGAACTACTAAGTGACTGGATCAATGACTACAGATGGTACAAACAGTGCGTCCCCTTTGAAACTAAATGATCAATTGCAGCCAGTTAACAGAAACCTCCATTGGTTCCATCAGCCAGTGCCCTGCTCTGTTAACCAGGGACACTGATTCGCTCACCAAAGAATAAAGAACAGTACAGCACACGGACAGGCCCTTCAGCCCTCCAAGCTTGCACCGATAATGATGCCTGCCTAAGCTAAAACCGTACGCACTTACAGAGTTTGTATCCTTCCATCCCCATCTTATTCATGTATTTGTCTAATTGCCCCTTAAATGCCACAGTCATACCTACTCCCATCACCTTCCCAGGCAGCACATTTACTACCAAATCAAATCATATCAAAAAGTCTTCACTGTCTGTACCTGCAAAGACTTGATTACCTGTGAAGACTCGTGTTCCAACCATTTTCCTGCAATTGCATCTCTATCTACATATGCTGTGTTTGTGAACCTACCTCTCTGTTCACCTGATGAAGGAGCAACGCTCCGAAAGCTCGTGTTTCCAAATAAGCCTGTTGGACTTTAACCTGGCATTGAGAGAATTCTTACTATTGGAATATAGTGCATGGGGGAGGCAATGGCCTATGGTATTATTGTTAGACTATTAACCCAGAAACTCAGCTAATATTCTGTGGACCCAAGTTTGAATCCCAGGTGGCAGATGGTGGAATTTGAATTCAATAAAAAAAATCCAGAATTAAGAATCTATTGATGACCATGAAACCATTGTTGGAGAAACCCATCCGGTTCACTAATGTCTTTTAGGGAAGGAAATCTGCCATCCTTACTTGGTCTGGCCTACATGTGACTCCGGAGCCACAGCAATGCGTTAACTCTCAACAGCTGCCTGAAATGATGTGGAGATGCCGGCGTTGGACTGGGATGGGCACAGCAAGAAGTCTCACAACACCAGGTTAAAGTCCAACAAGGTTCAAGTGCCTTCTGAAATGGTCAAGCAACTCACTCGCTTCAAGGGATGGGCAATGAATGCTGGCCGGCCAGTGATGCCCACGTCCCACGAATGAATAAAAGGAGGAACAATTTGTTAATTTTAACCAGTGCTCAGAGTGGCTCTTAACCAGAAGAAAATGATTGCCTGTCCCAATGTTCAGCCCAGGTTCCCACTGGCAGCTCTTCTCAAAATAATTGAACGCATTATCTTAAAATTACATATCAATTATTAATGTATGAATTATTAATGCTGGATAATCGGATGAGTATCATGTCTCAGTCTAAAGTGTTCTCACTGAACTTATTGAACCAATTTATCATGCCCTTAATAATCTATATTTCGGGTAATTTTTCAGGATCTATTTGTTTTAAATTGACGTAATACATCATAGCGTTCTGCGACAGAAATTATATTTTCAATAAATCTGAAATCCTATTCTTATCTTTTCAAATGTCATGATTATTTTTTCTACAATTGTGCTATTTAAGTAGTTCAGACTCTTTTTTTAAATTTTCGGGAGATATTTATCAAGCTTTCTGAGGTGTCAGGCTTGGCAAAATGGGTAACGCGCACACGCATCTGATTCAGAAGTTGGGGGTTCCAGTTCCCACCCCAGAGCACTGAGCAAAATAAAACATAACAATAGGCTGACACTTCCGTGAGGAACTGAGGGACTGCTGCACTGGCAGAGGTACTGTCTAATGTCAAAGCAAGGCCCTGCCTACCCTCTTGGGCAGATGTAGAAGACACCACGGCAATATTGCAAAAAGGAAACAGCTGGGATATTCTCTCCAGTCTCATGGCCAACATTCATCCCTCAATCAGTATCTCAAAACCCGGAGATCAGTATATCGCTGCATGGGGTATCATGCGGTGCATAAGCTGGCTGCCTCATTTCCTATAACAATGGGCAGCACGGTGGCACAGTGGTTAGCACTGCAGCCTCACAGTGCCAGGGACATGGGTTCGATTCCCGGCCTGGATTAAAGTTAATTTATCAGTCACAAGTAAGGCTTACATTAACACAACAATGAAGCTACTGTGAAATTCCCTTAGTCACCACATCCCGGCGCCTGTTCAGGTCAATGCACCTAACTAGCACGTCTTTCAGACTATGGGAGGAAACTGCAGCACCCAGAGGAAACCCACGCAGGCACAGGGAGAACATGCAAACTCCACATAGTCAGATGGGGGAGCAAGCTGAGTGTGACCCAAGCCGGGAAGCGAACCCAAGCCCTTGGTGCTGTGAGGCAACAGTGCTAACCATTGAGCCACCGTGCCACCCTCACTGTCTTGCATATTCTCCCCGTAACTGCGTGGTGTTCCTCCGGGTGCTCTGGTTTCCTCCCACAGTCCAAAGATGTGCGGGTTAAGTAGATTGACCATGCCAAATTGCCCATTAGTGTCAGGGGGACTAGCTAGGGTAAATGGGGGTAGGGCCTGGTGGGATTATGGTCAGTGCAGACTCAATGGGTTAAACGGTCTCCTTCTGCACCATATGATTCTATAACCGTACTTCACAAGTGCATCATTGACCATAAGGTGCTTTGGGATGTTGTGGTAGGTTATATAGATATATATGTTCCTTCTTTCTCAAGGCATCATACCGATGATGTGATGCAGGTTATTTGGTAAGTATTGATAACACATTTCCGGCCGGGAATGAACACAGGCCCATTGAGCTGGGCCCATTTACCATCCATTTCCTCTCCTGTGAGCTCCCTTCAGTAGTTTCTGAATGGAACCCGGGAGCATGAGCTCTCTTGGTCGCTACTTAATGCAAACATTAACCCACTTTAGCATTGCCAATCCTCCTTGGAAACATCAGGTTTTAAATATGAACTTCAGCCAACACCTGTGAGCAAATCCAGGTGAAAAATCGGGTTCCTTTAAAAGCTCTGCCTAAACACTTTAATTTCTTTTGAAAGATATATGGTGATGAAAGACTGACTGACATCCAATCAGATTATGAGGAGTCTATTTGGTTTCCAATTGGCCTTAGGGAGGCTGATGGACGAGGTTGGCAACCAATCATCAAACTGTGACAGGGTAGGGGATGAGATTTGATTTATTATTGTCGCATATTGATAGGTACTGTTTCTTGCGTGCTATATAAAGCATACTGTTCATAAAGTACATGGGGGAGAAGGAAGGAAAGGGTGCAGAATGTAGTGTTACAGTCACAGTTAGGGTGTAGAGAAAGATCAGCTTAATATAGGTGGGTCCATTCAAACGTCTGATGGCAGCAGGGAGGAAGTTGTTCTCGAGTCGGTTGGTTGGTAGCCACAGATTTTTGTATCTTCCCGACAGAAGAAGGTGGGAGAGAGAATGTCCGGGCTGCGAGGGGTCCTTAATTCTTCTGGCTGTTTTCCCAAGGCAGTGGGGAGTGTAGACACAGTCAATGGATGGGAGGCTGGTTTGCCTGATAGATTGGGCTACATTCACAAACCTTTCATGTGGTCCCGGGCAGAGCAGGAGTCATACCAAGCTGTGATACATCCAGAAAGGATGCTTTCTGTGGTGCACCTGTAAAAATTGGACGTAGCGGACTTGCTAAATTTCCTTTGCCCCCCGAGAAAGTAGAGACAAAAGGAGGGTGGCAGAGAGGTCATGTGACAACCAGAGTTGGCAACCAAAATGTCTTCTTCGACCGGCAGAAGGATGACACCAGTTGGTGAACATGTTCAGTACTCGGTCTATATGATTTACACAGATAAATAAATACAAATCCCCCAGAGACACCAGGAATTTGTTCAGCGTCTTATTTTACTCTTGCTTAAGTTTTCTGTTCAACACTCTGACACACTCAGCTTGTTCCCCCATCTGACTGCATTTCTACTCAAGAAATTATCTGGACGTTAAATATATCTTAGCTGTTGCTCATCTTGACTGTATGCTTGCTGGCCCAGGTGTGCTGCGTATCCCAAATTTTCTCTAACCAATTTCAGCAGGTTGTTTTGCACTCTTAAAGGATGTCTCTCAGAAAAGTCCCGTGATGCACCATCACCAGGGTTCTGCAGACAGCAAGGACACCGCTAACTAACTTAATTCTTTGCCCAGGGACCTGGGTTGAATGTGTAGGTGGTTTGGGCATGGGGTAGGTTGCACTGAC
Source organism: Carcharhinus amblyrhynchos (assembly GCF_965287045.1). Taxonomy (NCBI): domain Eukaryota; kingdom Metazoa; phylum Chordata; class Chondrichthyes; order Carcharhiniformes; family Carcharhinidae; genus Carcharhinus; species Carcharhinus amblyrhynchos. The sequence goes on from NC_137354.1 coordinate 8,947,362, forward strand.
TCTTTGTGATGGTAGTAGCCGTGTTGGTAGTGGGCGGCTGGAGCGGGCTGCCAGTGGAGGTGGTGGAGACAGGCACGTTAGCAACTTTCAAGGCGTATCTCGATAGATACATGAACGGGAGGGGAATAGAGGGAGAGAAACCACGTATCAGCGCAGGCTCGGTGGGCTGAAGGGCCTGTTCCTGTGCTGTACTGTTCTTTGGTGGGAGTTGGGCGATGGGAGACAGTTGAGTCTGAGCTAAAGTCAATACAAGCTCCAACGACTGCAGTGTTCGCTCTTTGAACACCCTTTTTGGTTTTATGCAGAGCAATGATTTGGCGCGGAAGACGCAAGTGCTGTTTGAAATGCTGACACTGCAGTTTGGTTCAATAAATCATCTTGCTCTGATGGCATAACTGGAACGTTATCCAAAAGGACTGATGGCTAATTGGCTGGAGTGCCAACATTCATCTTTCAATGCGGATGGAAACATTTCCCAGCTCCGAGATCAGAGTGTACAGCATTGCCACTCAATTAATTCAGAATATATCAGTTGCGTTAGAGAGACAGAGGACTAATTGCTCAGGAATGCAACGTGTAACATTAGCACGAGCAGGCTCAAAACAAGATTACGTGACTACAATTTAGGAGTATATTTGGAAAACTTAAATAAACGTCAATTCCGCCGCCACTCTGGGAAATAAGTATCCAAATCCCAATCTCAGCTTTGTCGTCTTAAAAGATGTTTCTCAGAAAAGTCCCATCATTCACCATCACCAGGGTTCTGCAGCTAGCAAAGACACCGCTAACTAATTAAATTTCTTGCCCAGGATCCTGGGGAGGATGTGTAGGTGGTTTGGGCCTGGTCCAGAGGCTTGCTGACAATTTAAGAGGTCCACTGGCAACACTGTCACTTCTGACTCAGAAGGCCGTCAAGTCACCACACAAGAGGCTTGAGGGCAAACTCCGGCCGGGCACACACTGGCTGGGCACACTCCGGTACATCACTGAAGTGCACTGTCAGAGATGCCACCGTTCAGATGAGATGCTAAACCAAGTGCTCCCTCTGCCCTTCTAGGTTGACGTGAATGGCCGATTGGCATTATTGGAAGAGGAACGGGGATAATTCCCTTTTCGAAATCCTCAGCAATGTTTATCTATCAACCAACATCACCAGAACGGGTTATCTAGTCACTGCAGTTATGGTTGACCAGCCAGGCGATGCTGAACAGATTGTGGCTGAAATCTCCTTCCCTGTGCTCTCGCTGCAGTCAGTGCAAAGCACCGCAATACGATCAGGGAGCATCTGCATTACCAGGAAGAGAGCCAGAAGCTTCATAACAGAAAGAAAGACTCACGTTTATACATTAATTTTCACTGCCCCCAGGCACCCCAAAGCATTTTACAACCAATTAAGTACTTTTGAAATCTAGTCACTGTTGTAATTTTGGAAAACCAATAACCAAGGAGCAGCGCAGTGGCACAGTGGTTAGCGCTGCTGCCTCACCATGCTAGGGACCCGGGTTGGGTCACTGTCTGTGCAGAGTTTGCACAATCTCCCCATGTCTGCGTGGGTTTCCTCCAGGTGCTCCAGTTTCCTCCCACAGTCTGAAAGACCTGCTGGTTAGGTGCATTGACCCGAATAGGCGCCAGAGTGTGGCGACTGGGGGAATTTCACAGTAACTTCATTGCAGTGTTAATGTAAGCCTTACTTGTGACTAATAAATAAACTTTTACTTTACTTTCAGTCCAGGCCCTGCAAGCTCCCACTAACAGTAATGTGATCAGGTAATCATTTTTTTTTTATGTTGATTGGGGGATAAATATTGACCAAGGCGTGTGGGAGAACTCTCCTGCTGTTCTTTTACATCCACCCATGCAGGCAGACGGGACCCGTTAAGATTGCACCTCCAACAATGCAGTGCACCCTCAGTACTGCACTGGAGTGTCAGCCTTGATTCTTGTACTCAGACCCTAAAGGGAGACTTGAACTTGCAACCTTGAGGCTGAGAGGTGAGGGCGCTACCAACTGAGTACTCAGAGGGACGGGGACCCCAAGCCATTCTCTGGTGAAGTCCAGTCATTGTTACATTGGTGAATACAGCAGTCGTGTTGTAATACCCCACGAGAAGCTAAATCTTTTGTCAAGGTTGAGGGAGGAATGTTGATTGGGACTCTGGGAAGCAACAGCGCTGACAAACCTTGTAATTTGCTCTCTCATTACCCTCTCAATCGAGATGGCGTAGCTAACTTAATTTAGAGCTCCACTGCATTGCAATAATGTTCACACACACAGCATTGGCCTTGTGCGCATTATTCTAACACTGAGTGAGAACAGGGCAGTCAGTCAATATCAGCCTATCTTCTGATGCTAATCACTCTGCACTTCTTCAATGTGATATTGCTGATGTTGATTGAGGGATAAATATCGAGCAGGGCACCGGGGAGAACTTCTCAGCTATCCTCTGAAACAGTGCCATGGATGCTTTCATACTCACTTGAGGGTGGATGAGGTCTCAGCTTACCACATCAGCCAGAAGACGGAGAGAAGCTGTTAGCTAGCGTCAATCCCATCGTATTTGATAAAATAATGTTCAATTCTTACCAAATGTTGGACAGGATATGTTTTGCAAGTCAACAACCCCTTTAAAATTGTTTGAAACATGGAAACTAGAAGCAGGAAGAGGCTATTTGGCCCTTTGAGCCTGCCCAGCCATTTATTTTGACCATGGCTGATCAGAGAATTCAATATTCTGATCCCCCTTCCTCCCATATCCCTTGATCCCTTTAGCCCCAAGAGCGATATCTAAATTTCTTTTCAAAATCACACAACGTTTTGGCCTCAACGACTTTCTGTGGGAGTGAATTCCACACATTCACCACCCTCTGGGTGAAGAAATTTCTCCTCACCTCAGTTCTAAAAGGTTTACCCCTTATCCTCCAACTGTGACCCCTAGTTCTGAACTCCCCCACTATAAGGAACATTCATTCCGAATGTCCCTGTCTAATCCTGTTAGAATTTTATAAGTTTCTGTGATATCCCTCTCACTCCTCTGAACTCCTGTGAATATAATCCTAACCGACTTAGTCTCGCCTCATATGACAGACCTGCCATCCCAGGAATCAAGCTGGTAAACCTTCGCTGTACTCCTTCTATAGCAAGGACATCTTTTCTCAGATAAGGACACCAAAACTACACACAGTACTACAGGTGTGGCCTCACTAACGCTCTATACATTTGCAACAAAACATCCCTATCCCTACACTCAAATCCTCTCGCTATGAAGGCCAACATACTATTTGCCTTCTTTACTGACTGCTGTACCTGCATGCTTACTTTCAGTAACTAATGCACAAAGATACCAAGGTCTCCGAGTATCCACCTCTCAATTTACTCCATTCAAGAAATAGTATATTGCTACCAAAGTGGATAAACTTACATTTATCCACATTATACTGCATCTGCCATGCAGATGCCCACACATTCAGCCTGTCCAAATCACACTGAAGCATCTTTCCGTCCTCCTCACAGCTCACCCTCCCACCCAACTTTGTATCATCTGCAAATCTGAGATAAATACATTTAAAAGTCATAAAGGTGTACAGCACGGAAACAGACCCCTCGGCCTAACTTGTCCATGCTGCCCAGATTTTATCATTGGGCTATTGACTCATATCCCTCTATACTCATCTTACCCATGTAACTGTCTAAATGCTTTTTAAAAGATAAAATTGTACCCACCTCTACTACTATCTCTGGCAGCTCATTCCAGACATTCACCATCCACTGTGTGAAAAAAATTGCCCCTCTGGACCCTTTTGTACCACTCCCTCTCACCTTAAACCTATGCCCTCTAGTTTTAAACTCTCCTACCTTTGTGAAAAGATGTTGACTATCTACCTTACTTATAACCCCCATTATTTTATAGACCTCTATAAGGTCACCCCTAAACCTCCTACGCTCCAGAGGAAAAAGTCCCAGGCTATCCGACCTCTCCTTATAACTCAAACCATCAAGTCCTGGTAGCATCCTAATAAATTCTTATGCAAGTTTATGCAAACTTCCTTCATAGCTAATACTCTCCAGACCAAGCAACATCCTGGAAAACCTCTTCTGTACCCTCTCCAAAGTATGCACATCCTTCTCTTAGTGTGGCAACCAGAACTGTATACAACATTTTAAATGGGGCCTAACTAAGGTTCTGATAGATGCAGCATGACCTGCCAATTTTTATACTCAATACCCCGACCAACAAAGGCAAGCATAGCATATGCCTTCTTGACTACCTTACAAGAAGGCACCTTGAGAACTTGGCATGAAAGTCATTGAATTGAATCACTGTCTTGGTTTTTTTTCTCGAGACGTACTGCCTGATGTCTGATCTGTACTGAAGTGGTGAGGGTACGGGGGTGGGATAAAGTTTTTAGTCCTGCAGGGTGGGCTTGACAGACCAACTGGATTTTTCCTGTGTGCCAATTTTGTACCTCTGCAACTCCCCCATTTCATCAAGTCTAACGTAGATATAAAGGCCAAGGTAAAGTCCAAGATGACTATAAGGTTGCCTTTCAAAGGGGAGAGCTGACTGGTGGCAATTTTAACCTGAGGATCACCACACCTCAGGCAAAGGGCAAGGTTGAGAAGGCGGAGGCTTCATGAATAACCTCAGTGGGAATTGAACCCACAGTGTTGATGTTACTCTGCATCATGAACCAGCCATCCAGCCAATGGAGCTAACCGCTTCCCATCAATCGAGATGGTGTGCTTTGGAAGTACAACTACTTTGATTGGGAGGGGGGGTGCTTGGTGGAGGTAGGGGTGAGAATGAGGTTTGGATTAAGGAAGGAGAGCTTTGCTTTTGATTTTTGGAAAGAATGTGAGCTACGGCAAGCTGGAGAGAGCGAGCTAACAGAGCGTGCGGCGATCACACGATGATAAACATTGCAGGAACCCGATAGGTGTGTTACGTTCCGAAGCCCCAGTGCCTGCGAACTTCATTGATTTTGTAAAAGCTTTTGTCTCTCCACAGGAACCACGCACACTTGCATCCAACGAAAGCAGAGAAGAATGGGGGAAGGTAACCGAGAACGCTTTTAAATTGAAATGTCACAGCTGGAAGGATGTGAGAACAGCTGAGATTGTTATGGAGGGGAGAGGAGAAACTGATTTATCCTTGAGTCCGTGACCTAATCACTGCAGTGGTGAACCACGAATGGCAAAAGTACTTTGGGACCCAGCAAAATTTTGAATTCAACCCTTCTCGTTGGATCATTAATCCTTAAATTTAATTTGCTGTACTGTCGACGAACAAACAGGTATGAGAAACTGCCAAGAATATTGATTATAAAAGAACAGCTGGTGTGGGCAAGATTTTCAGGGCATCAAGATTATCAAAAACTCAAACGTTATCCCAATGGATGAAGTCTTGATAATAAATTAGATTCCATACTTTGGTAGGTTTGAAGGAAGAAAGAACTTTCACTGATAATGCTGCTTGTCAGAACCTCTGGGCTTTCTATCGGGGTGGCACAGTGGTTAGCACTGCTGCCTCACAGCGCCAGGGACCTGGGTTCGATTCCTGGCTCCAGTCACTGTCTGTGTGATGACTGCACATTCTCCCACAGTCTGCATGGGTTTCCTTCGGGTGCTCCAGTTTCCTCCCACAGTCCAGTAAGAAGTCTCACAACACCAGGTTAAAGTCCGACAGATTTATTTGGAATCACGAGCTTTCGGAGCGCTGCTCCTCTCATCAGGTGAGTGAGGAAGTGAGTGAGTCGCTCACCAGATGAAGCGCTCCAAAAGCTCACGATTCCAAATAAACCTGTTGGATTTTAACCTGGCGTTGTGAGACTTCTTAATGTGCTCACCCCAGTCCAACACCGGCAGTTCCACATCACAGCTCTGAAAGATGTGTCGGTTAGGTGCATTGGCCGTGCTAAATTCTCCTCAGTGTACCCAAACAGGCGCCGGAATGCGGCAACTAGGGGATTTTCACAGTAACTTCATTGCAGTGTTAATGTAAGCCTACCTGTGACACTGATGAAAAAAATAAATCTCACACAATGGTCACCCTCCCTACTGCATGAGCCTAAATTATATCTGGAGTCAGCCTTCAACTCACAAATGGCTGACGCGAGAATGGTCTTACTGAGTCAAGGCTGACAAGTAAGTAACACATCAGAAGTGGACCCCAGATGTGGGCCTGGGTGTGATGCTCTTTCGGAGAGCCGGTACAGACTTGATGGGCTGGATGGCCTCCTGCTGCACTGTAGGGATTCTATGGAAAAGATGCAGAAGTGGTCAGGGCAAGGCTGCATGACAAAGAGCACTGGTCCCACTTACCGCAGAGACTATCATCACAAAGTTGATGCTAAGTATGCAATGGCCCATTAACCAGCCTTGTATATTAAATGATCTACAGGGATTGCAGAACGCTCATCAGAAATACATTAAAATATGAGAAAGCTGACAATAATGAGAAACACGCACTTAATTTTCTTAACATAGGTATAATTGCGACTCTCATGACAGCAGAAATTTTTAAACTGCAGCCAAGATGATGAAATTACAATGCAAAAATTAATGTGCATCATTCCTCTGTTGATTAATTTAAATGTCATTTCTGAGAACATTGTTGGCACTTGAATTATTCATACCACAGGCAGTGAGAGTTTGCGATTCTTGTCCATGGCAAACAATTAAATAATTTGCTGGGTCTTGAAAGGATCCAGTTGTTTCTGTGAGTCGAGGCTTAGAAAGCAGCCGGTTTTCTGACTTTTCAAACTGCCTTTTCATTTTTCCCCTGACAAAAATTGGCCATTTAAGGCTTGAAGTTACTGCCAAAAATCGCCTGATCATCTGACCACAAGTTAGAAAGCCAATGGCCCACATTCCTTTCTCATCTAAGAAGGGGTGAACTGCTCACTTCTGGTCCAAATAGATCAGCATTGGGAATGCGTTCAAAAAAAATGGGCAGAACGCATAAATAATCTGCCCTCTTGAATGCGTCAAAGAACAGGCCATTCAGCCCCTCAAGTCTTCTCATGGCTGCCCTGTGCCTGTCTCTTTGGAACCCTTGACTGAATAACAATTTGTTGAATACAAGAACAATACCACAGACGCTGGAAATCCCAAAAATTCCCAAATTGAAGTTTCATCATTTGGCAACTAAACTGTTTTTTTTTATTTCTTCGTAGGACATGGGGGTCGCTGGCTAGCCAGCATTTATTGCCCATCCATAGTTACCCTTGGAGGGCAGTTCAGAGTCAATCACATTGCTGTGGAATCACATGTGGGCCAGACCGGGTAAGGATGGCAGATTTCCTTCCCTAAAGGGCATTAGTGAACCAGATGGGCTTTTCCGACAATGGTTTCACGGTCATCAGTAGATTCCTAATTCTTATATAACTTTTATTGCATTCAAATTCCACCATCTGCTGTGGCAGGATTCGAACCCGGGTCCCCAGAAGATGCGCTGAGTTTCTCGATTAATAGTCTAGCGATAAAACCATCAGGCCGTCAGCTAGTTTCAAGTTTCATGCCTTCCCTGAGCAGTTTTATAAATGTTTGTCGGCTTATGCAGGCCTTCAAAGGAGTCTGCTATTTCAGCATGAACAGGCTAATCTTCATCTCTGTAGACCCCAGAACGTTCTGCTTTTCAGCCCTCACCAGAGGGTGAGCAAGACCAGATTTTTCCATAACAAATGCCAAAGGCAAGCTATGGGGATATGCTATGCAAATAAAGGATTAGGAGAAGTCAGTTTTTCATTGAACAAGAAAGGGCGGAAAGCCAGGATTTAATTGGTGAATATATACACAAATGAAGGATTTGAAAAATTGCTCGTTTCTGACTCACTGTAACTCACTATAATTGCCAAGTTGTTTTTCTGTAACTTCAGAAACACTTGCAGGACAGCTGTAAGTTTTCACTCTGTTATAGAGAGGAAAGTATTTAACTAGAAAGAGTGCAAACGAGATTTATTAGGATGCTACCGGGATTTGATGGTTTGAGTTATAAGGAGAGGCTGGATAGACTGGGAGTTCTTTCTCTGGAGTGTAGGAGGCTGAAGGGTGATCTTATAGAGATCAATAAAATAATGAGGGGCATAGATCAGCTAGATAGTCAATATCTTTTCCCAAAGGTAGGGGAGTCTAAAATTAGAGGGCATTGGTTTAAGGTGAGAGGGGAGAGATACAAAAGGGTCTAGAGGGGCAATTTTTTCACACAGAGGGTGGTGAGTGTCTGGAACAAGCTGCCAGAGGTAGTAGTAGAGACGGGTACAATTTTGTCTTTTAAAAAGCATTTTGACAGTTACATGGGTAAGATGGGTATAGAGGGATATGGGCCAAATACGGGCAATTGGGATTAGTTTAGGGGTTTAAAAAAAGGGCGGCATGGACAAGTTGGGCCAAAGGGCTTGTTTCCATGCTCTACATCTCTATGGTTCTACGCGCTGCTTGTGCACAAGTCATTAAAGGCCTCACATTGGATTATGCATGGTGCCCAGCACTGTTTGGACTCTAGTCGACTCAGAGTGCCCACGGTTGCTGTACCCACCATCTCTGACACCAGCATCCAGTACAGAAGTACAGAATTCCAGATTTCTTCGCTCCTTTGTGAGTAGAAACACTTCCCAATTTGCCTGGATGTGCAGTGCTTTGAGATTCCGCTGCGCTATAGTGTGTGATAAATCATCGTATAAGTGCAAGTCCTCCTACTAGGATTTCTCAAATGTGGCACCACCTTTGGTTAAATCCAAGCCGAAGAGGAAAGGAAGAAACAAAGAGTATGCATTTCTATAGCACCTTGCACAACCTCTAGCCACCCAAAAATGCTTTACAGCAAATTCAATGCTTTCTGAAACATATGCTAGAAAATCTCAGTGGGTCTGACAGAGCTCTGGCAAAGAGTCATCCAGACTAGAAACGGTTGGGCCTATTCTCTCTCCACAGAAGCTGTCAGACCAGCTGAGATTTTCCAGCATTTTCTGTTCTTGTTTCAGATTCCAGCATCCGCAGAGTAAGTTGCTTTTAACTAATTGAAGCGTAAGTTTTCTTTACACTTTTGGATGGGATTGTTGTAAGTAAAATAATACCTGAGACTATGAGTGAGTCAAAGTACAGTGACTTTATTACAAAAGCTTTTGGGAGAAGCCGGTTCCTAAAGCAGTCTGCCAGACTTCTCCCCGAATACAAGTGTGGATATTTATACGTTATGCTTCCTGGTCCCAGTCACGACGCACTCCCCGGCCCCAGTCACGAACACAGTTTCTTTCAAACAGCTGTCATCACACTTCAGCATCTGCAGCTGTTTGGCTATGTTTAGTTAGCACACGAACCTGTGCAAACAGATAGGGTTTGCAACGCTCTTGCACAAATTCCAGGTACAAAATTCATTAACCCTTTCCCTTCTTCGGGATGTTGGCATCAGCGGCTGGGCCATCATTCGTTGCCCATCCCTAATTGGCAGTTAAAATTCAACCTCATTGTTGTGGCTCTGGATTCACATGTAGGCCAGACGGATGAGAAATTCCTTCCATAGTGAACCAGATGGCTTTGTAACTACACTTCATTGTTGCTGATGGCAACTACTACAAAGACTAACTTACTGTTACTGTTATAATGTAGGAAATGATAGCCACTTTAAAATTCATGGACCTGCTGAGATTTTCCAGTGTGCGCTTCAGAAAGCATTGAATTGTCTATAATGCATTTTTGGGTGGCCAGAGGTTGTGCAAAGTGCTATAGAAATGCATATTCTTTGTTTCTTCCTTTCCTCTTTGGTTTGGATTTAACCAAAGTTGGTGTCACATTTGAGAAATCCTAGTAGTAGAACTTGCGCTTTTATGATGACTTATCACGTGCAGATGGAGACCATTCAGCCCATCGACAACAGTCCCACCCACCGCCCTATCCCTGTAACTCCACGTATGCACCCCGCTCATCCCCCTAACACCAGGGGACAATTTAGCATGGTTACAATCATAGAATCTCTATGGTGCAGATGGAGACCATTCGGCCCATTGACAACAGCCCCACCCACTGCCCTATCCCTATAACCCCACGTATGCACCCCGCTCATCCCCCTAACACCAGGGGGCAATTTAGCATGGTTAGAATCATAGAATCCCTACAGTGCAGAAGGAGACCATTCGGCCCATCAAATCTGCACTGACAATAGTCCCACTCACGCTCTATCCCACGTATTTACCTCACTAATTCCCTCTAACACTAAGGGGCAACTTGGCACAGCCAATCCACCTAATCAGCACGTCTTTGGATGGTGGGAGGAAACCGGAGCACCCGGAGGAAACCCACGCAGACACGGGGAGAATGTGCAGAGACCGCACAGGCAGTGACCCAAGGCCGGAATTGAACCCGGGTCCCTGGTGCTGAGAGGCAGCAGTGCTAACCACTGTGCCGCCCCTTTGCACACAGCAAGCTCCCACAGCCGGCAATAATAACCAGATTGGTTCAGCTGCTGGTTATGGGATAAATCTTTTGCCAGCAGAACGCTTTTATTGAATCATGCTGTGAGATCTAATACGCACATCTGAGCAGGCCCACATCTCATCCAAAAGATGGCAACTCGTTTAGCGTAGCACTCCCTCAGTACTGCACCAACATAACTGGCCAGACTTCTGTTCAATTCTTTACAGCAGGACTTGCACCCACAATAGCTGACTGACCCCGAGTCGAAAAATGCTACCCACTGAGTGAGCCTTGACAGGGTGCGTACATGCCAACTCCCAAGTATCGAGCTCCGATGGCTTCCCTCATCCTTTCCGCAGACACAGATTTCAAGAGAGGCATTGCCTCAAGGATGCAAGTGTTGCGTGTGGCCACCACACCGCACTCACAGAAGATGAGAAAACATCCCGATAACTGTGGGAATTCCCTTTCTTACAGAGCTGTAGTGCTGCAGTTTTCTGCCCCAATGCGTGTTGCTATAGTTTGGCTGCATAGTCACAAACACAAAAGGTGTCAAATCACAGGTCCTCAAGAGACAATCACAAACGCTCCATCAACAATCACCAATTCCTTCCTGCCAGCTTTCATTGCAATTAACCAGAGTGGGAATAAAACCTGTGGAACACTAGTCTATGGCAGTGTGTGTTCTTAAATTTTATCTCCACTTTCGTAATGACGGTACTAATTACAGGACAACTCAACTTTAAGATAAAGGGAAGTCCACTGAACTAGAGTTGTATTTTCAGTCTTGGTCAGCTGCTAACACCGCTCCGTTTGTCTGTCGGGCAGGAGACCAAAACTGATGACTCTTCCTCAGGTAGGAACTAAGGTTCTTTTCTCAAAAGCATCACTGCAGATATACAAGATGAAAAAGGTGCTAAAACAAACTGTTCACCTGTGATTTGATTTATTATTGTCACATGTTTTGGGATAAGTGGGAAGTCTTGTTTCTTGCGCGCTACACAGACAAAACATACTGTTCATAGAGTACACAGGGGAGAAGGAAAGGAGACTGTGCAGAATATAGTGTTACAGTCATACTAGGGTGTAGAGAAAGATCAGCTTAATATAAGCAGCACAGTGTCACTGTGGTTAGCACTGTTGCCTCACAGTGCCAGGGACCCAGGTTCATCGGGTCATTGTCTTGTGGAGTTTGCACTTTCTCCGGGTGCTCCAGTCTCCTTCCACAATCCAAAGATGTGTGGGTTAGGTGGATTGGCCATGCTAAATTGACCCATGGTTTCAAGGGGATTACAGAGTAAATGCGTGGGGTTATGGGAATGGGGCCTGGGTTAGTACAGAATCGATGGGCTGTATGGCCTCTTCTGTATTGTAGGGATTCTATGAAAATACAATAAGGTGGGTCCATTCAAAAGCTGTTCTTGAGTCCGTTGGTACATGATCTCAGATTTTTGTATCTTTTCTGTTTTTAAGGGTTCTTGATGAAGCATATGGAGAGAGGTTTTTACTCACCAAACTACACAAGCGGGCTGACAAGTGGCAAGTAACATTCATGGAACACAAGTGCCACGTAATGACCATCCCCGACAAGAGGGAATCTAACCATTGGCATTCAATGGCATTAGCATCATTGACTGCCCCACTATCACATCCTGGGAGCTACCATTGACCAGAAACTGAACTGGACTAGCCATATAAACACTGCGGCTACAAGAGCAGGTCAAAGACTAGCAATCCTGTGGTGAATAACTCACCTCCTGACTCCCCAGAGCCTGTCCACCATCTACAAGGCACAAGTCAGGAGTGTGATAGAATATTTTCCATTTGCCTGGATGAGCACAACTCCAACAACACTCAACAAACTCAACGTCACCCAGGACAAAGCAACCTGCTTGACTGCCACCCTATCCACAAACATCTATTTTCTCCACCACCGATGTGCCACCTACAAGATATAGAGAAGGAACTTATCAAGGCTCCTTAAACATCACCTTCCAAACCCACGATCTCTCCCATCTAGAAGGACATGGGCAGTAGGTGCATGGGAACACCACCATCTACAAGTTCCCCTTCAAGCCACACATCATACTGACTTGGAAACATATCGCCGTTCCTTCACTGTCTCTGTGACAAAATCCTGGAGCTCCCTCCCTAACAGGACTGTGAGTGTACCTACACCACATGGACTGCGGCAATCCAAGAAGGCAACTCACCCACCACCTTCTCAAGGGCAATTAGAATTGGGCCAAAAATGTTGGCCTAGGCAGTGATGTCATGTTCCATAAATGAATTAAAATAAATCTCATTCACTATCAATATTAAAGCACATGCTGGGGATGTCTTTGATAGTTGAGACTAATTATGATAAGTTGTTGCAAATACCAACCCATGAGCATGCATGGAAAATACAAGATTTATCTCCAGAGCTCTGCAAAGATGACAACTGAGGCTTCAATCATTGCTAGCATCTCTGGGGAACCTTGAACTGCATACAATATTTTATGCTCCAGTTAAGTTTTGTCACATCAGATGAATCGACTGTTTAAATCTAGGGTGGCATGGTGGCACAGTGGTTAGCACTGCTGCCTCACAGTGCCAAGGACCCAGGTTCAATTCCAGTCTCGGGTCACTGTCTGTGTGGAGTTTGCACATTTTCCTCGTGTCTGTGTGGTTTCCCTCCGGATACACTGGTTTCCTCTCTCAGTCCAAAGATGTGCGGGTTGATTGGCCATGCTAAATTTATCCTCGTATCGGGGGCTTAGCAAGGTAAATATGTGGGGTTACGGGTCTGGGTGGGATTGTGGTCAGTGTGGACTCGATGGGCTGAATGGCCTCCTTCTGCACTGTAGGGATTCTATGATTCCATGATTCTATTCTATTCTATGGTATACATGCCTCTTGTATTAGCTGTATTAAACTTGTGTTAATAAACTACAACATTGTACATCAGAAACTTCCCACAGAAGGAAGAGCTCTTGGGATGCTGTGACTCTTATGCACGAAACTGCGACACGCATAGCAAGATCTCACAAGTAGCCATGGGCAAAATGACCATCAAACTTAGTTCTTGATAATGCGGCCAGAGGGTAGGCCTAGACTATTGTTCAGTCAGTGTCAAACTTCTTCACAAAGTGCTGTACAGTAGCCCAGGGCAAGAGATGTTTCTCCTCTCATTGCTGCAAGATCTTTTCTTAACATTTCCCTGAATCACTGGAGCAGACAAGACAGTGCCTCTGGTGAATACCTCCTCCAAAAGGAATTGCTAAAACCGCACCTCAAATATCACATTCATTTCTGGCCACCTTACTTAAGGAGGGGCGGCACGGTGGCACAGTGGTTAGCACTGCTGCCTCACAGCACCAGGTACCCGGTTCAATACCAGCCTTGGGTCACTGTCTGTGTGGAGTTTGCACATTCTCACCATGTCTGTGTGGGTTTCCCCCGGGTGCTCCAGTTTCCTCCCACACTCCAAAGATATACAGAGTTAGATGGATTGGCCATGCTAAGTTGCCCCTAAGTGTCAAGGGGAACTGGGGTAAATTTGTAGGGTTACAGTGATAGGGCTTGGGTGGGGTTGTTGTCGGTGCAGGCTTGATGGGCCAAAATGGCCGCTTTCTGCACTGTGGGGATTCTATGCTTGTACTGGAGACAATTCATACAAGGTTTTCCAATTTCTGGGATTAAGGGACTGTTTTAAGAGGAAAGACTGAGTACGTTGGGCCTATAATCACTGAAGTTGAGAAGGATGGCAAAAGGTGGCATGGTGCTATAGTGGTTAGCATTGCTTCCTCACAACACCAGGGACCTAGGTTTGATCCCGGCCTTGGGTGACTGTGTGAAGTTTGCACGTTCTCCCCCCAAGCCTGCGTGGGTTTTCTCTGGGTGCTCTGGTTTCCTCCCACACTCCAAAGGTGTGCGGGTTAGATGGATTGGCCATGCTAAATTGTTCCTTAGTGTCCCAAAACGTGTAGGTTAGATCGGTTAACTATAGTGAATGTGTGGGGTTATGGGGATAGGACGGGGGAGTGGGTAACACCATCTTGTCAGACAGTCAGTGCAGAATCGATGGGCCGATAGGCTTCCTTCCGTACTGTAGGGATTGTATGATCTGTAAGAACGAGAGACGATTTTATTGAAATGTAAAAGATTCTAAGGGGATGCTTGATAGGGTAGGTACTTGGCAGGGTAGATACTGAGTGGATATTTTCTCTCACGGCGGGAGTTCAAAACTAAATGGCACAGTTTTGGAATAAGAAGACTCCCATTTAATATGGGTATAAGGAGAATTTGGTTCTCTCAAGAAAAAAGGGTTAATCTTTAGAATTCTGTACTCAGTAAGCAGTGAAGTCAATGAACATGTTCAAGGTTGAGTTAGACGGATTGTTTATCCAGAAGGGTTATGGGGGAAGGAAGTGAGGATCAGCCATGTTCTCACGGGCCAGCAGGGCAGGCTCGAGGGGCTGAATGGCCTACTCTTGTTTCCTCTGACTACGCTCACGGGAATGCCAGCTCAGATTTAAATTCTGGGAGTGGGACGTGAACCCACAGCAGACACGAGCGTAACTGGTGAAGCCAAGTGAACACATCTGGGCTGCTGTTAAGGAAAAGCGTCTTTTAATCTGCCAACCAGACACACAAACAAAACTATTGAGAAGTCAGTGTGGTCTAAGCTGCGAGCTAGAATGCTTTTTGTACATGGGGCAAAAGCAGCACTTTTTAATATTTGGAGTGATCCGCACCAGAGCGTGAATAGTGCTGAGTCTGACTCACAAGTTAGTTATTTTTCTGCCTGCTCTCTGCAATGTGTTAGCTATATCCTGCAGTCCTGAGATCATCAGCATGGGGATAAGAGAGAGTCTGGGCAGAAAGATTTAGAAGTTAATGATGCTGCCAACTCACAATGTGTCACATAAATTCCCGAGTAATGCACTTTAAAACAAAAAAAATGATGACAACTGGGGTGATGCAGTTGCATGATTTGGTGGCAATTAGATTCCACGCAGTAATCCTGCGAATACTTCAATTTACAGGATGCAGGGGCTGGAATGTTCGTCTATGCTTTACTGAACGTGCGAAAATTCCTGTCAGGTTTATGCCCCTCGCAATGGCAGATTCGCCACATCAAAGGAACCTTGAACAAAGGTAAAACAAAGAATCCTGCAATAAATAAACAGTCCGGCACGGTGGCACAGTGGTTAGCACTGCTGCCTCACAGATCCAGGGACCACGGGTTCGATTCCCGGCTTGGGTCCTTCACTGTCTGAATGTGGAGTTTGCACATTCTCCCCGTGTCTGTGTGGGTTTCCTCCTGATGCTCTGGTTTCCTCCCACAGTCCAAAGATGTGTGGGTTAGGTTGGTTGGCCAGCCAGAATAAATTGCCCCTCAGTGTCCCGGGATGCTTAGGTTAGAGGGATTAGTGGGGTAAATGTGTGGAGCTACGGGGATAGAGCTGGGTGGGATTGTTGTCAGTGCAGACTCGATGGGCCAAATGGCTTCTTTCTGGATTCTCTGATGAAATTGTCTTTTCACTCTGGTCATGAGAGACTGTAGGGATATAAATACACTTTTGACAGAAGATAGGCTACATCAGATCAGAGGTCAGTACCTGCCCTGCCCAAGGCTATCCATTGGTAGGGTAGGTGGTTGATAGAGTAATGTTAAGATTATCCAAAATTCTGGGAGCCTGTGTCTTAACTTGAAGCAAGACCAATCCCCCCATCAGCCCTGTGCTTGCTGATCCACATTGGTTCCCAGTCACAAGCAACAGTTGACTTAAATTCTCATCCTCATTTTCAAATCCCTCCATGGACTCTGCCCTCCCTATCTTTGTAATCTCCTCCAGTTCCACCACCCTCCAAGATATCGGCACTCCTCAAACTCTGGCCTCTTGTGCATTCCCAATTAGAAGCCTCTACCACTGGTGGCTGTGCCTTCAGTTTCCTAGGCCCCAAGCTATGGAAAATCCTCCAGAACCCTCTCTAGGTCTTGACCTCTCTCTCCTCCTTTAAGGTTTTAAGGGGGTGTTTGACAGGATAGGTATTCAGCAGACTAGAAACTAAGTGGGTAGTTTCTCTCATGAGGGGAGTCCGGAACTAAATGGCACAGATTTGGAATAAGGGGGTCTCCCATTTAATATGGATATAAGGGGGATTATTTTCCTTAAAGCTTACCTCTTTGACTGTGTTTTTGGTCAGCTAACCTAATATTTCCCCTAGCTTGGTACCATCTTTTGTTTTTATAACACTCCTACAAAGCATTACGAGATCTTTCATTGTGTCAAAGGTGCTACCATGTTTGTGGTGCTGGTAGAGGAATAAATATTAGAGTCCTAGAGGTTTACTGTATGGAAACAGGCCCTTTGGCCCAATTTGTCAATGCCACCTTTTTTTAATCATTAAGCTAGTCCCAATTGTGCATTTGGCCCCTATCCCTCTATACCTACCTTACCCAAGTAACTGTCTATGGGCTTTTTAAAAGACAAAATTGTACCTGCCTCTACTCATACTTTTAGCAGCTTGGTCCAGACACTCACCACCCTCTGTGTGAAACAATTGCCCCTCTAGGCCCTTTTGTATCTCTTTCCTCTCACCTTAAACCTATGCCCTCTAGTTTTGGATTCCCCAACATTTGGAAAAAGATATTGACTATCTAGCTGATATATGCCTCGCATTATGTTATAGACCTCTATAAGATCACCCCTAATCCTCCTACGCTCCAGGGAAAAAAGTCCCAGTTTGTCCAGCATCTCCTTATAACTCAAACCATCAAGTCCCGATAGCATCCTAGTAAATCTTTTCTGCACTCTTTCTAGTTTAATAATATCCTTTCTATAATAGGGGACCAGAATCGTACGCAGTATTCCAAGCGTGGCCTTACCAATGCCTTGTACAACTTCAACAAGACGTCCCAACTCCTGTATTCAATGTTTTGACCAATGAAACCAAGCATGCTGAGTGCCTTCTTCACCGCTCAATTCACCATGCTACTGGGGTGAATCATATAATCATTGAGTTCCTACAGTGCAGAAGGAAGCCATTCAGCCCATTGAACCTACACCGGCTCTCAGAGTATCTTGCCCAGGCCCTCTCCCCTGCTCTATCTGATAACCCCACACATTTACCATGGTTGGTCTATCCAACTTAGATATCTTTGGACAATAGAGGGCAATTTAGCACGGCCAATCCACCTAACCTGCACTTCTTTGGAGTGTGGAAAGAAACTGGAGCGTCTGGAGGAAACCCAAGCAGACAAGGGGAGAACGTGCAAACTCCAAACAGACAATGACCCAAGGCCAGAATTGAACCTGAGTTCCTGGCGCTGTGAGGCTGCAGTGATAACCACTGTGCCACCATGGCGCCCTCCAGTGCTTTTCTTGAAGTTAGTGCTATGGGTTCTCTTGCATTCACCTGAAGAGGCAGACAGGGCATTGGTTTAATGTTCTACCTGGAAAATGACACCTTGGACATGACAGGCCGAAAGTGTCTGCCTGGACTTTTTGGGAAAATTTAAATACTACTTCTTAGTGGCTTTTAAGTATGGTGATAGATTTCTGCATGTCAAGAAATGGATTGACAAAAAAAAACCCCTCTTGTCTAACTCCAGTTAATTAAAGCATACATCCCTAGGGCCTGCCATTGTTAAGTCAATGTTAAACTTGTTCTCAAAATGCTGTACAATAGCCCAAGGGAACCAATGCACTGCATTAATTATGGCCATTTATTCACCACATCAAGAATTGGATTGATAATATTTGTCTAAAGTTATATCAAGGAAGTGATAAATTTCCCTCTAGGAGGCAGGACTAGGTCCAGATTAGGTGAAAATCTGCAATCCAATTAATAAGTCATTGGGTGCTGCAACAAGGAGCTTGTATATCGTGTCTGGTTCATGACCTAGTGCGAAAGCTCAGTATATACTGCCCATCCCGACATACAACAATTGTTTCTTTCATAGACAAAAATAAGACCTTGTGATAATACGAAGCAATAGCTTGGCCTCATTGTTTGAATCTAGAACAAAGAACTTCACAGCACGAGATCAGGCCCCTCGGACCTCCAAATCCGTGTCGATCGTGATGCCTCAACTAAAGTAAAAACAATCTTCTGCCCTTACTGGAACTGTATTCCTCTATTCCCTTCCTATTCATGTACCCTTCCAGATGCCTCTTCCATATTGCTAATGCATCTGCTTCCACCACCTCCTCTGGCAGTGCGCTCCAGGCACCCACCACGCTCTGGGTGAAAAACTTCCCCTGAACATCTCCCTTAAACTTGCCTCCTCTCACCTTGAACCTGCACCCTCTTGTAATTGACATTTCAAGCCTGGGGAAAAAGCCTCTGGCTATCCATCCTGTCCATGCCTCTCATCATTTTGTACACCACTATCGGGTCTCCCCCTCAAACTCCGTCTTTCCAGTGAAAACAATCCCAGTTTATTCAACCTCTCCTCATCGCCAACACTCTCAAGACCAGGCAACATCCTGGTGAACCTTCTTTGCACTCTCCCCAAAGCTTCCACATCCTACATCTGGAGAGCTTTGGAATATTGATACCTGGAATGAACATACACAGCTTGGTTCCACTAAAAGAGAGGGGTGACTTGATTGAACTACAAATGGTCTTGGCAAGGTGTATATGAAAAGGACAATTGCTCTTGTAGGCCAGTCCGGAACCAAGGGGGCACCATTTTAAAATGAGGGGATCTCCATTTTAGGACAGAGATGAGGAAAATTTCCCAGGGGATTGCACGACTTTGGAACTCTCTGCCTCAGAAGGTGATGGACGCGGGCTCAGCGAACATTTTTAAGGTGGAGGTAGATAGATTAGGCAAGGGAGGCAAGTGTTATAGGGAGCAGAGAGTAGAATCATAGAATCCCTACGGTACAGAAGGAGGCCATTCGGCTTAGCGAATCTGTACTGACCACAATCCCACACAGGCCCTATTCCCGTAATCCCATGCATTTACCCTGACACTAGGGTCAATTTAGCATGGCTAATCAACCTAACCCGCATATCTTTGGCCTAATAGGAATGTAGCAAAAAAAAAATTAGCCCAAATGGCCCCTCTTTCATATGTTTCTGACTAATATTTCCAGAATTTCCTCATCTTTTTCTTTAAATCTTATGAATGGAAAGGATCAGGTCCTCGATATTTGCCTATCTTGAGTCCCATTATTTTCTCCATTACCAGGTATTCACAGCTAATAAATCCATTAAATATCCCTGTCCCTCCTTATCTGTCAGCTCCTTTGTGCCACTTTTCCTGTTCCGCTGTTGTGAAAGAGATTTAAAGTGCTGATTTAACAAGTCTCCCACTCCTTATTATCCATTACGTGGTACGAGCAATAGGTTCGATGCACCAACTGGCCTGTCCCAGCCTGTCGCATGCACAACACTAGCAGGATTCCTTTCCCCGCTCCCATTACCAAGTGCTGACGCCAACTGTCCAGATCTGTTACGCTCCGAGGGGCTTAACGTTAATGGCAATAGACAAGTTGCAGCTAATTTCTTCCTCAGTCAAACACAAAACAAGACGAAAACAGGATGAAATAAATTGGATTTTTACGAGAAAACATGCAGTTACTCACAGGTCAAATATGAGGTAGTGAAACCCTTCTTCTGATATGCTGTCATGGAGGCGAACTGGAAAGAAAAATCAGAATATTTAGTTTCAACATGAACAATAACTGTTGTCGTGTAAATATTGCTGAAAAGAGGGTCAGGTTGTCGAAACTTTTCATCTTACAGTCACCAGGACGAATGCAAGAATGTCAAATTTCAGACAATCGTAACAATTTGTACGACAGTAAAATAAAGGGGGCACTAATTGGTTGGCAAGGGGGTTGATTGATTTCTGATCTGATTACACACCTCCTCCGATTACTTTCTCCATGGCAATGCCTCGGACAGAGTCGACTTGCCGACCAAGCAACACCCTCTCTCTTGCGTTTGCCCTGATGAGTGCCGGATGAAAAACTTTGGCAGCACAGCACCAAACTCTCTTTTCAGCAAGAACATTGTTACACACAACATAATGGGCGGGATTTTCCAGTGGCACTCTCCCAAAAACAGGAAAATCCCACCCGACATCAATGGACCTTTGTGTCGTCTGCGCCCCCCCCCCCCGGCTATGATTCCCATGGCGGGGAGAGCGGGAAAACTCTGCCCCCATGTTCTAATGTGTCCCACCTGCTTCGAGTTGGCAAAAACTATTTCAATAAAGGAATACAAAGTAGCCATTTCCTTTCATTTTTTTAAAAGCAATCTTGATTATTAACCATTTCACCAAGGGTGGAAGGCTTGTAAACAGCTACCAACCAACCAACTAGTTCTTCTTGGCCAGACAGTACCTGAATAAAGTAAAGTACCCGAATTAAAGAGACAGTCCACCTTGAACACAGCTCCATTTGAAGCAGTTTAAAAATGTACACAAATAAATTCAAGCAGCATCAACCTGGTTCAATTGACAGCACTCCTGCCTCTGGAGGAGGGCGATTAAGTTAAGCCTTATCCCAGACTTCAACAGGCAAGGTGAGCCGTTCTGAGGGAACGTTATACTGTCAGAGGTGCCAAGCCATCCCTTGTTCCAACTTGTACATACACCACCTGTTCCTTCATCAACTCTGGGTCAAAATCCCAGAAGCCCTGACTGAACAATACAGTGGAAGCACATAAGAACATAAGAACATAAGAAATAGGAGCAGGAGTAGGCCATCCAGCCCTTCGAGCCTGCCCCGCCATTCAATAAGATCATGGCTGATCTGTCGCTGTACTCCTCATCTCACACACACACACACACACACACACACACACACACACACACACACACACACGCAACCCCCCACCCCACCCCAAAGACTGCCCGCCACCAATCTTTTCAAGACCAACTACAAGTGGGAAATGAATGTTACTTGAATGAGTGTAAACTGAGAGAGGTGGCTACTCAGCGAGACTTTGGAGTGCTCATGCATCAGGCGCTGAAAGTAAGTGCGCAGGTACAGCAGGCAGTAAAAAAGGCAAATGGTATGTTGGCCTTCATAGCAAGAGGATTTGAGTATAGGGATAGGGATGTTTTGCTGCAATCGTGTAGGGCATTGGTGAGGCCACACTTGGAATATTGTGTCAGGTTTTGGTATCCTTATCTGAGGAAGGATGTCCTTGTTATAGAGGGAGTACAGCGAAGGTTTACCAGGCTGATTCCTGGGATGGCAGGTCAGTCATATGAGGAGAGATTAAGTTGGTTAGGATTATATTCACTGAGTTTACAAGAATGAGAGGGGATCTTATAGAAACTTATAAAACTCTAACAGGGTTAGACAGGGTAGAATCAGAAAGAATGTTCCTGATGGTGGGGGAATCCAGAACAAGGGGTCATAGTTTGAGGAAAAGGTGTAAATCCTTCAGAACTGAGGCAAGAGGAAATTTCTTCACCCAGAGGATGGTGAATGTGTGGAATTCACTTGAGGCCAAAACGTTGTGAGATTTCAAGAAGAAATTTAGATATAACTCTTGGGTTAAAGGGATTAAGGGATATGGCGGGAAGGAGGGGGATCAGGATATTGAATTCAATGATCAGCCATGATTAAAATGAATGATAGAACAGGCTTGAAGGCCCGATTGGCCTCCTCCTGTTTCTAGTTTCTATGTAATCTTACAGTTTAAAATTTTAAAGTTTATTTCTTAGTGTCACAAGTAGGCTTACATTAACATTGCAATGAAGTTACTGTGAAAATTCTCTCTGGTGCCTGTTTGGGTACACTGAGGGAGAATTTAGCATGGCTAATACACCTAACCAGCACGTCTTTCAGACTGTGGGAGGAAACTGGAGCACCCGGGGGAAACCCACGCAGGCATGGGGAGAACATGCATACTCCACACAGACAGCGACCCAAGTCCGGAATCGAACTTGGGTCTCTAGTGCTGTGAGGCAGCAGTGCTAACCACTGTGCTACCGTGCCGCCCTATCAGTGACACCTACATCCAACGGGACAGTTAAATTAAAAGCATTACACTAAATTGCAATTAGGTCTCTTTATAATCTCAGTTCAGAACTGAGCTAGAGGCAGTGAATACTATCAAGTGAATGTTAGTTCCTCTGGGGACAGCTGGCCTGCATAGAGTCGCCAACCCTCCAGGATTGGCCTGCGGTGTCCAGGAATCGAATATCAACCTCCAGGACACTGCTACGTATGACCCCAGATAAAAACCATCGGGACATTTAAAGGGTTTCCTTTGACCAATTTGTTTTGTAACCAGGTTATATAAATGCTGAAAGTGGGAGCAAAGGTGGCGGCTCCTTGGCAGACAGTCAAAGCATCGTCCAATTGGGTGATGGCTTTCCAGTAGGTGTAGGAAGGCAATGTGTCACAGGGATGGATGTGTTGGCCGACTAATGGCTGGAGCGTGGGCGGGTGGAGCAAGTCACAGAACCATAAAATCCCTACAGTGCAGGAGGCCATTTGACCATAGTCCCATCCAGTCACCATCCCCAGAACCACAAGTTTTTACCCGAGCTAGTCCCCCTGACACTAAGGGGCAATTTAGCATGGCCAATCTGCCTAACCCCCACATCTTTGAGCTGTGGGAGGAAACCAGAGCACCCGGAGGAAACCCATGCAGGTACAGGGAGACTCCGCACAGACGACCCGAGGCAGGAATGGAACCAGGGTCCCCGGCGCTGTGAGGCAGAAATGTTAACCACTGTGCCAGGGACGCACTTAGTCACGGCTGGCAATCCTAGCCCGGCAAACTGCCTTGATGAAGAAACGCACTGCTGGGAAGCAGACATTTTGCATAAGCCTGCTGGCCTGCGGTGAGAACACGGAAGGATTCTAGCACAGACGAGACAGTGGGCTGTGGGCAGCAATCCTCACAGCTGATACCCACAGCGGGGAGCGTTCTGTACAAAACGCCTGTTTACTGGCTGACTCTGCCCCAGCAGTTCCACAGCAACGCCGGTTGGAACACAGAATAGAAAAGATAAAAGGGGGCACAGCTACTTCAGCAAGCTCCCCGAAAACCTTTCTTTCTGCTTGGGTAACCGTTCACATGTTGGCAGGCGGCAGGGAGGAAGATGGCATTTCTGGTTGCTGGGCGCAAAATAGCAGAGAGGTTCGATGCCCAGAACCTCTGGGTACACTTGTGGGGAGGGGTGGCTGCTCACTGTTGTCATGGCGATGGGCAGACACGCTTCTTGGAAACCACCACCTTCTGGGGTTCCGGGCTTTTGTCAGGTGACGGCCCAGCACGGAGGTCTGAGGGTTTCCGAGGTAAACATGCCAACCGTTCCTGACTTAAAATCAACGCGCTCCTACAAAGAATTACTGCAAGTACCAAGCAACCTGCACCTGCACACCGCTCCCCCCCCAAAAAAAAACACCCATGAAGTTCAGGAGTGCGAACCCAGTTCAATCGAAAGAGATTCTCTTATGAACGCAAACACAACTGATTGCCAAGAGTATTAGAAACTAGCCTCAGTGCACGCAGGAAATTAGGGCGCAGAAATGAAATGGGGGCCTGCAGGATTCGCTTGGTTCGTTAGCAGGTGTTCTGAGGGGGTGGTAAATGCTTTGGGTGGGATTTTCGATGACCTTTTTCCGAATTCTAAACCCGATCTTTTTTTCCCCCTCTGTAACCCAAGAATAAATCAATGAATGTCCAACTTCAGCTTTTATTCAAGCATTTTCCAGGGTGGCACAGCGGTCAGCACTGCTCCCTCACAGCGCCAGGGACCCAGGTTCGATTCCTGGCCTTGGGTCACTGTCTGTGTGAAGTTCGCACGCTCTCCCCTGTGTTTGCGTGGGTTTCCTCCGGGTGCTCCGGTTTCCTCCCACACTTTACAAGATGTGCTGGTTAGGTTGATTGGCCATGGTAAACTGCCCCTTAGTGTCAGGGGAAATAGCAGGGTAAATAGGATTAAGAGGATAGGACGTGGGTGGGATTGTTGTGTTCTGCGTGCACCCCCGCCTCAACCCCAATCTACTGTAAAATCCACAATGAATTTTAATCTCAAAGGCTGCATTTAATAGAAGTCAGGAGTGGATCACAACCTCATCCCAGTTTTATAGTTTATTTATTAGTGTCACAAGTAGGCTTACATTAACACTGCAATGAAGTTACTGTGATAATCCCCCAGTTGCCACACTCCGGCACCTGTTTCAGATACACTGAGGGAGAATTTAGCACGGCCAATGCACCTAACCAGCATGTCCTCTGGACTGCGGGAAGAAACTGGAGCACCCGGAGGAAACCCACTCAGGCACAGGGGGAGCACAAGAACTAGGAGCAGGAGTAGGACATCTGGCCCCTCGAGCCTGCTCTGCCGTTCAATAAGATCATGACTGATCTTTTCATGGACTCAGCTCTACTTGCCTGCCCACTCACCGTAACCCTTAATTCTTTTACTGTTCAAAAATCTATCTATCCTTGCCTGAAAAACATCGAATGAGATGGCCTCAACTGGTTCAGTGGGCAGAGAATTCCACAGATAACGGAGAATGTGCAAACTCCGCACAGACAGTGACCCAAGCCGGGAATTGAACCCGGGTCCCTGGTGCTGAGAGGCAGCAGTGCTAACCACTGTGCCACCATGCTGCCCTAGCGGTCCCCCAGACAGGACCCTTTATATCTCCTGATGAGAGAGACATGGAGTCTCTTCAAACATGGTGCTGACACCAACCCCTTCGTCCTAAAAATACAGAATTTGCATTCGTATTTGGCATGATGAATTCGGTGTTGGACAAGTCTGATGTCTGACTACAATCACAGAGGATTGCAGGAGCAAAGGGAGAAAGTTTGACATGTCAAACTATTCGGCATACGAGAGAAAAATAAGAACAGTAGAATGGGTTTTACAGCTTTGGTTGAATTAAACTGTCCGTGTGTACTTCTTTGAACTGCACACGAGGGAGGAAGGGATAGCAGGGAAGCCTCATGAGGTTAAAAGGGGGAGGATGGGAAGGGGATCCAGAATGGATCTGTTGGGTCAAATGGCCTATTCTTGTGCTGTAAATATTATTAATGTTTTACCAATGGTATCCAACTCTTTCAGTAATATTGTGAGCCTCATTAATTGCAAGTGAGGTATAAATATGAAATAGAGAGTGTGTGTTGGAGTGGCTCACTGTACAGACATGTTCATAACAAAGAAAATTATTACAGTGTTTAACAATCACTGGAGCAATGTATTATGTAACAAGGATAGGATTACTCCATTGCCAAGACAGAATAACAGGAAGATCTTACACTTTCATCAAGTCTTATCCTGGCTTCTGAACCTCACAAAGAGCTTGACAAACACGCGAACTTTAGAAGAACATTTTCCTGTTGTGTCGTAAGCAAATGCAGCATGGCATTTACACTCAGCTAACTTCCATAATCTGGCCTCGGATTTGAATGGTGTTGTTTGAGAAGATTAAGAGCAGCACAATGGTGGTACAGCACTGCTGCCTCTCAGCACCAGGGGCCTGGGTTCAATTCCAGCCTCGGGTGACTGTGGAGTTTGCACATTACCCCTGTGTCTGCGTGGGTTTCCTCAGGGTACTCCGGTTTCTTCCCATGGTCCAAAGGTGTGCAGGTTAGGTGGATTGGCCATATGGAGTTGCTCGTTTGCGTCGGGGGATTAGCAGGGCAAATACATGGGGGTTACGGGGATAGGGCCTGGGTGGGATTGTTGTGGGTGCAGGCTCAATGGGTCGAATGGCCTCATTCTGCACTGCAGGGATTCTACAATTAGGTGCTGGGAAACCTTCTTGTTCTTCAACTTGAGTTGAGTGGCACATCCAAAAGACAGCATCTTGAACAATGCTCCGGATGAATCCCTGAAATCTGGGCTGCAGTGGGGTTTGATTTAGCGACAGGCTAGATCAAAACTTAGGAAAAGCTGACACCCAAAGCAAACCTTTCCCTCTTGCCTCACAACCCCTGTCTGTGGGAGCTTCCTGTGTAAAAACTGACTGCCACATTACAACAGTGAATACACTTCAAAACTGACTGTAAACCCTTCAAAATAAAATTTCATGGGATCTGGGCTAAGCCAGCATTTATTGCCCATCCCTAATTGCCCTTGAGTGGCTTGCTAGGGCAGTTAAGAGTCAACCACATCTCTGTGGGAGGTGAGGACATTAACGAACCAATAGGGTATTTATGACAATGGTGTCATGGTTAGTCATTAGACTTTTAATTCCAAATTATTTTGTTTAAATGTTAAATTCAAATCTCACCATCTGCCATGGTGGGATTCGAACCCCATGGGATTACCCTTGGTCTAATGGCTTGCTAACTGAGTCACTATGCCACCACCTGCCTCTAGTCACCCTGCTTGAGGACGCCCTGAGACGCTACATAAATGAGAGTCTTTCTTTCGTATAGCTCTCCAAAACAAATTGCTGCTTAAACCTGTAAGCTGCATAAATAAGCTGTTCTTGCGTTCTTCTATTTTTAACCATTCTGGCAATGTGTTCTGGGTATAGGTTCCACAGCTGAATAATTACATCTCTTTGTAAATAATATTTGTGTTCAGATTCACAGTATCATTTAGGAAAAAAACAAATTTCTCGAGTAGCACAGTGGTTAGCATTGCTGCCTCACAGCGCCAGGGACCCGGGCTCGATTCCAGCCTCAGGTCACTGTCTGTGCGGAGTTTGCACTTTCTTCCTGTGACTGCATGGGTTTCCTTCGGGTGCTCTGGTTTCCTCCCACAGTCCAAAGGTGTGCAAGTTAGGTGAACTGGTCATGCTAAATTGCCCCTTAGTGTCTAAGGATGAGTAGGTTAGGTGAATTGGCCATGCTAAATTCCCCTTAGTGTCTAAAGATGGGTAGGTTAGGTGGATTGGTCATGCTAAATTGCCCCTTAGTGTCTAAGGATGAGTAGGTTAGGTGAATTGGTCATGCTAAATTGATCCTTAGTGTCTAAGAATGAGTAGGTTAGGTGGATTGGTCATGCTAAATTGATCCTTAATGACCAAAGATGTACAGATTAGATGGATTAGCCATTCTAAATGGCCCCTCAGTGTCCTAAGATGTGTAGGTTAGCTGGATTAGCCATGCTAAATTGTCCCTTAGTGTCCAAAGATGTAAGGTTAGGTGGATTAGCCATTCTAAATGGCCCCTTAGTGTCCAAAGCTGTGTGGGTTAGGTGGATTAGCCATGCTAAATTGTCCCTTAGTGTCCAAAGATGTAAGGTTAGGTGGATTAGCCATGCTAAATTGCCCCGCTGTGTCCAAAGATTTATTTATTATTGATTTATTATTGTCACATGCATTAACATACAGTGAAATGTATTGTTTCTAGCGCCATACAGGCAAAGCATACCGTTCATATAGAAGGAAAGGAGAGAGTGCAGAATGTAGTGTTACAGTCATAGCTAGGACGCAGAGAAAGATCAACTCAGTGTGAGGTAGATCCGTTCAAAAGTTCAAGGCAGCAGGGAAGATGTACAGGATAAGTCTATAAACCATGGTGAGGGCTTATGGGGATAGAGGAGAGGGCCTGGGTATGATGCCCTTTTGGAGAGTCGGTGCTGACCAGACGAGCTGAATGGCCTCTTTTTGCACTGTGCGGATTCTGTGGTTCCATTCTATGACTTCTCTCTGGAATTAAAACTAAAGTAAGCAACTGAAAATAGTTCTGATGCGAAGCCTTCATTTTTAATGGTTTGCTAAAAACACAGCAACAACAACAACAAAAATCAAATCCCAATTACAAGATGAGGAAAGATGCAATTTGAGATTTGTATTGAGAAAAACAAATACAATTTCTGCAAACAGTCATTACTGTTGAATTCTTAGTGTAAACAGAAGAAAGTATGCGCTGTAATTACTCAGATCGGGGGCTGGATTTTCCATTGTTGGGGGGGGGTGGGGGCGTTGGGGGGACGGAGGGGGGCGGGAAGGGTTGTGGGCACAATTTGAACATTGCGTTCCTGGTGGCTGGCACTGGATTCCACCAACTCTGCGACGATTTGCAAGTTTCAAAAAGTCTGAGGGGAGGGGAGAGATGGGAGACTGGAAACACACTTACTGCCAACTAATGATTCCTTAATTCCCTGAAGGAGCCTGTTAAGGGGCATGTCTGGAACCCCAGGGAATTTTCAATCCTTACTCTGCAGGAAGCCGAACAGTCTACTGCGCAACAATGCACGTTGTTGTGGTTGGCGCAAGGTGGAACAAGTTTCGTTTCCATCTGTGCTTTTTTGGGAGGGGTTGGGGGGAGGGAAAGAATATGGTGCGGCAACAATAATCTCTCCCTCAACGTCTACAAAACGAAGACGATTGTCATCAACTTCAGGAAGCGTAAAGGAGAACATGTCCCTGTCTACATCAACGGGACAAAGGTAGAAAGAGTCGTGAGCTTCACATTTTTAGGTGTCCAGATCAACAACAACCTGTCCTGGTCCCCCGCCATGCTGACACTATAGTTAAGAAAGCCCACCATCACCTCTGACTTTCTCAGAAGACTGAGGAAGTTTGCCATGTCAGCTGCGGCTTTCACCATCTTTTACAAATACTCCACAGAAAGCATTCTTTCTGGTTGTATCACAGCTCGGTATGGGTCCTGCTCTGCGCAAGACAGCAAGGAGCTACAAAAGGTTGTGAATGTAGCCCAATCCATCACGCAAACCATCCTCCCATCCATTGACTCTGTCTACACTTCCTGCTGCCTCGGCAAAGCAGCCAGCATAATTAATGACCCCACACACCCCGAACATTCTGTCTTCCACCTTCCTCCATCGCAAAAAAGATACAAAAGTCTGAGGTCACGTACCAACCGACTCAAGAACAGCTTCTTCCCTGCTGAAGTCAGACTTTTGAATGGACTTATCTTGCACTAAGTTGATCTTTCTCTACACCCTAGCTGTGACTATAACACTACATTCTGCACTCTCTTGTTTCCTTCTCTATAAACGGTATGTTTTGTCTGTATAGCGCACAAGAAACAATACTCTTCACTGTATGTTAATACATGTGACAATAATAAATCAAATCAATCAAATATGGGAGATCAAGTAGTGCCGACTTGATTGCTGTACCTCAACTTGGTGTTCTGGGCCACCTTATCATCTAGATCCTTTCATCAGCTGCCTACTCGTACTTGGTAAGGCAGGCTCCAAAATGGCCGCTACCTGCTTTTACCAATGGCACCCAAGAGGCAGCTCCCACCTCTTGGACACGGTTAGCCTCTCCTATTGGGTGTTGATCACAGCTTCCGCCCAATCAGCCCATTTACAATTGAAAACAAGTGTCACCATGACGACGCACTTCAGGCCTGGGCTCAGGACCTAGAATTCACCGAGGCATCGTGACTCCAACACCACCTCCCCCCATCCTTCCTGCCTTTGGAAAACCTTAACCAGCTTCTCTGAAACAAAATCAAACACCGAGATGATAAAAGATTCCCCTGAAAGGAGTTTTCTAAACTCATCCTCTGACGTGCATTCAAATCGCAAAGCAAACGCACTCAGATTCTGGTACATGCTTCAAGTTGTGCACAGAAGCACTGGTGGACCAAGAAACCCTGCAGAACACACACACTCGCACACATAAAAGCTAATTCGTTCTGGGAAGCGCAGGCAATGTAAGCGGGTGCGTTCCTTCAAAAGAGAACATAAGTATTAATTAAGCAAGTGGGTTGGGTACCCTCTCCCCATGGGGTCACACTACACTGACCTAAATCCTGGATCCCAAAATCTTCCAGTGCTTTTTCCAATAATATTCACCAAATCACTATGGCATTAATAAATGCTGGGATTGAAAGTTAGCATTGGTAATGGTCACCATGAAACAACCATCAATTGTCATTAAAAACCCATCTGGTTCACTAATGTCCTTTAGGGAAGGAAATCTGCCATCCTTACCCGGTCTGGCCTACATGTGACTCCAGGCCCGCAGCAATGTGCTGCTCCTTAACTACCCTCCCCCATGGCCCAGCGAGAACTCAGTAGTTAGGGATGGGCAAAACAAATGCTGGCCTTGCCAATGACACTCTTTGAAAGAATAAATTAAATCTTTCTGGATCAAGGTGATTGAAGAAAAGCTTGCCTGTCAAACAAATTAAAACAGTGTTTGCATCAGGCAGTTTTTGAGTCAGTAATGCAGAAAAACTGTCACCTAGAAATCCAACAAAATCCACCTTGAATGAAGTTTAAAGTTTATTTATTAGAGTCACAAGTAGGCTTACATTAACACCGCAATGAAGTTACTGTGAAGGTCTCCGAGTTGCCACATTCCAGCGCCTGTTCGGGTACACTGAGGGAGAATTTAGCACAGCCAATGCACCTAACCAGCAGATCTTTCAGACTTGTGGAGGAAACCAGAGCATCCAGAGGAAACCCATGCAGACTTGGGGAGAATGTGCAGACTCCACACAGACAGTGACCCAAGCCGGAAATCGAACTCAGGTGCTACGAGGCAGCAATGCTAACCACTGCACCACTGTGCCACGCAACAGACAACTCTGCTGTTTTCTTGAGGAGTTAATTGAAACAGAAAGCTCTGAACAAGGGAGATCACACGTCAGGACATTGCACTGAATGTGTCACACAAGCTTCACAGAGTCCATCCTTGTCTGGTTGACCATGAATGTGGACCATATATAGTATAGGTCAAATATCCTGGTGAGTTGATAACACACGCAATCAGCACATTGGAAATCTGAGGAAGAAGAGATACAGCATGGGTTGTAGCTCTTCAGAAATGGATGGTCCAATGTACAGACAATTCACTCAACATTCACCAGAGCAGTGAAGACCAGGAGGAGATTTAATAGAAGTCAGAAGTGGAGTACAGGTCAACAATCTCCACCCTCTGATTGAAACTGTTCTGACACCAGCCCCTTCTTCCCAAAAATGCTGTGTTTGCAACGTGTGCACAACCCCACACTGACAACTCAGAATACATTAAAATACATCTACCATGGCACAACTGGTAGAGTGGCGTAGGAGCACATGTTAATCAGATGAAGAGGGACACAGAGAACATCAAATCTGCACATTAGCTTCACACGCATGTATCCAGTTAATGGAGTTTTTGGGAGCAGTCCACAGTCAGCGGCCAATAGGCTCTCACTTCATTGCATTATAAATGCCTTTCCCTTTGTGTGTGTGCCCCTGCCTGTACGTGCGCACATATGTGAAGGAATGGGCCCCCCCCCACTACCCCAGGAATCAATGTGGCGACAGCTACAGGCTGTCAGATGTGGAAGCAGGTTTGTTGAAAGACTCGCCGTGCTGTTCTGGGGCTTTATGCCCCTTTTACCCATCCTCTTTATAGTGTCATGCCAATTTAGTGCTAATCCATGCTAACCCGTGCCTCAACCCACCACCCTTTGACGTTATAGCCTCCATGTCAACTCACCCAGTATCTGCCATGGGCAGACCTCAGAAGCCATGATGAGATGAAATAAAACAACATTTTATCTGTCAATGTATAAAAAGCCAATTCAAAACATTTAAATTCCTTTCAAAAAATAAATTTCCTTCACGTGCTTCACCTCTTATGAAAACAGACATTTGCATTCAAAGCCCTACAAGGATTTTATAACCACTTGAGGCTGACAATCAAACAGCGAACCTATAGGACACCCTACTGTGATAAGGACAGGATGTGGATTTAGTCTTGAAGCACAAATTCCATAATGATGGCCTTCAGGCATATGTCAATAGACAGGTAGTGAAATTGTAAGCTGCCACAGCGGACTAGACCTTTTTTGGAAAATTTATAGAGGCTTCGGATTTAAATGACTTGACAGCCTGACAGGTCCACATGCATTCATGACTACTTTCAACATTCTCAAAGAGGTGCCTGTACTTTATGATACCTCCCCAAATAACACAAGTAGCTTTAGGCCTTTTCCTGAGATACCTAAAGCCCACATGGACATCCCAGGAATGAGAATCATTTAGGCATTTAGGCAGCAAGCTCTTTTATATGTACAGCTATCTCTGAACCACAGATGTGCAAAACACAACCTGCCCCTGGTTCCCTGCCAGTGCCAGGATCAGGGGTGGCACTTCTGGGATCAGGACTCTGATGCTATTTTGGCTAGGTGGCAAAATTCGGGCCCAAACATATTCGTCCCACCTCAGAAGCCCAGTGTCCCATCACACAAGCTGCTTTAATCCCCATTAACACGCTGCTGCTTTTTCAAAACGTTATCTCCAGACATTCCCCCAGCACAAAGCTAATTGAAAAATAGACAGCAGATTCCATTCTGTTATCTTCTTCAGCAAAGCACCATTACAGTGTAATTTAGTTAATTCCAAGTTCCTTAATCACGAAAGGTCTTTGTTTCTGCTAGGCATTCATAGCTCCTGGCTGGCTGTTTTGGGAATAGGCAAGTCAGAATTATAACAAGTTGCATTTGTTTAGCACCTGCAAATCCAGTCCAACATCTCAGAGCAGCAAGATCTTACATTATTTTTGATTTGATTTATTATTGTCACATGCACTGGGATACCATGAAAAGTCTTGTTTCTTGCGCACTATACAGACAAAGCATACCATTCACAGAGAAGGAAAAGAGAGGGTGCAGGATGTAGTGTTACAGTTATAGCTAGGGTGTAGAGAAAGATCAACTTGATACAAGGTTGGCCCATTTCTAGGGGAGGTGGTAGCCTGGCTAGTGGTATTATCACTTGACTATTAATCCAGAAAACTCAGCTAATGTTCTGGGGACAAGGATTCGCCACGACAGATAGTGGAATTTGAATTCAATAAAAAATATCTGGAATTAAGAATCTAGTGATGACCACAAAACCATTGTTGATTGTCAGAAAAACCCATCTGGTTCACCAATGTCGTTCAGGGAAGGAAATCTGCCGTCCTTATCCGGTCTGGCCTACATGTGACTCCAGAGCCACAGCAATGTGGTTGACTGCCCTCTGGACAAGGGCAACTAGGGATGGGCAATAAATGCTGGCCCAGCCAGCGATGCCTATGTCCCACAAAGGAATAAATAAATTTCAAAAGTCTGATGGGAGCAGGGAAGAAGCTGTTCTTGAGTCGGTTGGTACATGACCTCAAACTTTTGTATCTTTTTCCCAATGGAAGAAGACGGAAGGGAGAATTCTGGGGTGCGTGGGGTCCTTGATTATGCTGGCTGCTTTTCTGAGGCAGCGGGAAGCGTAGGCGGAGTCAATGGATGGGAGGCTGGTTTGCGTGATGGGACTGGGTGACATTCATGACCTTTGAGCCACGTTAAGCTGGTATTGGGGCAGAAAATGCTCAAGGAGGTAGGCTTTGAGAGGTGATCTAAAGGGTCGAAGACAGAAAGGGGCAGGGAGGCCTGCCTCCACTGCTGGCAGCCACCAATTGCAGGGTGATTAAAACTGGGGATGCTCAGGAGGATAGATTGGGAGTAGCAAAGCTCGGAAGATTGGAGAAGGTTGCACAGATAGGGAAGGGTGAGTATTTTAAAATGGAGGCAGTGTCAGAGGGGGACACTGTGTGTTTCAGTGTGCACAGGGGTGGTGGCAAGAAGGGCCAGTTTAGAGACATTGAGATCTAAAGGCTGCAGGGAGAGCAGGGGAATGCTGAGAACAGCTGTAGCTGGCACCACTGATAAGATTGCAGTACCGCAACAATGGAGGAGTGCTGAAGCATTGGCACCATGCCCACTTATTGGAAGATGCCTTGGAATCTCTTGTCTGCAGCTCCTGATTTCCAGAACCTGCAGCATACTGAGAAACGACCTGATTCCTTGCGAGGATATTTTCCGGGAGAGATAGTCAGTTCTCTGCACTGCAGTCAGACATTGATAAAGAGGCAGCAACAGGGACTGAAGTAACATGTCGTTACGTGGAGCTTTGGACACAAAAAGGTAACCAAGAGGTGTCTTTGCACATCTGTGTGTTCTGTGCTTAACAAATCAGCTTTAATGTATTGGATTGCCCTCAAATAAATGATCTCTGCCAACCGTCAGCAAACCTGACAATCTCATTTTGAGGTGTACGTCACGGATCTCACACGAGAGATGTCCTTCTCAAATGATTTACATTTTGGGGTTCTTTCCTGTTGCATTAATTGTCATCTGAATGCAGTCAACTACACCTCAATTTCAAAGTTCTCATTCTTCTTTTCAATTGCCTTGCTGTAATCTCCGCCAGCCTTACACCCCACAGAGCTCTGCACTCTTCCAATGCTGGAAATATTTCAATGCGTACAGAACAATAAATCTCCGCGTGGATGAGGGAAGATGCCCCCATGCCCCCCACTGCCTCATCTGTTTCCAATACACTCCACATGACAACAGTTCCTACCAGTGCCAAATTGTCAATAGTGGACTGCATTTAGTTGATTTATTCCACCTTCCTGCAACTTTAACAGTTTTTGGTTTAGTAGGCTTACATTAACACCGCAATGAAGTTACCATGAAAATCCCCTAGTCGCCACAGTCCGATGTCTGTTGAGTACACTGACAGAGGATTTAACATCTAACCAGTACATCTTTCAGACTGTGGGAGGAAACCGGAGCACCCGGAGGAAACCCACACAGACACAGGGAGAATGTGCAGACTCTGTACACATAGTGACCCAAGCTGGGAATCAAACCTAGGTCCCTGGCACTGTGAGGCAGCAGTGCTAACCTACTGCGCCACCATGCCATCCATATACCACTAAGCTATATCCTAAGTTCTAGAATTCCTTCCCTAAACTTCTCGATCCTCCTTTCAGATAGTTTTCATCAATTTTCCCAATACCTGCATTTGTGGACTGCTGACAAATTTTGATTTAGAACATTGATGTTCCGCCCACCACAACTGGAGTAAATTCTGTGCCATTGTTATGCTCAGTGCCTCATCCAAGTGGTGGCGAGCATGGAAGAGCGCCGATTCATCAGTTGAGGGAGTGTAGTGTTAGGAAATTATGTACAAGTGGGAAAAATAAGGAATGCATTAATTGGGAATGTGCTCAGGTGGTGGTGTGGTTAAAGAAAACAAAACTATTTCAAAATGGGAATTGTAGAGTTGATGGAACCAAGATTTTTGATGTGCTGATTAGCCCAGCAACACTGTAAACAGATGTTTACCTAAAGCAAGTTAGTAGCAACGGGGAATAGAGTGTCAAGCGTTTAAGAGGGTAAACGTCCAAAAGAGATGGGGGTGAATTTCTCACTTACACTCCAAAAAGTGAATTAATGTGGTAAAGGTAATCAAGTGTGACTTCTGAGATGGTTGGTTCCAATAGGGAAGATCAAAAGGAAAAATAATGCATCATGGGCAAATTGACCCTATGCAGGGGTCTCAGTACAAGGGGCTGATCACTGAGGATTGAGATGAGGAGAAATTTTTAGATCATCAACAAGCTGTCCTGGTTCCCCCCAGTGCCAACACTATAGTTAAGAAAGCCCACTAACACCTCTACTTTCTCAGAAGACTAAGGAAATTTGGCATGTCTGCTACGACTCTCACCAACTTCTACAGATGCACCATAGAAAGCATTCTTTCTGGTTGTATCACAGCTTGGTATGGCTCCTGCTCTGCCCAAGACTGCAAGAAACGATAAAAGGTCATGAATGTAGCCCAATCCATCCCATCCATTGACACTGTCTACACTTTCTGCTGCCTTGGCAAAGCAGCCAGCATAATTAAGGACCCCACACACCTCGGTTATTCTCTCTTCCACTTTCTTCCTTTGGGAAAAAGATACAAAAGCTTGAGGTCACGTACCAACCGACTCAAGAACAGCTTCTTCCCTGCTACTGTCAGACTTTACCTCGCATTAAGTTGGTTTTTCTCTACACCCTAGCTGTAACACTACCTTCTGCACTCTCTCCTTTCCTTCTCTATGAATGGTATGTTTTGTCTGTAAAGTGCACAAGAAACAATACTTTTCACTGTATGTTAATACACGTGACAATAATAAATCAAATAAAAAAAATTTCAGTCAAAGGGCTGTGAATTGTTGGAATTCTCTATCTCA
Organism: Carcharhinus amblyrhynchos; assembly: GCF_965287045.1. NCBI lineage: Eukaryota > Metazoa > Chordata > Chondrichthyes > Carcharhiniformes > Carcharhinidae > Carcharhinus > Carcharhinus amblyrhynchos. Next base: position 8,983,686 of record NC_137354.1, read on the forward strand.
ATGGGGTTGTGGAGGCTCTAACATTGAACGCGGTTAGCTGGGAACGACTAATTTTTGGTCTCTCGGGGAATTAAGGATGGGGGGAGTGGGCAGGAACATGGAGTTGAAGCCCAAGATCAGGCATTATTTTACTGAATGTCAGAGCTTTCTCAACAGGCCACATGGTCCTCTTGCTCCTATACAAGAGGTGTTGTACTTAAAGCATGACAGGTTTATATGGGTCGTATGCATTATAAATAGGAATAATTTAGGAACATATCATGGATAAAGTTAGCAGGAAACACACAGAGATGAGACTTGAATAGTATTTCTGATAGATGTTGTGAATAAATCAGGGGAGCGATGGCCTAGTGGTGTTAGCACTAGACTATTAACCCAGAAACTCAGCTAACACTCTGGGGCCTGGGTTCGAATCCCGCTATGATAGATAATGGAATTTGAATTCAATAATAAAAAAAATCTAGAATTAAAAATCCACCGAGGACCATAAAACCATTGTTGGAAAAACCCATCTGGGTCACTAATGTTCTTTAGGGAAGGAAATCTGCCATCCTTACCTGGTCTGGCCTACATGTGACTCCAGAGCCACAGCAATGTGGTTGACTCTCAAATGCCCTCAGGCAACTAGGGATGGGCAATAAATGCTGGCTAGCCAGCGATGCCCATGTCCCACAAACAAAATAACAGCAAAAACATGCAATTAACCAATTTGGTTCAGTAGATCTTTTGGGTACCAACTGGCTGATTTTGGTGGAATCACACTCTTGATGGGAATTTAACTTGCGGTAACTTCTGGGTGGATGCAATTTGCAACACCAGTGGTTAGATAAGCGCCCAACAAATCTTTTGCATTCAACTATCCAACCAAGAGCAGCAGACACATAGGGACAGCCTCCAAGTTGGAGGTTATTTATTGTACTCAGTCCATGTTACATCTTCAGGCAACAACATCTCAGCAGCCGTACAGGAGACAGCTGCTTGTTGGCTTTTGACCTCCAGTCACAGTGGGAGTATCATTTATTCAACTGACTTGGCATGATTGAAGCAGTGGGGAGTGATTAGAGTCAAAAGATGGACTGATATTGACTGACTGCCATGTGCTCAGTCTGAATGTTAAAACAATGCTCAAAAGTTCCACCACACATTGCTTCCGGCTTATGGCTCTCAGATGGAGCTAAAATTCAGAAATGTGCATTATTACAATGCAACTGAGCTGCAATTTAATTCAATTATGCTGCCTTACCATTGAGGGCAGTGATTCAGTTCAGCTTCTACTCAGTCAAGGGGCTATCAGTGGTTGGCAATGCTGACTGGCAGTACCAGGGGCCTGGGTTTGGTTCCCAGCTTGTGTCACTGGCTGTGTGGACTCCGCACATTCTCCCCATGTCTGCACGTATTTCCTCTGGGTGCTCTGGTTTCCTCCTACAGTCCAGTCCTGGTTGATGTTTAAAGTTTATTTATTAGTCACAAGTAAGGCTTCCATTAACAGAGCAATGAAGTTCCTGTGAAATTCCTCTAGTCACCACAGTCCGGGTCAATGCACCTAACCAGCAGGTCTTTCAGACTGTGGGAGGAAACCGGAGCACCCGGAGGAAACCCACACAGACACGGGGAGAAAGTCCAAACTCCGCACAGACAGTGGCCCAAGCCAGGAATCGAACCCGGGTCCCTGGCGCTGTGAGGCAGCAGTGCTAACCAATGCGCCACCCCTAGGTTAGGTGCATTGGCCATGCTAATTTCTCCCTAGCTCCGATTGTAACGGTCTCTCATTTTCTTGTCTATGAATGGTATGCTTTGTCTGTATAGCACGCAACAAACAATACTTTTCACTGTATACTAATATATGTGACAATAATAAATCACACCAAATCAGCATACCCGAACAGGTGCCAGAGTGTGGCGACTAGGGGGATTTTCACAGTAACTTTTTTGCAGTGTTAATGTAAGCCTACTTGTGACACTGAGAAATAAACTTTAAAACTTTAGCTTTCTGATAAGCACTGTTGTTGCTTGCCAGAGTCCTGACCAATATTCCTCCCTCAAACATGACAAAAGAAAACAGATTTGCCTTTTTGCAGAGCACTGCTATGAACAGAATGACTGCTGCATTCACCTGCAATAACAACAGTGACCGTCCCTCCACCAGAGAATCCCCCCACCCTCATGTGACAAGACGTGGCTCAGTGGGTAGCAATCTCTCCCTGAGCCACAAGATTCCACGTTCAAATCTCACTTCAGGGTTTGAGCATAGAAATCACGGCTGACACCCCCGGTGCCGTACTGAGGGAGCACTGCACTGCCTGAGGTGCTGTCTTTCAGGTGGGACGTTAAAACAAGGACGAAAACAGAAATGTTTCCAAGTCTGGATGCTCCTCCGTCATCTAAAAAAGTTTGTTCTATTCTCTGTCCACAGACGTTGCCAGGCCTACTGAGACTTTCCAGCATTTTTTGTTTCAGAATCCAGCATCCACATCAATTTACCTCTAAACGGATCCCATTACACTATTCCGAAGGGGAACAGGGGAGATACCACCAGTGTCCAGGTCATTGTGACGTTGATTGAGGGATAAACAAAACAAAAAGATCATTTGAGTACTTGGCACGCCATAACATTCAAAGTTACGAGCCACGTTCTGGTAAGTGGGATTAGGTCAGGGTCTTGCATGCATCAGTGCAGCCTTGATGGGCCGAATGGCCTCTTCTGCGTTGTAGAATTCTGTGATTCTGCTTGTGGGAGCTGTGCACAAATGAGCTGCCTCATTTTCTACATTACAATAGCGATAACACTTCAAAAGTACATCACAACAAGGGGCTCATAAACGCAAGCCTTCTGTTTTTCACTCTGCACACAGGGAATGAAAATTCAAGAGTTATAATCTTGGCACATCTTTTGCATGTGTACAGGAGGTGGCATTTGAATTAGTCTGAATCAGGTTAAAGCACATCCCATTCACCTGCTTGGTCAGGTACATCAAGTGAAGGAAACACATTCAGGGGAGCATTGTGTGTCCCAGGGGAAGATTGGGCAAAAACACACAATCACAGACTCGCTCCGATAATTTAGTGCCCGACTATGCTGCGGCCCAGTGTGTCGGTACTACAGACCCATGACCTCCTCACATCCTTACCACCCAGTCCTCTGACAGTATTGACCAGATGCCACAAGGCCGTAACATTGCAGCTGTCCTGAGCTATTTAGTCTAAAAATGGAAGAGGCAGTGATGCACTCGTGGCGATAGCTCATGGTGAGGTAGGGGAACAAATACATGGCGGCCGATGTGAGATTTCTCACATTACCCAAACATTTCGGAGAATAAGAGTCACGGACGCTATTTTCAGAAGCCTCAGTTGGAAAGAACCAGGATCTAAGCAATGGGAAGGGTTTTCTGTTCACCACTCTAACCCCACAGCAAATAGTGCCAATTAACTGCAAAACTCTACATTCAAGACGATTTGCAAAGATGAACACCCGGCTGTGAGCCATGAACTGACTGCATTTCTGCAAAACATCTTGCGGAACAGTTTCACCCAATGAAGGCTGATAAAAATCAATGAAAGAAAAGAACCAACTTACATTTTATAATCACTTGCCACATCCTCAGCATGAATTAGGATAGAATAGAATCCCTGCAGTAGAGGAGGAGGAGGCCATTCAGCCCATTGAGTCTATACCGACAACAATCTCACCCAGGCCCTATTCCCATAACCCCATGCATTAACCCTGCTAATGCCCCTGACACTAGGGTCAATTAGGCCATTCAGCCCATTGAACCTGTACCAAACACAATCCCACCCAAGCCCTATCCCCATAACCTTGCTAATCCCTCTGACATTAGGGGCAATTTCTCATGGCCAATCAACCTAACCTGCACATCTTTGGACTGCGGGAGGAAACCAGAGCACCCGGAGGAAACCCATGCAGACATGGGGAGAAAGTACAAACTCCACACAGACAGTGACCCGAGGTCGGAATTAAACCTGGGGCCCTGGCGCTGTGAGGCAGCAATGCTAATCACTGTGCCACCATGCTGCCCAGATTACATTCACTGTCGTTATTTAGACAACTACTTCACACACACCTAAGTTCATATATATTAAATGAAAGCAATGTCCATAGAGGAGTGATGTCGGGGTGGAGATGGCCAAGTGGCATTATCGCTAGACTATTCATCCAAAAACTTAAAGTTCTGGGGACCCGGGTTCGAATCCCGCCACGGCAGACACTGAAATTTGAATTCAATAAAAAGAACTTGGAATTAAGAATCTACTGATGACCATGAAACATTGTGAATTGTCGAAAAAACCCATCTGGTTCACTAGTGTCCTTTAGGGATGGAAATCTGCTGTCCTTACCTCGCCTGGCCTATGTGTGACTCCAGAGCCACAGCAAGGTGTTTGACTAGCAACTGCCCTCTGAACAAGTGCAACAAATGCTGGCCAGTCAGGATACCAATGTCCCAGGAATGAATAAAAGCTTGTTTTATTACTCAAATGGGGAGTGCAGCCTTCGGTCATCTGGAACCATGGTTACTTTTTTGAGGGACAATGTTGGCCAAAAGCTCTCAGCAAGAGTCTTCCACATCATCAGGACAATCAAAGGTGCTTCCTAAACAACAGATTCTGTCTAAGGTATAGAACCTGCCTTGTCTTGAGGGAGAACATGGTGGCCAATTTGCCCAGAGAAAATTCGTCCACTCAGCAAATGAGATGAGCAGCCAGTCAATCCATTTTTGGCGGTGATGGTCGATGAGGGAATGTTGGCCAGGACACTTCCGTGCTCTTCTTCAATCATGTCACGCCTACCCAAACTGACAAGACCTCTTGGACGTCGGTTTGACATCTCACCTGGGACACCAACAGTGCAGCATTCCCTCAGCCACTACGTTACCCATGCATTAGTCTAGATGATGTGCTTAAATCTCCTGAGTCGCAAATCTTCTGGAGGCGGAGAGGTGAGAAAGCGGTCGTGGAGGCTGGTTGACATTGACAAATGGTTGACATTTTGAAACATTAGCAACTCTATGCAAGCCAATAAAAAGGAATTAAATGCATCAGTCGAACTTCCAAATCTGATGCTGGGAGAAAATCAAGCAATGAGAATGCTTAAGGAAATGAATTTGTTGATCATTTAGAACTCATTGACGACACATTCACAGCTTGCAGAGTTAATTACGCTGCTCATTAGAAGATCAAAAATACAAGCATTAGTCATCATGTGGCCCCTTGAGCCCATTCTGCCATTTAACAAGATCATGGGTGGCCTCCGATTTTCAAACTCCACTTTCCTGCCCAATCCCATCTCCCTCCAATCCTGCAGCTCAACCATCATACCGGACAACTGAACTACCAAAGCTCTCTGGGGGAAGAGGATTCCTAAGATTCGCAATCCTCTGGAGAAAATTCTTCCCAGCTCGATGCAAGATGGCTGAGCCCTCATCCTGAAGTTGAGGCTATTTCGCCAGTCAGGAGAAGTAGCCTAGACCTCATCAACACTCTTGTTTCATCAAGGGGAGATAATTGCTGAACTGGGAAGTCAGAATATTCTGGGATTATGGAGAAAAGATTTCATTGTCATAGAATCCATACCGTGCAGGAGGAGGCCATTTGGCCCATTTGAGCCTGCACTGGCCACAATCCCGCCCAGGCCCTACCCCCTTAATCCCACCCATTTACCACACTAATCCCCCTGACACTAAGGGGCAATTTAGCACGGTTAATTCACTTCCCACCCTGTTGTGTGGGAGGAAACCCACGCAGACATGGGGAGAGTCTGCACAGACTGTGACCCGAGGCTGGAATTGAACCCGGGTCTCTGTCGCTGTGAGGTAGCAGTGCTAACCACTGTGCCCGCCCAATATCTAATAAAATGGCAAAGCAGCTGGACTCAGTGGGCTGAATGGCCTTCTGTGCTTGTTTGTTTTCTTTCATGGATCCATTAATATAGTAAGACTGAGGTACAGGGGAAAAGGCAACATAATATTGCATTTATTTCATTCTGTTTATGTTAGGAGGGCTGTTGTCGATTCATCATAGTCAATCAGGAATGCAGTTCTTTGAGTGGAAGTGATGGGATAATTTTTTTAGCTGTGCTGCAAGACCATCAATAGTAAAATAAAATGATCTACCACATCACAGAGTAAACACAGAACTGTAGTTCACGATGCAATCTACTGAAGCACTCGTACGCTGTGAGAAAGATGATGGATTATCGCTTACAAAGAAAACTTCCTCGCTTTTCTCAAGAATAATTCAAAATCGTTCTGTCACGGGGAGAAAGCTTCGGTGTCGTAAATGTTATTGTGCAGGAGAAAGCAGCAATCAACTCATGCACAATGGAATCTCACTGCGGGGCACAGTGGTTAGCACCACTGCCTCGCAGCGCCAAGGACCCAGGTTCGATTCCCGGCTTGGGGCACTGTCTGTGCACCTTCTCCCCGTGTCTGCGTGGGTTTCCTCCGGGTGCTCCGGTTTCCTCCCACAGTGCTGCTGGTTAGGTGCATTGGCCGTGCTAAATTTTCCCTCAGTGTACTCGGAGTGTGGCGACCAGGGGATTTTCACCACAACTTCATCGCAGTGTTAATGTAAGCCTACTCACAACAATAATAAACTTAAAAAATGCTGTCTGAATTCCTCCATACAAACTCAAGATGCAATAAATTGATGAAATGCGACTTTAGAAAGTCATGTTTTGTAGACAGGGACGACACGATCTGTTCAGATTGCAGTGGGATGATGCTTACCCGTTGCCATTAGATGTAGAGTGGAGTTGCTCGCTCAGGGGTTGTACTTGCTTCTTTCTGGTAAGAATCACAAGAACTAGGAGCTTCTTTGCTCTACCACTCATCTTAGTGTCATCTGTGAATTCTGACATACTCCAACTCAACTTTGTAAATGGTAAACAATTGCAGTCCCAACACTGATCCCTGAAGCACACCACTAGTTCCCTTGTCTTTGGCATTGTGCCAAATCAGTTTATGTCAGTGATTCTGCACATAACAGTGTTGTCCAATTCGATGGCACAGTGGTGAACACTGCTGTCTCACAGCACCAGGGATCCAGTTTCAATTCCAGCCTTGGGTCACTATCCGTGTGGTGTCTGCACATTCTCCCCATGTCTGCTTGGAGTCAGCAATTCATCCCCTCGAGCTTGCTCCACCATTCGACACAATCATGGCTAATCTCATCTTGGCCTCAACTTCATTTAGTTACCCATTCACCAAGACCCTTCAAACCCTTACTAATTAAAAATCTCTCCACCTCTTCGTTAGAGTCCTGGCATCCAGCTCGCTCTGGGTTAGCAAATACTACAGACTGACAACACTTTGAGGGAAGTAATATCGCCTCCTCTCTCCTGGTCAGGACATTCTGACTGGTTAAGTGGATGCCTGGGACAGTTCCCCTCTCCAGACCACACAAATGGGGTTTCCATCTCAGAGGTGTTGTGTATTTAGGTCCCTCGCCCAATATTGGCGTTGCCTTCTCACTTTTGCCTTAATGACTAATAAAAAGCACAATTAGCCACAACTGGATTCTCAACTAGTCACAGATGGCTTGCATCTAACCATAGGACCATAGAATCGCTGCAGTGCAGAAGGCGGACATTTGGCCCATCACATCTGCACCGACAGTCCAAAGAGCATCCCATGCAGGACTCGCCCATCCCTTCGCCCCATCCCCATAACCCCATGAAATTATCATGGCTAATCCATCTAACCATTTTAGGATACTAAGGGGCATTTTAGCATGGCCAATATAGGTAACCTGCACATCTTTGGATAACAAGGGGCAATTTGGCCAAGGCAATCCACCTAACCCACACACCTTTGGACTGTGGGAGGAAACCCAAGCAGACATGGGGAGAATGTGCAGACACGACACGGATAGTGACCCAAGGCTGGAATTGAAACTGGATCCCTGGTGCTGTGAGGCAGCAGTGTTCACCACTGGGCCATCGAATTGGACAACACTGTTATGTGGAGGATCACTGACATAAACTGATTTGGCACAATGCCAAAGGCAAGGGAACGAGTGGTGTGCCTCAGGCATCAGTGTTAGGGCTGCAATTGTTTACAATTTACAAAGTTGATTTGGAGTATGTCAAAATTCACAGATGACACTAAGATGAGTGGTAGAGCAAAGTCTGCAGAGGACACAAAGTCTGCAGAGGGGTATAGATAATTTGAGTGGGCGCGGGTCTGGCAGATGGAGTACAATGTTGGTAAATGTGAGGTCATCCATTTTGGCAAGAATAATAGCAAAACGGACTATTGTTTAAATGGTAAAAAATAGCAGCTTACTGCTGTGCAGACAGATCTGGGTGTCGTGTAAGGATCACAAAAAGCTGGTTTGCAGGTGCAGCAGGTAATTAAGAAGGCAAATGGAATTTTGTCCTTCATTGCTAGAGGGACGGAGTTTAAAAACAGCGAGGTAATGTTGCAGCTGTATAAGGTGCTGGTGAGGCCACACCTGGAGTACTGTGTACAGTTTTGGTCTCCTTACTTGAGAAAGGATATACTGGCACTGGAGCGGGGCCAGAGGAGATTCACTAGATTGATTCTGGAGTTGAGAGGATTGGCTTTTGAGGAGAGACTGAGTAGACTGGGGCTATACTCATTGGAATTCAGTAGAATGAGGGGAGATCTTACAGAAACATATAAGATTATGAAGGGAATGGATAAGATAGAAGCAGGGAGATTTTTTCCACTGGCGGCTGAAACTAGAACTAGGGGGCATGGCCTCAAAATAAGAGGGAACAGATTTAGGACTGAGTTGAGGAGGAACTTCTTCATCCAAAGGGTTGTGAATCTGTGGAATTCCCTGCCCAGTCAAGCAGTTGAGGCTACCTCATTGAATGTTTTTAAGGCAAGGATAGATTTTTGAACAGTGAAAGGATTAAGGGTTATGGTGAGCAGGCGGGTAAGTGGAGCTGAGTCCACAAGAAGATCAGCCATGATCTTATTGAATGGCGGAGCAGGCTCGAGGGGCCAGATGGCCTACTCCTGCTCCTAGTTCTTACGTTCTTATAACTGCTATTGCAGGCTGACAGATAAATAATCCCAGAAGTCGGATAACAAGAACTCCAATTTGTCGTTGGTGAAAGGTTAAAGAAGAATTCAACACGTTACCTATGCATCTTGCACCGTGAATCCCAAGTTTACGCCTTTTTAACTAGAGTGCTCTCAGGGTTTGGAGGCAATAGGGCAGAGGCAACATCATCCTTTATCTAGTAAAAAGTCTCACAACGCCAGGTTAAAGTCCAACAGGTTTATTGGGAATCACGAGCTTTCAGAGCGCTGCTCCTTTATCAGGACTTTAACCTGGTGTCGTGAGACTTCTTACTGTGCCCACCCCAGTCCAATGCCTGCATCTGCACATTATCCTTTATCTAATCATTAGATCATGCGAGGATTCTACAATAGAGACAGAAAATGCTGGAAAATCTCAGCAGGTCTGACAGCATTTCTGGAGAGAGAATAGAGCCAACATTTCGAGTCTGGGTGACCCTTTGTCAGCAGATTCTGCAAGCGAAGCTGCATACAGATAACAATGTTGATCTCAACCAGAATGGAGAGGACTATTAATTCTCGCCTGGAGACTGGATGGTTGTAAATGAACGCGATTGGTTTCTCACATGTTGAAATATGTATTGTGTCGCTATTCTCCACTTACATCGGGCTGCACGGTGGCACAACGGTTAGCACTGCTGCCTCACAGCGCCAGGGACCCAGGTTCAATTCCTGGCTTGGAGTGCGGAGTTTGCACGTTCTCCTCGTGGGTTTCCTCCAGGTGCTCAGGCTTCCTCCCACCGTCCAAAGATGTGCGGGTCAGGTTGACTGACCATGCTAAATTGACCCTGGTGTCGGGGTTGGGTGGGATGAGCTGGGGTGAATGTGTGGGGCTCGGGGGGGGGGAGTAGGGTGGGATTGCTGTCAGAGCAGACTTGATGGGCCGAATGGCCTTCTTCTGCAATGTAGGGATTCTACACTACCTTCTGCTGGAGACACAATCCTGCATTTGGTGTGTGTTGAGGGGGGTAGGTTCTGCAGTTTTGGGACATAAGCTTGTGGCTCTGGGTTTATATAAGACTCTGTAAACAAGACTAGTCTTGTTTTGCTGGTGCCCAGTGAATTGAACTTTTGCTGCAAGTCCGGTCACCAGTGTCAGCCCACCTTCGAGTCGTTGGCCAGGAGACGTTCTGTACAACGTAACGGAAATAGGCTGTAAGCTTGGGAAATGTTTGCTTTAGTTTATAAGCCACTGCTGGCCCCATGCCCATCGACTGGCATGTACTGTATTCCAGTCACATGTTCACAAATGCTCGGTCAAAGAAGAGTAAACGTCATTTATTACTTGCTCTGTCCTTTGGCCACAACTTGATAGTTATTGCTGGAAGCAGAGTGAGACAAATGTCAACAGCCATTTTTCAAACGTTGGCAAGCTGATGCATCCTCTGTGCTCAGTGGCCAGCTCCGAGTCCCCAGTTTAAATACCCTGAAGACAGCTGTCCCATAGCGAACCGGAGACCGTCACGAGATCGCCGTCATTGAAAACTACGGTGCTTCCAACTCCAGCCCTCAGCAGGAGACCCTGGAATCGAAAGGCCGGCTTTCACTCCGTCTCTCACAAGGGACAACAGAACACTGAAGCCATCTTATGCAACAAGCTCCCATGCAATGCCCTGCTTTGTCCCACACTTTCTTTTCAAATGCGCGCAAAGAAATCTGGCGTCTTTTCGCGAGTTGGAGTGAATGGAGATGGAGAACAAACTGTGAATGAAAAGTTGCTTTTTTTGCCTAAGTACGCAGAACATTGAACTCCTTTGTAATCACCATTTAATTATTCCAAAGTCTTGTCTACAGCCAGATTCAGGAAGCAAAGTGTTGTCGCTCAATGGAAAAACTGTTAGGCAACTTAATTTCTTTTTAAACAGTTCATTTCAGTTTGCTGAAGTCACAAAAGTTCATTCTTTTTTCACGACGTCTCCTGTTCTCCAATCCCCCCCCCAAAAAAAATCCAATTCACTAATCGCTGAATCTAACCTTCTCTCTTTAGATTTTCGTAAAGTTTTCAAATTTATTTGTTAGTCACAAATAGGTTTACACTAACACTGCAATGAACTGGCAGTATGGTGGCACAGTGGTTAGCACTGCTGCCTCACAGTGCCAGAGATCCGGGTTTGATTCCTGACTTGGGTCACTGTCTGTGTGGAGTTTGCACATTCTCCCGCATATCCGTGTGGGTTTCCTCCGGGCGCTCCAGTTTCTCCCCACAGTCCAAAGATGGCCCTGCTAAACTGCCCTTAGTGTCAGGGGAGTGAGCTCGGGTAAATGCATGGGGTTATGGGGATAGGGCCTGGGTGAGATTGTGGTCGACGCAGACTCTACGTACTGAATGAGCTCTTTAGGCACTGTAGGGATTCTATGATTCTACTGTAAAAATCCTGTAGTTACCACACTCTGGCACCTGTTTGGGTACACCAAGGGAGAATGTAGCATGGCCAACGCACCTAATCAGCATGTCTTTCAGACTGTGGGAGGGATTGAACCCGGGTCCCTGGCACTGTGAGGAGGCCATGATGTGGCGATGCCAGCGTTGGACTGGGGTAAACACAGTAAGAAGTCTCACAACACCAAGTTAAAGTACCCTTGCATTCTAATCAGTATTCTGTAAACCGTGTGTGCCTTTATATACTCTGTTTGTGATGAGAACTCCCACTCACCTGACAAAGGGGCAAACCTCGAAAGAAAGTGGCGTTTGCTACCAAATAAACCTGTTGGACTTTAACCTGGTGTTGTGAGGAGGCAGCAGTGCTAACCACTGTGCCACCATGCCACCCCAACCCTCACAGGAGCAAAAGACCGAGAGAGAGAGGCCAGCCACTCAGACCATTGAACCTACTTTTCTCAGATGCGTGTGTGATTATTCCACCAGTTATCTCCCTGCCACTGACTATCTGCTTAGCTTTACTTTAGGAAATACAAAGATTTTTCAATCAAATGATGCGATTGATACCCTCAATTTTCCTCAACAGATAACAATCCAGCAGCCTTTTACACAGGTCCACTGACCACTGCCCAAATGGTTTGCCTCCTCCTTCAGTCTCTTCCATGGGAAGGGAAGCTGGTCACTGATCTTGTTCAAGATCTGTGCCCTCTAAGCCCTACAATCATTGTCCAACCGAAACAACTGATTTAATACAGGGAGTCTGTGTGCAGTTTTGGGCGCCGCACCTGCGCAAGGATATTTTGGCCTTGGAGGGAGTGCAGAGGTTTACTAGGCTGATACCGGAGTTGAGGGGGTTGAGCTATGAGGAGAGGCTGAATAAATTGGGCTTGTACTCATTAGAGTTTAGAAGAATGAGGGGAGATCTCATTGAAACGTATAAGATGATGAATGGGATGGATAGGATAGAGGTGGAAAGACTCTTCCCGCTCAAAAAAGACAGTAGGACTAGGGGGCACAGCCTCAAGATAAAAGGGGGGCGGTTTAGAACGGAGTTGAGGAGGAACTTCTTCACTCAAAGGGTAGTGAATCTCTGGAATTCTCTGCCCGTTGAAGTGGTGGAGGCTGCCTCGCTAAATACTTTTAAGACGCGGGTTGATGGGTTTTTGATAGGAGAGGGGATTAAGGGTTATGGGGAGAGGGCGGGAAAGTGGAACTGAGCAGCGACAGATCAGCCATGATCTTATTGAATGGCGGGGCAGGCTCGAAGGGCTGGATGGCCTACTCCTGCTCCTATTTCTTATGTTCTTATGTTCTTATGAGTCGCTGGCCACGACAGCTCAGTGACTCTCACTGTTTGCTGTGCAGACACATGGATTTGGGCCGGTGTCTGTGGGAGTTTGCGCGTTCTCCCTGTGCTTGCGTGGGTTTTCTCCGGGTGCTCCGGTTTCCTCCCACACCCCAAAGATGTGCTCTTAGGCTGATTGGCGTAACAAATTGTCCCTAAATTAGTCTCCCCTCAATCTGGTTTCCAAAGCGGAGACAAGGGTCAAGGGTGGAAGAGGGGTCTCACAATGTTGAAATGGAGGCGCGGGCTCGTTGGGCCGAAGGGCCTGTTTCCCATGCTGTGTTGTTCTTTGTTGTAATGGTATTATCGCTAGACTAATGGTCCAGAACAAATGTTCTGGGGACTGGGGTTCAAATCCCACCATGGCAGATGGCGGAATCTGAATTCATTAAAAAAATCTGGAATTAAGAATCTACTGATGACGACGAAACCAGTGTCGGAAAAACCCAATTGGTTCACTGATGTCCTTTAGGGAAGGAAATCTGCCGTCTTTACCTGGTCTGGCCTACATGCAACTCCAGAACTACAGCAATGCAGTTAACTCTCAACTGCCCTTGGGCAACTCGGGATGGGCAATAAATGCTGGCCAGCCAGCGACGCCAATGTCCCATGAATGAATAAAAAAAAACCTCAAAAATATCTCCCTCATCATCTGTACTTTATAGTTTAACCATCAACACGATTGTTCAACTACTTGCTGTGTGGAGTTCCGCTTTTGCTCATGTCAGACGACACCCTCACCCCGCCGTCCGCTTTCTCCTTGCCAACGCTACCCACAAACGTCACCACTGTTAAAGGCCGGGAGAATTTTAGCTTCCCATGCTTGTGACACTGTTGTTTCATCGTTTGAAAGCTTCATTTCCAAGAGGGGAAGGCCGCGCTGTGCACTATTCCACGAATGCCTGGATTCTAGGAAGCGGCCAGTTGGTCCTCACCCTGTCCTACCACTCACCAGGATGGTCCAAATTACAATGATTGCCTGCACTCATCACCCCCACAACTGCTGATTCCAGAATAGCTGTCATCGTCTCTGGAAGTGGTAAAGTGTGAAGGAGTCATTGCCAGGAATAGACTCTGAGTGAATGAGTTTAAAAGACAAGGCCTCAAATGATCATTTTGACCATTTCAGGGTGGTCAGGATACGATCCTGGCACTGGGGCCCTTTTGGTGGCATGTCCCCTTCCTTTGGTCGCAACCCAAACACTCAAGTTACCCTTCCTGCTCATTAATGCTCAATCACATTTTGTTCTGGGGTTGGACTATAAGGTGTCTTTTGTTCTTCAAACACCCAAGTGCCATCTCTCCTTCGTAAAACAAAAATTGCTCACACCCCTCCCCCCAAGTTTATGAAAGGTCTCTGTCAACATTACAATGAACCTTGTGTGAGAACGAGCCAGAAAGATTTTCCTTTCATTGCACCCCTCCCATGTGGAGCAGTTGGCTCATTCACTACCACTGGATGGCACAATGGTTAGCACTGCTGCCTCACAGCACCAGGGACCCAGGTTCAATTCCAGCCTCGGGTGGAGTCTGCATGTTCTCCCCATGTCTGCGTGGGTTTCCTCAGGGTGCTCCAGTTTCCTCCCACAGTCTGGAGGATGCGCGGGCTGGGTGGATTGGCCGTGCTAAATTGCCCCTTAATATCCCAAGATGTGTAAATTAGGGAGATTAGCCCCCTGGGGTTCCAGGGGACAGGTCTGGGTGGGATTGCCCCTTAGTATCAGAGGCATTACATGGAGTTACAAGGATAGGACCTGGGTGGGATTATTGTCAGTGCAGATTCGATGGACCGAATAGCCTTCTTATACACTGTAAGGATTCTCTGGATCCCCCTTCCTAACAGCACCATGGGTGTACCTACACCTCAGTGACTGCTGCGGTTCAAGAAGGCAGCTCACCACCACCTTCTCAAGGGCAACTAGGGATGGGCAATAAATGCTGGCCCAGCCTGCAGTGCCCATGTCACATAAATAAATTTTTAATACTAACTGGAAATGATTATTCAGTACCAAATACTCTATTTCAAGTGGACCATATAGTGGGCATGATGTATTGAACAAATATATGTCATTGCTTCATATGTAAACCAGGAGGTAACGAACTTTTTGATAGGTACCAGGTTGCACAACCTTGTTTCTTTAACATTTATTTTTGGCATGTTGTTAATTCCACCTTTACTGCCCATCCTTAGTTGCGCTGACAAGATGAAGATGAGCCTTATTTCATGAACTGCTGGAGCCCTTGTGGTGGTACTAACGCAATGGTGTGAGGTCGCATTGAATAATTGTACAAGCAAGTTGCTGGAAAGGGCTCTTTGAGGGGCAGCGTCACAAATGGGGTGGCACAGTGGTCAGCGCTGCTGCCTCACAGTGCCAGGGACCCCGGTTCGATTCCCAGCTTGGGTCACTGTGTGGAGTTTGCACATTCTCCCCATGTCTGTGTGGCTTTCCTCCGGATGCTCCGGTTTCCTACCACAGTCTGAAAGACGTGCTGGTTAGGGTGCATTGGCCATGCTAAGTTCTCCCTCAGTGTACCTGAACAGGTGCCAGAGTGTGGCAACTAGAGGACTTTCACAGTAACTTCACTGTAGTGTTAATGTACTCTTTGCAAGAGTGGGGACTAGGGTCACTCGTTGGCCAGGCCTAGTTAGATTCACAATAAGTCAGATGATGGGGTCATTCCTTCCAGAGAGCACGCCACTGAATTACTCAAATTACCCAATCGAATTCAACGCATCAGAAATGTGTACTGAAACCGAGAAAATAATTTGGATTAAAGCAAATTACTGCAGATGCTGGAATCTGAAACTAAAAGAGAAAATGCTGGAAAATCTCTGCAGGTCTGGCAGCATCTGTAAGGAGAGAAAAGAGTTAACGTTTTGAGTCCAGATGACCCTTTGTCAAAGCTTTGTCAAGTCCAGATGACTCGAAATGTCAGCTCTTTTCTCTCCTTACAGATGCTGCCAGACCTGCCGGGGTTTTCCAGCACTTTCTCTTTGGGTTCTAAGAAATACTTTTCCAGATCTGGGCTTAATGCGTCCCTGTGACATTCTGCTGCGCCCTATTTCTGCACAGGGGTTAAACCGGTTGAAATAAATAGGTCAATGCAGCAGACCAAAAATAATCTCAAACCAGTGTGCCGAGCACCCGCTCACAGAGAGTAATTCTGAGGAGGAAGTTCTGAAAATTCAAGACGGTAGGATATGAATTATGAGGCAGTGTGGCAGACCAAAAGCAATTACAATTTGTCAGGTTTCACAGCGACATTGGCTCCGAACTGGTTTGCCGATAAACATCACTGCAACCTTTGAAGCCGGGGGTCGGTGGGGTTGGGGGGGGGGTGGGAAACGAGGAGCAGCCAGAAAACTGGAAGTGAATCCAATATCATCAGCTGTAGAAAGCCTCCCGGCTTTGAACATTGCCACAGCTCATGGCTCTTCATTAGCAGTGATTGCACGCTCCGCCACGTTAAAGCTCGCACAAGTACATCGCCTAACAAATTTTCACTAGGGCAGAGAGAGAAAGAAAAGAAAACAAAGCACTAATGATTTACAGGGACTCGGTTCGTCAAGCTGGGAGCTCAAGGGGGTATCAAGCCACGCTCTGTCAATGCCTCCGAGCTAGGAAATTCACCGTCACACCCGGACCACCTCTTATTTTGGTCACGCTGAAGTTTCTCGAGCGGGGTGGGTGTTATCCGACATGCTAATAACAGTTTGTCAAACACAAGTAACTGTCAAACTCAATTATGAGTCGCAATGCAAAACAGCTATCACAGTTAAGCACAGAGCTAGAGACAAAGAACAGACTACATATCTAATGAGGCTAGCAAGATATTTAATCCAAACACATCTTCAGTCCAAGAAATGACACCTGTGCTGGCTCACCCAGAGTTATCAGCTCACCCTGTTCAGGTGGAGTACAGTCTTCAGCCTTTGAGGAGGCGGTGGCCTAGTGGTGTTATTGCTAGGCTATGAATCCTGAAACTCAGCTAATATTCTGGGACCTGGGTTCGAATCTCACCATGGCAGACTGAATTCAATAAAAAATATATCTGGAATTAAGAATCTACTGATGACTATGAAACTAATGTTGGTGCACTGGTTAGCACTGCTGCCTCACAGTGCCAGGGACCCGGGTTCGATTCCTGGCTTGGGTCACTGGTTGTGCAGAATCTGCATGTTCTCCCCATGTCTGTGTGGTGTTCGTCTAGGTGTTCCGGTTTCCTTCCACAGTCCAAACATGTGCTGGTTAGGTGCATTGGCTATGCTAAATTTTCCCTCAGTCTACCCGAACAGGTGTGGAGTGTGGCAATTAAGGGATTTTCACAGTAACTTCACTGCAGTGTTAATGCAAGCCAACTTGTGACACCAACAATAAACTTAAAAACTTTATTGTCGATTGTTGGAAAAACCCATCTGGTTCACTAATATCCTTTAGGGAACAAAATCTGCCGTCTTTACCCGGTCTGGCCTACACGTGACTCCAGATCCACAGCAATGTGGTTGCCTTTCAACTGCCTTCCAAGGGCAACTAGGGATGGGCAATAAATGCTGGCCAGCCAGTGGCACACACGTCCCACAGATGAATAAAAACTTCAATCTAAGGGATCATGTTCATTGAAAGATGAACCCCAATCATCGGTTGTCACCAAATCTGCCATTCTGGCCCATTTTCAACAATAACAAAAGTAAGTTTATTTATTAGTGTCACAAGTAGGCTTATGTTAACACTGCACTGAAGTTACTGTGAAAATCCCCTCACTGCCACACTCCAGCGCATGTTTGGGTACACTGAGGGAGAATTTAGCATGGCCAATGCACCTAACCAGCATGCCTTTCAGACTGTGGGAGGAAACCGGAGTACCCAGAGGAAAAAGTAAGCAAAGTAAGGATGAGCTTGACAACAAAGTGAAGAACACAACCCCATGATTGAATTCTCCACACTGTGTTTAGATTTAGCCAAGATCTTCTCCAAAACAGATGCGCAGTTTACCAGCTAACCATTGTGCCACCGTGCCACCCACAATTACCACAACTCACTTCACAGTACTAAAACTACAGCCTCCTTCCTTCAGCAAGCTTTGAATTGTACTTTCGAATTAAGCTGCCAATCTTCGTAAAATCTGTTAATTTGGAATTCAATCTGTAAATTATGGCAATTTGTCAATTTATATCCGTAGGTGTTACACTCAGTACAAAATGGCCAATTTACAATTTCCACTTCCATGACTTCTTTTCTGCAAAATGGCTCCCCTGTGAGATTTCCCTTCCGGCAAAAAAAAATGAAAGCATTTTTAGACTTTGATTTTTGGCAAATTCAACAGTTTACCCTTTGGTTTTAAAATCTTATGGTCCTTCAACGCAAAACTTCATTCCGTCATTGAACTCCAGCCCGGATATCACCACCATGCCTGCCCGCAACCCCCCGCCCCCCTCTCCACCGCCCTGCCATTACCAATGGAACACTCCCTGTCACTCTGGGCCATACTTATCTCTCCTCCTAGGACAACTGCAGCAGGGGTGAGCAAATTCTTCAGCGGATGAGATTTTCCAGTCACGCAGCTGCGGGCATCACCGCGGGTGGGTCAGGAAAATTTGTAGAACATTCAATGGTTGGCAGCTCCCCAAATTTGCCCGTGCGTCCCGTGGTGATGCCTGCTGCCTCTGGGACCAGGAAAATCCCAGCCAGCGTCTCAAACACTTCTGAGCCGATTTCAGTTAACAACATCGCTCTTTTACTGCCTGGTTGACAGCTAGATTATCCAGATCATCAAGGACCACTTCCCGTTGAAAAACATCTCTAGCCCTTTCGCGCATATAAAGAACAAAGAAAATTACAGCACAGGAATAGGCCCTTTTGTCCTCCAAGCCTGCCCCAACCTTGCTGCCTGACTAAACTAAAACCTTTTTGGAGATCACATCCCTCTATTCCCATCCTATCCGCTTCCACTACCTTCCCCGGCAAAAGTTCTAGGTACCCACCACCCTGTGTAAAAAAACCTGCCTCATACAGTTCCTTCAAACATTGTCCCTTACACATTAAACCTGTGTCCCCTAGTAAATGACTCTTCCACCCTAGGAAAAAGCTTCTGCCTATCCACTCTGTCCATGTCTTTCATAATCTTGTAGACTTCTATCAGGTCGCCCCTCAGTCTCCGTCGTCCCAGTGAGAACAAACCAAGTATCTCCAACCTCTCCTCATAGAGGATGCCCTCCATACCAGGCAACATCCTGGTAGCGTGGCGACCAGAGTTGAACACTATATTCCAAGTGCAGTGTAACTAAGGTTCTATAAAGCTGCAACATGACTTACCAATTGCCCCGGCTGATGAAGGCAAGCATGCCGTATGCCTTCTTGATTACCTTCTCCACCTGCGTTGCCACTTTCAGTCACCTGTGTACCTGTACACCCAGATCCCTCTGCCTATTAATACTCTTAAGGGTTCTGCCATTTACTGTAAATTTCTTCCCTTTATTAGATCTTGCAAAATACATTATCTCACATTTGTCCAGATTAAGCTCCATCTCTCCACCCAAGTCTCCAATTGACCTATATCCTGCTGTATCCTATGATAGTCCTCATCGCTATCCATAAATCCAGCAACCTTTGTGTCGTCCGCAAACTTACTAACCAAACCAGTTACATTTTCCTCCAAATCATTTATACGTATTACAAACAACAAAAGGTCCCAGCACTGATCCCTCAAGAACACTACTTGTCACAGCCCTCCATTCAGAAACGCACACTCCCACTGCTACCTTCTGTCAAAAGACTCTCAGTCACGACTATTCTCTCTCAGTTGCAAAATAACTCAAGAGCAGCTTCTTCCCTGCTGCCATCAGACTTTTGAATGGGCCTACCATATATTAAGTTGATCTTTTTCTACACCCTAGCTGTGGCTGTGACACTACATTCTGCACCCTCTCCTTTCCTTCTCTATGAATGGTATGCTTTGTCTGTAACATGCACAAGAAACAATACTTTTCACCATATACCAAGACATGTGACAATAATAAATCAAATCAAATTCAAAATGTTGATGTGGTCACCTTTGAAGACCAATCCAACTTTATGTAGAAACAGATATTACTTCAAAACCAGGTTTTTAAATCTTTTCTTAGGAATAAAAACTCTCGGTTCCTCTGCAAGTTTGCTGAAAGCTTCTCCAACACAAATTTATTTAGGTGGAGAAAACCCACGATTCTACCTTATTGCCAGATTGTGATATCTTTGCAGGACACAAACACTGCAGCACACCAATGGAATCCTAATATCCAGCTGAAACTGGTTTATTCTGGTTTGCTTATATGCATACACAAATGGCCAGAAGGTGGTGCTATTAGAGCCCTCTCCCTTCTCCTGCCTCCTTACCACGTGAATCCCATATCCTTTGGGGGAAGCCAGTCCACCCCAAGTTTCTAAACCAACAACAAGGCACGATTGACTTTCGAAATGACATACCAATATTGGGATGCTTCAGCAGCCGGCAGATTCTTGCTTCACGTTCCAACTTCTGGTGATCTGCAGGTCGAAAAACAAAACAGAGAATTGTAAGCCAAAAACATCCTGCAAGGAGTAGGACACTTCTTTAAAATATAAAACTGTGAATTGACAGATAGATTACACAAGTGCAGCTGTAAGCTATATCTGCACAAATGTCATCGGCGAAAATGAATGCCTTAGGTACCTCCAGCTGATCAATCAATACGAGAAGATCTACAGGCACAACAGCATCAAAGCTGAAGTATAAGTTTTACTGTAATGTGCACGCCAATGGCTTATGGTTCACCGGTACAAAAGTAATCTGAACATCAATCTCAGTGTCTTTGAGCTAGTTCAGACATAGGTTATCGCAGTGTAGTAATTATGATACTGGACTAGCAATCCAAAGGCTGTGAGTTCAAATCTTCGTTCTGAAATTGAATTCATTAGATCTGGTCTGCACAGAAACCATGAAAACATAGAAGATAGGAGCAGGAGGCCATTCAGCCCTTCCAGTCTGCTCTGCCATTCACCACGATCATGGCTGGTCGTCCAACTCAACAGCCTAGTCCTGCTTTCTCCCCATTCTCCCCATTCACCCCAGTTGCTATATCCAGTTGCCTCTTGAATGCATTCAATGTTTTGGCATCAACTATTTCCTGTGGTAATGAATTCCACAGGCTCACCACTCTTTGGGTGAAGAAATGTCTCCTTATCTCCGTCCTAAATGATCTACCCTGAATCCTCAGATTATCATCAAGCCCGACTGGATTGTTAATCTTCTTCAGGAAGGGAAATTTTACCAAATCAAAGAACTAAACATCTCTCATCACATGGTTCACTCAATGTTAGCACCACACCTGCACCCCCCAAACAACCACCCGAGTAGACTGGAGAGGGACTGACTTCACCCCTGCCTCAGCTCATCGACTGCTGAAGTCCTCATTCACGTCTGTGTGACATCGAGCCTCAGCTATTCAAATGCACCCTTCGTCAGAGCTAACACAGAGTCATCTAGACTCGAAATGTTGGCTCTATTCTCTTCCCACAGATAGTGTCAGGCCTGCTGAGATTTACCGCCATTTTCTGTTGTTGAAATGGTTTATGATGTTAAAGGTGTGATATAAATACAAATTGTTGCTATTACGATCACGAGAAGCATTTTAATAGTTTAAGGGGAAAGCCCAGCGCCACCTTCTCAAACAATTGAGGCGGGCAAGATCTTAGAACTCACCAACAATGTCTGGTAAGTATTTAAATGTTTGGGAAGTATGTGTTCCAAATATTCTCTTCCCAAGGCTTGTTCCTCTGTTCAGGTTTTCTCTCACCTTTCAGTCAAATAAAATTCCACAATTTTTCCGTAACCAAGTTGAAGTATTTCATGACCATTTGCTTTCTTCAAATGCATCAAGAACATGAACAATGCTTTACACTAGCATTGGGACCTTGTAGTGTGAGTCAGTTATCCAATCACCTCAATTTTGCGCAAGGCTATCTTGTTCTGTAGCAAATTGTAAAGTGCTTATGGGGTCACCTGTCTATTTACCTGCACTGGATTCTCAACCTGCAAAGCAAATAATGGTGTCAGAAAAACATTGGGAAAGAAACGGGGTGGAATTCCATCCAAAGTCAAAAAAATCTCATCCCTGGCTTCATAAAAGTCCATGACTTATCAATGACTTTGGGCCTTTTTTGGCTACTTCCATGGCTTGTCCCAGGTTTTTTGTGACCCATGGGAACCTTGTGCATAGCACTGGTGAAGGCCTGGGGTACCAATAAGACCCATTCAAAGACAGAGCTATGTTTTTGAAGCAAATACATCCGTAATCTATCTGACCGTTCTTTCGCCCAATGATTTACCCTGCTTATGCTGGGTTAGGGTCGCCTACGCATCAGCCAGCTGCAACTAACCAACCAGTATGCCGGCATTAGCAGAGACAAGAATGTCTTTGTGTTATTTAACTGGGCAGTGCGTCACAGGAGAAAGGCAACTTGTAGCCTTCGTTTACCAACACCGATATATATTCATCAGAAGGGATTATGAAGCAGCATTCAGAAAAGTGCAAAGGCTGGCTCTTGAGTATTTGATGCAAACTAAAACATTAGAGCTAAAAGCTGTGATAGACCAGGCTTAGGAAACTTTAATTTAAAAAAATGCCTAAGAATTAAATATGTAATGTGTTCCCATGTTAGTTTCCATCTAAAATACAGTTGACAATTGCATTCTTAAGCCTGACAATAACCCCAAAACAATTAATTCTTTTTTATTTAATTTGTTATTGTCATGCATATTGGGATACAGTGACAAGTATTGTTTCTTGCGCACAACACAGACAAAACATACTGTTCATAGAGTACATAGAGGAGAAGGAAAGGAGAGGGTGCTGAATATAGTCATAGCTAGGGTGTAGAGAAAAATCAACTTAACGCAAGGTAGGTCCATTCAAAAGTCTGATGGCAGCAGCAAAGAAGCTGTTCTTGAGTCGGTTGGTATTTGTTCTCAGACTTTTGTATCTTTCTCCTGACGGAAAAAGGTGGAAGAGAGAATGTGCGGCGTGTGGGGTCCTCGATTATGCTGGCTGCTTTCCCGAGGCAGCGGGAAGTGTAGACAGAGTCAATGGATGGGAGGCTGGTTTGCGTGATGGACCGGGCTACGTTTGCAATGCTTCGTAGTTTCCTGTGATCTTGGGCAGAGCAGGAACCACACCAAGCTCTGATACATCCAGAAAAGATCTGCTTCTTTCCTGGCTTCAGGACAGTATCTTCATGACAACACTTCCCCAGATATTAATCTTTAAAAATAGTTTCCAGTGTTATCGACAATTTAGAAAAGTCTCTACAAGCCGGCCCTTTATAGGATGTCACTCAATCTCAATGGCGCATGGCATCCCATCATGTTTTGGTATCTCCGATAGGACTTGTGCTACTTCTCGTTGGGTGGTGACCAAATTCATCTCCACTCGGCGCAAACTCTTCAGGGCACAGAAAGAACAAGGGTTCACAGAAAAATTAAGCTGCACCAACCTAGATGATTTGAAGGGCTTCGCACATAATGCATCACGTCAATGGCCAGCTAAATCAGCTACTGTGTTCTGCTTGGAAGAAATATACTCCTTGCTGCAATTATAATGAAGACCATCTGTCTCACCAGGGGACACCAGGGGGCATGTTTTGCGCAGCCGTCAGCATTGACAGGTACTGAGAAATTTGCACTCCCTTGTGGCGTGTTCTTCAAAGGCACCTGTTATTTTCCAGATATAAATTACTTTTAAACTTCAGGTCAAAGATGACCTGCGGGCTAAATATATATTACTTTGCTAGGAATGGAATGATTTTGCAATAACTGAATAAGGTTAGCAGGGAGATTTGTCTGGAAACTATTATATTGTTACTTGAACCGAGAAGGGCTTGAGCAGTTTTGAGCTGGTTCGAAACAATGCTGCATTTGTCCAAGTTCCTGTTCCCTCACCACCCAACTGCTCGGTGACTTTCAACTCCTGGCCTCGCAATGATATGAGCTTCAAGTTCTCATTCCCGTTTCCAAATTTCTCAATGCCTTACCGACTGAGACTTGGTGCCAAGTCTCTTCACCACTCCTCCTCCTTTCAGAGGCTCCTCCAAACCTTCCTTGGCCAAGCTTTTGGCCGCCTGTCTCATGAACGCCTCAGCGAATATTAGATAACAGCTCTGGTCAGTATCGTGGTTTCTATTGAGGGATCTTGCTGTGCACAAATTGGTTGCCACTTTCTTAAGTGACACCAGTGGCTACTCTTTTAAAATGACTTAATTGCAAAGCGGTTGGAAATAGCCAGTGATCATGAAAAGCACTGTATAAATTTTAAAATTTGTGAACCATCTTACACACCATTCTAACCCACTCTCTAATCCAGTAATACAAGGGCTACCTTGAATATAGAAACTCAGTGGATTGCTAGTTGCTGGGCCATCAAGAGAAAGATGAAATCTTGAAGAGACTCCAATCCTTGCATCAAACTCATTGATGGAGGCAAGAATTGCATTTATATAGTGCCGTTCACAACATCAGAATGCACCAAATCGCTTCCTCATCAATGGAGGATTTCCAAAGTTGGCCATTATTGTCATGAAGGAACAATGGCAGCCAATTTCCACATGAGAATTTCTGACAAATAACACTGATTATCAGTTTTTCGTGATGTTGAATGAGGGGATAAGTACTGAGCAGGTCACTTCATAGAATCCTACAGTGCAGAAGGAAGCCGCTCGGCCCATCAAGTCTGCACCAACCACAATCCCAACCAGGCCCTATTCCCGTAACCCCCACCTCTTTATCCTGCTAATCCCCCTGACACCAGGGTCAATTTAGCATGGCCAATCCAACTAATCCTTTTGGACTGCGGGAGGAAACCGGAGCACCCAGAGGAAACCCACGCAGACATGGGGAGAAAGTGCAAGCTCCACACTTGGGAGAACTCACCGGTTCTTCTCCAAGTAATGCCATGGAATCTTCTTTGTCCACCCAAAGGGGGAATTCTGATTTCATGGCTCATATCGAACGACAGCGCCTCCGACACTGCAGCACCCCCTCAGCACTGCACTGGCAGCCTCGAGTGTCGTGCTCGGGAGCTGGACTAGAACTCTCAGCTGTCAGCTTCAAGAGGAAAGCATGCCATCTTTCCAGTGAGCCACAGCTAACATTGGGCAGTTTCTGGCACCCAAGAAAATAAACTTGGTGGGTGAGCGGATTTAGCGTGACAAAATGGGGCGGCATCATGGTTAGCCTTGCTGCCTCACAGTGCCAGGGACCCGGGTTTGATTCCCAGCTTGGGTCACTGTCTGTGTGGAGATTGCACATTCTCCTCGTGTCTGTGTGGGTTTCCTCCGGTTGCTCCGGTTTCCTCCCACAGTCTGAAAGGCGTGCTGGTTAGGTGCACTGGCAATGCTAAATCCTCCCTCAGTGTACCCAAACAGGCACCAGGGTGTGGCGACTAGGGGATTTTCACAGTAACTTCATTGTTAATGTAAGCCGACTTGTGACACCAATAAATAAACAAACTTAAAACTTTAAAAAGTGAGTGGGGATTGAAATCTCACCCTGTCTAACCAGCCCGCCTACCTAATGATTCGACATCGAATACAAAGCAATTGCAGCGTCTACAAGGCACAAATCAGGGAACAGGTAACATATAAAAGCGTGGCATCGTAACAAGAAAACCAAATAACAAAATACTCCAACTAGCCGGCTCCTCCCTATCACTGCATTAACCTACTTGAACTTCAATTACTGAGTGAGTCATGCAGATGCCTGCTCTCAAACAAGCTAAAAACGGCATTAGTGGACAAAAAAAAACCTCTCCAAGCAAGAACGAGTTAACCATCAGTTTTATACACACTCTCCCTTCACTGAGAGGGTTAGGAAACATTCCCTTACTCTCGATACACTTGGAAAGCAAACTGCTCATTATCTCCTGCCTTCTCCTTAATACCCGGTGTCCATTAACGTAATTCTTCCAGTAGATGGCCTCTGCAAACAATAATGTAATCCACTAGTTGTTTTTTTTGGGACTGGAAGAAAAGGCTTGAAAAGATTCAAAACAAGTGTTTCCATTGTGTATATAGATGTGACCCGAGCTCAGGTCGCAAATCCTTCTGAAATGTGTGCAGCAATATTCTTGGAAAGGGTCCCGAGGAGGTTCACAAGAATGATCCCTGGAATGAAGAACTTGTCGTATGAGGAACAGTTGAGGACTCTGGCTCTGTACTCATTGAGGTTTAGAAAGATGAGGGGGGAATCCTATTGAAACCTACAGGATACTGCAAGGCCTGGATACAGCGGACGTGGAGAAGATGTTTCCACTCGTAGGAAAAACTAGAACCAGAGGCCACAACCTCAGGCTAAAGGGACGATCCTTTAAAACAGAGATGAGGAGGAATTTCTTCAGCCAGAGAGTGGTGAATCTGTGGAACTCTTTGCCGCAGAAGGCTGTGGAGGCCGGGTCATTGAGTGTCTTTAAGACAGAGATAGATAGGCTCTTGATTAATAAGGGGGTCAGGGGTTATGGGGAAAAGGCAGGAGAACAGGGATGAGAAAAACATCAGCCATGATTGAATGGCGGAGCAGACTCGATGGTCCGAGTGGCCTAATTCTGCTCCTATGTCTTATGGACAGTGCCGGTTAAATTTCTTCTCATTAGGAGATTAGCAAGAAATCACAGAATTGCAGGTACCACATCTGAGACTGTGATCCCACCCGATATTTTCCCTGAGGTTTCACTAATGAACCGTGAAGTGATAAGTTGATCAAGGCGCATTTATCAATGATTTTAAACCTCACCTCAACCTCTTAGAATCATCATCGTCTCTTAATACGTACCCCCATTTGATCCTGATGAGTACAATGACATTTTTTAAAGTAACACCAGTTTCAAGTTTATTTTTATTAGTATCACATGTAAGCTTACATTAACACTGCGATGAAGTTAGTGTGCAAATCCCCTAGTTGCCACACTCGGGTACACTGAGGGAGAGTCTATTTAGCATGGCCAATGCACCTAACCAGCACGTCTTTGGACTGTGGGAGGAAACCAGAGCACCTGGAGGAAACCCACGTAGACACGGGGAGAACATGCAGACTCCACACAGATGGTAACCAAAGCTAGGAATTGAACCTGGGTCCCTGGCGCTGTGAGGCAGCAGTGTTAACCACTGTGGCGCCAAGTCTGATAAATCGATTAAGGCACATTTGTCAATGATTTAAAACCTCATTTCAACCTCTTACAATCATTATTGTCTCTTAATATATAGCCCCACCTGCCCCACACTTGATCCAACTAATACAATGGCATTTTTAAAAAATAACATTTGTTTCCATTTAGGGATTAAGAGAAATCTTGCTACAAAGATGGCAATACACAACCCCTAATACTGATGATTTTTTGAGATATGGCAGCTTGAGTATTCATTTTAGGTTAGATAATGCATTTCACAATGAATGTTCAGTGAAAGGACTTCAAGTGAGATATCATTAATTATTGGTGAAGGGATAACATAGCTAGCAGGAGATCATTAAACCTACAGTGAATGAGAATTCCTGCTCTTCCCCATATTTTTCAGACAGAAAACTTCAATATCCCTTTGGCTTGAAGGCTAATTTGTGACTCAGCAACTAATCTCCGAATACTTAAGGCATGCTATCTGGCCCATTATAGTGGAGCAATCCCTACAATTTCCCCATCAAATTGACCCTCCAAATATTGCACTATTCTTTGAAAGTCACGGTGGCACAGTGGTTAGCACTGCTGCTTCACAGCTCCAGGGACCCGCGTTCGATTCCCAGTTGGGTCACTGTCTATGTCTGTGCATTCTCCCCATGACTGCGTGGGTTTCCTCCAGGTGCTCCAGTTTCCTTCCACAGTCCAAAAGACGTGTTAGTTGGGCGCATTGACCTGAACAGGCGCCGGAATGTGGCGACTAGGGGAATTTCACAGTAACTTCATTGCAGTGTTAATATAAGCCTTACTTGTGACAAATCCTTACCTAAGTAAAGAGTCTGCTTTAGAATCGGACCCAGAATGAGTTCATTCAGTGTACAATTATAAAGCAGATTGAGGAGCAGTGAGAACTGTTCTGTGAGCATAAAATTGTTGAAGTATGCAGGATGGATTGAGAAAGTGGCTCATAGGGAATACCACACCCTGATGTTAGTTTAGCTCAATTGGCTGGACAGCTGATTCATGATGCAGAGTGATGTCAACAGCGCGGGTTCAATTCCCGCACCAGCTGAGGTTATTCATAAAGGCCCCGCCTTCTCAACCATGCCCCTCGCCTGAGGTGTGGTGATCCTCGAGTTAAATCACCACCCTTTGAGGGGGGGAGCAGCCTACGGTCATCCGAGACAGTGGGCGACTTTATGTCACGTCAGGAGTACAAAATCAAAGTGAACCTCGAGACTGGTTCCTCCTCAGCTGGAAAGGGTGTCCAACTGCGGACACTGCACTTTCAGAAGGATGTGAATGCTTTGGAGAGAGTGTGGAGGAGATTTACGAGAATAATTGGGGGCGGAGGAGGGGCTTCTGTCACATCGTGAAATGGATACTGTTCTCTTCAAAGAGGAGAAAGTTGAGAGGGGGCCTGAGAATGAATTCAAAATCACGAGGGGCCGGATAAGAGGGAGAAACTGCTCCCACTGGAGATCTGGAGGACATCAATTGATGAATGGCAAAAAGATATAACAGATTTTTGTTTAAAGAGTGGGTGTGACACAGTGGTTAGCACTGCTGCCTCACAGCCTCAAGAATCCAGATTCGATTCCTGGCTTGGGTCACTGTGTGTGGAGTTTGCACATTCTCCCCACGTCTGCGTGGGTTTCCTCCGGATGTTCTAGATTTCCTCTCTCAATCTGAAAGGCGTGCTGGTTAGCTGGATTGACCCAAACAGGCGCTGGGGTGTGGCAACTAGGGGACAGTAACTTCACTGCAGTTTTAATGTAAGCCTTACTTGTGACTAATAAACAAATTTTATTTTTTTTACGAGTGTGGTGGAGGCAGATTCAATTGCGGTTCACAAAAGGGTTTTGGATAATAAGCTGAAGAGAAAAAAACCTACAGGGACAAGCAAAAGGGACTAGATGAATGATTACTGTGGAGAGTAAACACGGACATACTCTTTCCATGATGTAACCATTCTGTAATTTGATTTGTATGAGGGATTTCTGAATATCCTAGCTAAATTTACGTCCAATTAACTTACAAGTTACTTCAATGTAATTTTTCACACTGATCTTTTACATCACCCTGGCTACTTTATCTCTATATTTATATTGGAGGATTCATTTGCCCCATCCCAAGTGGAAATCGGCCTAATTGTGCCTCTTTTACGAGATGTTCAACATCCCTCTCATGTCTATTGTAGCTCCAGAAACCATGCAATCGGCAGGGTGGCACAGTGGTCAGCACTGCTGCCTCACAGCGCCGGGGACCCAGGTTCAATTCCAGCCTTGGGTCACTGTCCACGTGGAGTTTGCACTTTCTTCCAGCGTCTCCCTGAGTTTCCTGCAGGTGCTCCGATTTCCTCCCACAGTCCAAAGATATGCAGGTTCGGTGGATTGGCCATGCTCAATTTCCCCTTAGTGTCCAAATATGTGTGGGTTAGAGGGTTTAGTGGGGTAAATGGGTGAGGTTAAACACGGGGTGGGAAGGGCGGGCAAGATACTTTGTCGGAGAGTCAGAACAAACTCAATGGGCCGAATGGCCTCCCTCTGCACTGCGGGGATTCTATAATTCCATCTGAGCTTGCTCCCATTCCCTCTTCATCTCACCCTATCAGATCACCCTTTCATCCAAATGAGCAATTATATCAATCAGAAGTTTAACTAAAGAGAAGAACTATTTAAGATACTATTGTGTTAATAACCTGACTGGGTTCACTCGTGATTAGTCCACTGGGACTACCTGGTTCACAATACATGGCTTCAGAGCTAATCACTGATCAACGCCACTGCTCTATATTCAAACACAACGACCTTGTAACACGGGAGAGGTTTACAGTGTTATGACATCCAGGTTATGGGAAACACAGCCAGAGTGCTGCCTTCACCAAAGTTTAAAAGTTTATTTGTGTCACAAGTAGGCTTACATTAACACTGCAATGAAGTTACTATGAAATTTCCCTGGCTAAAGGTAACTACTCTTATCTGTCAGACCCGTTCGAGCCCTGGGGCGAGCTTGATGATCAACGACCCACGGTTTGAAAATTGCAGGGACCCAAATATTTCAGCCACCCCACAGCTGACTCTCAACTGCCCTCAGGCAACTAGGGATGGGCAATCAGTGGCGCCCATGTCCCACGAATGAACATCAGCATCTCAGCAGCAAATGGCGCAATAAAACACAATAATGGGAGGGATTCTATGGCCTTGCTCGGGCAAGACCAGAAATTACTGCCGAGTCATTGGAGATTTCCGTTGTCGGAGCCTCGCCTGTGTCCATTCCATGGTGGGCAAGGTGGTAGGGTTCCGCCCAATGAGTTTTCATACTGAAGGAATCTTTGTCTATCAACTGAATAACTTCAGTTCTGTCCTGAACACCCACTGCCCATTCTCTGCAAAACTGGATGGTCTTTATTAGAGGTAAGAAACAGAGCACTGGGACCTCACTTTGTGCTTGTTCTGTGGGTGGAGGGGGAGCTCCTACTCATGTGAAACGTGTCTTGAAATGAATTATGGAAGCCTGCGTCCTTTTGCATACACAAAGTAGTTTTTTGAGATGCAAGACGCGTAGACAGTAAAAGAGAAATTCATTGCAGCCATTGAAACAAATGGGAACCGTGCTTCCGTCCGAAAGAACATCAGCACAATAGCTTTGAATGTTGGTACAACACCAGAATTGGCAGTGTGTGCGCCAAGCCAAGCAGGCTGAGACAAGCAGCAAAATTGGCTTTGCCAAGCTACTGTGACCCTGCTGCCTGGGCCACTTGATTGGTGGGGCACAGGTTCCCAGCCACGCTTTGATCTTAGCCAGACACTGGGGATGGTATCATGCAGAGACCTCCTTCCAAGGAGGACAGGAGATGGGAAACAGGCCACGCCTTTGTTCTCACTGGAACGACAGAGGTTGAGGGGATGACTTGATAGAAGTCTACAAGATTATGAGGGGCGTGGACAGAGTGAACAGTCAGAAGCTTTTTCCCGGAAGGGTCAATTACTAGGGAGCATAGGTTTAAGGTGCGAGGGGCAAGGTTTAAAGGCGATGTATGAGGCAAGATTTTTAACAGAAGGTGGTGGGTGCCTTGAACTCACTGCCAGGGAGGTAGTGGAAGCAGAGACAATAGTGCGTTTTAAGGAACGTCTCGACAAATATATGAATAGGATGGGAATGGAGGGATATGGTCCCCGGAAAGGGTTTTAGTTCACACGAGCAGCATGGTCAGTGCAGGCTTGGAGGGCCGAAGGGCCTGTTCCTGTGCTGTAATTTTCTTTAGATAAATCAGAAACCAAAAGAGAAAACACTGGAAAATCTCAGCAGGTCTGGCAGCATCTGTAAGGAGAGAAAAGAGCTGATGTTTTGAGTCCTGGCGACCCTTTGTCAAAGCTTTTAAGGGGTGACTGGGCAAATACGTGAATAGGATGGGAATAGAAGGATACAAACCCCCTATCCTTCTGGGGATCGAGTTAAGTCGGGCAGCATGGTCAGTGCAGGTTTGGAGGGCCGAAGGGCCTGGCCCTGTGCTGTAATTTTCTTTGCTCTTTATGCCCACAGAGGTCAAGGGGAATTATTGGATGGGCAACAAGGTTTATTGGATGAAATCACTGCAAACACTAAAACTTGGGAAGCATCTAAATATTTAAAATAACGCATTAATTATTGTTGGTTTTGGTCAGAGAAGAAATGTTTGTGTTTGCAATACAGCCTGTAGCCTCAGAGTATCTGGCACTTGTGTGTTAGATCTGAAGGGGTACAGTAATGTTTGAGGAATCAACAGCCCATTGGACAAATTATTAGAATTAACTCAACAAATCTGGCAACATGTTGCCAAGCACCAAGCAAAGTAACCATTAACGTTGCCTGATTGTCATAGAAACCAATCTAGTTCACTCATACCCGACAGGCCAGGAATATTTGCGAATATACTGCTCCCTTCTCTAACCCAGCTCCTCCAATTCTGGCCTCCTGTACATCCCCATTTTTTGGCTTCATTATTCCATATCATCCTAAAACTGGAATTTCCCCCTCCATTCCCCTTTTGCCCTTCACTTCCTTAAACATTCTCTCTTTGACCAAGCTTTGGATCATCTGATTTCATTAAAAATATCAAAGGGTATGGGAATAGTGCAGGAAAACAAAGATTGGGCATGATGCCACTGAATGGCAGGGCAGACTTGAAGGGCTGAATGGCCTACTCCTCCTTCTGACATTCCTTGTGTTCTAATACTGCATCTCCTTCTCTGGCTCGACGTTGGTTTTGCTCCTGCGAAGTGCCTCGGATGGTCTATTGAATTAAAAGGTGCTCTACGATTGAAGGCAGTTGCGCTAACGGGGCTCTTTACGCCCCCTGAAGCAGCCCTCAGCGCCAGTTACGGAGAGCAACTATTACTGGGGTGAAAAACTGGGCCAGAAAGCAACAACCCCAAACTGAAAACTAAACAATCATAATGGAATACATCGGAGCAGTGAGTGCAAATCATCTTTAATCGGCTGTGCGGCCTTCATCAAAAACAAGCACTCTCTTAGTCCCCAGAACAGAACCAAGCTTCTCCCCCCCCGTCCCCCCCACCCGAACCATCTTCCTGCCCCCCCACAGAAGACGGATTTCCAGCAGTATGTCAAACCCCCACGTAGCTCAAAGTCTGTTCCAGCTTGCTGCCGACTCCTGACTCTCAGTAAACACTGTGCCAGCCATGCGAATACTAAATATCCAAGGATGCGCAATGAGATCTCAGCCGTCTCTCCCCTAGGGGAAGGAAGGCCTCAAATAACCTCACATCACCAGAGAATTAGAGTCATCTCTCTCATAAGGACAATTCATTTGTTGGCAATAACCCGGGGGGGAGGTTCAATAATCTGAGGATCTAAATTAGTTCAATTAACTGCATTTATTTTTAAAGCCTCCCACAAATTTTCTTCCCCCTCTCCTCACCTGCCCTGCAGCCCCGTCCTGATGCTTTGCTCTTGGTGCGTAGAATCATAGATTCCCTACAGCATGGAAAAGGCCATTCAGCCCGTCATAAGATGGGTGGAAGAGCAAAGTGTGCAGAGGACGCTGAAAGTCTGCAAAGGGATATAGATAGTCCAAGTGAGTGGGCAAGGGTCAGGCAGATGGAGTACAATGTTGGTACATGTGAAGTCATCCATTTTGGTAGGAACAACAGCAAAATGGACTATTATTTAAATAATAAAAAAAATTGCAGCATGCTGCTGTGCAGAGGGACCTGGTGTCCTTGTGCAGGAATCTCAAGAAGTTGGTTTGCAGATGCAGCAGGTAATTAAGAAGGCAAATGGAATTTTGTCCTTCGTTTCTAGAGGGATGGAGTTTAAAAACAGTGAGATTATGCTGCAGCTGTATAAGGTGCTGGTGAGGCCACACCTGGAGCACAGTGTACAATTTTGGTCTCCTTACTTGAGAAAGGATATACTGGCACTGGAGGGGGTGCAGAGGAGATTCACTCGGTTGATTCCGGAGTTCAGAGGGTTGGCTTATGAGGAGAGACTGAGTAGACTGGGGCTATACTCATTGGAATTCAGAAGGATGAGGGGAGATCTTATAGAAACATAAGATTATGAGGAGAATGGATAAGATAGAAGCAGGGAAGTTGTTTCCACAGGTGGGTGAAACTAGAACTAGGAGGCATGGCCTCAAAATAAGGGGACAGATTGGGACTGAGTCGAGGAGGAACTTCTTCACAAAAAGGGTTGTGAATCTGTGAAATTCCCTGCCCAGTGAAGCAGTTGAGGCTACCTCATTGAATGTTTTTAAGGCAAGGATAGATACATTTTTGAACAGTAAAGGAATTAAAAGTTAGGGTGAGCAGGTGGGTAAATGGAGCTGACTCCATGAAAAGATCAGCCATGATCTTATTGAATGGCGGCGCAGGCTCGAGGGGCCAGATGGCCTACTCCTGCTCTTAGTTCTTATGTTCTTATGTCAACACCAGCCCTTTGACAGAGCATCTTACTCAGTCTCCCTTCCACTGTATTTCCGCACATTTATCATCCATCAAACCTACACATCTTGGGACATTAAGGGACAATTTAGCATCGCCAATCTTTGGACTGTGGGAGGAAACCAAAGCACCTGGAGGAAACCCATGGAGACATGTGCAGACTCCACACAGACAGTCACCCAAGGCTGGGAATTGAACCTGGGTCCCTGGGGCTGTACGGCAGCAGTGCTAACCACTGCGCCACCTTACTGTCACAGTGGTTCCTTTGAGACTGGGTGCCAGAACTGTAGCAACCACCGTTCATTGTTGCGTTGCCAAGTCTTGCGTCAACAAGCTATCTGACCAAGGGAAAAGACAATTAAATTAAGCCTAACTCTAAACACTAGGATTTCCACCGTGTATCATTTGGGAACAACTCCCCAGAATTTTCACCCCTTCCTAATCCTTGGGCATTGAGATCTGATTAAGATCTGCTTACCGGCCAAAAGTCACATCTCCTCAAGCAGGCCAAGGAAATGGGATGCAACATACTTCCGTACATATTTCTTTGACTCACTTTTATGATGCAAATATACATGCCATAACGCAAATTCAGGCACCTCTGTTATCAAGGAAGTGTGTTTATTTTGTAGTCTCCCCTACAGCCTATTCAGCCCCTCTCTCTCAAGCCTGTTACAGAGGAACCGGAGGCCATACAGACCTTCTCTTGTGCCTGTTACACAGGAACTGGAGGAGGCCCCATTCAGCCCCGAGAGAGAGAGAGAGAGAGAGAGAGAGAGAGCGAGCAGAGGTGCAAACTCTACATTAATGTGCTGCTCCAAGCAAATGTTATATAAATTTTAAATGAGTGCAATTGTCCAAAGCATCTTTCAGATATGAGAGGAGCTATATCTTTTTGAACTTGAAGGACTTCTTGAACTCTGAACACAATAACTTCAACGCGAGTTAAGGAAAACATGACTTTGTTAAAGGAAACATGTGCAACACTTAAACGGAATGCATGCATTCTATATGCCTCAGACTTGAGGCACAGGGCACAGATCTGTTGGGTGCAATCAAGTACCAGCAACTCACACCCAACCTTTTCACTCCATCGTTTTGAGCATTGGTGGGAGCTCCGTGTTGCTCCTGTTGGGGAAGTGCCACCAGGCACTGAACTGGCCAACTTCAAGCCTCCCATCCGATCAAGGACCCCAGAGTATGGACATCCTGCCCAGGAGGGCAGGTGGCCAGTCGGAGGCCTAGATTCAACCTAGTGAATCTCCTCTGCACCACCTCCAGTGCCAGTCAATCCTTTCTCAAGTAAGGAGACCAAAATTGTACACAGTACTCCAGTTGTGGCCTCAACAGCACGTTACACAGCTGCAACATAACCTCACTGTTTTTAATCTCCATCCCTCTAGTAATGAAGGGCAAAATTCCATTTATCTTCTTAATTACCTGCTGTACCTGCAAACCAACTCTTGGAGATTCTTGCACAAGGACACCCAGGTCCCTCTGCACAGCAGCATGCTGCAATTTTTTACCATGTAAATAATGGTCCATTTTGCTGTTATTCCCGCCAAAATGGATGACTTCACATTTACCAACATTGTACTTCATCTGCCAGACCCTTGCCCACTCAGACTACTTGTAAAACTAATAAATAAACTTAAACTTTAAAAAAATGTGTACAATACCCAAGGTTTAAGTGCCACAGGAAGTCCACTAATAGGTGGTCATGGACTGCTGAAATACAATGCTTCATTGCAATAATTACCTTCATTAGTGCTATCCCCAAGCCACTGCTGATAACACCTCCATTGTTCACAAAAACAGCTCTATCTGCTCGGGGAGATCAGCTTGCACACATATAATGAAGTCTTGTATTTTGTGCTTGTCACACTTACTTACTGCTCTTACCAGAGATCATCCAACTGTAGCCTTAACCCCTCCCTGTCTGCCTCAACAGATGCTGCCCGATGAACTGAGTCTTTCCAGCATTTCCAGGACAACACAAGAGTATATTTAATAATCCTCATAGAATCCTATAGTGCAGAAGGAGGCCATTCGGACCATTGAGTCTGCACTGACCACAATCCCACCCAGGCCCTATCCCCCTAACCCCATATATTTACTCCACTAATCCCGTCAACCTACACATCCTGCAATTTAGCATAACCAATCAACCTAACCCTGCGCATCTTCGTAATGTGGGAGGAAACCCACATAGACACGGGGAGAATGTGCAAACTCCGCACAGACAGTGATGCAAGCAGAGAATTGAACCCGGGTCCCTGGCGGTATGAGGCAGCAGTGCTAACCACAGTGCCACCATGCCATCCTTAAGCATTTTTGAACAGCAGGTTGGCCTCAACTGGAGCAACGTGTCAAGTCATGGGCATCGTGCTTCAGAAAAAGTGTGAAAGCGTTAGCGAGGGTGCAGAAAAGATTCACGAGACTGGCTCCTGGGATGAGTTACATGGATAGATTGGAGAAGTTCAGACTCGATGGGCTGGATGGCCTCCTTCTGCACTGTTGAGGTTCTATGATTCTAAGTTGAGACTGTCTTTGGAAAAGACAAGGTTGCGGGGAGATTTGATAAGTGGCACAGCGGGTTAGCATTGCTATCCCACAGCGCTAGGAACCCGAGATTGATTCTGGACTTGGATCACTGCCTGTGTGGAGTTTGCACTTTCTCCCCGTGTCTGCGTGGGTTTCCCCCGGGTGCTCCAGTTTCCTCCCACAGTCCAAAAAATGTGCTGGTTAGGTGCATGGCCACGCTAAATTCTCCCTCAGTGTACCCGAACAGGCACCGGAGTGTGGCTACTAGAGAATTTTTAAGGTAGCTTCATTGCAATGTTAACGTAAGCCTACTTGTGACTAATAAATATATTTTTATTTTTTTGCCGCCCTGTGAGATCCCTGCTTAAGTGGAAAAAGATACAAAAGTCTGAGGTCACGTACCAAACGACTCAAGAACAGCTTCTTCTCTGCTGCTGTCAGACTTTTGAATGGACCTACCTCGCATTAGGTTGATCTTTCTCTAAACCCTAGCTATGACTGTAACACTAACTCTGCACTCTCTCCTTTCCTTCTCTATGAACGGTATGCTTTGTCTGTATAGCGCACAAGAAACAATACTTCTCACTGCATGTTAATACGTGTGACAATAATAAATCAAATTAAATCAATCCGAGTAAACATTCAGAAATGTGTGACCAAAAGCCAGCAAACTGCTTGTAAACTTCAGATTCTAAATTAATCAGATGTACAAACTGAGTTTTCCTTCTCCTTCTGACCTGGAAAAAGGACATTGTAGTGTGATGGGGCTGCTATGAAATTCAGGATACAGAAAGACACATCGTTCCAGCAAGAAATGGTCTTGAACTGATGTTGCGTTGGATGCAGCATTCTTCTCCCTGATCCTCAAAAAAAATGTGACTGTGCAGAGAGAGTTGATCAGTCATTTATCATTGCGGGAGAATGTTTTGCATCTCTGGGTAAGATGGATAAGGGCTGTGCCTCAAGGGCCTATGTGTCGGTGCCCACAGCGGTACACACATCCACATTAAAATTCTACACAGGCAAAGGCACTTAAACCAGTCTGATCCCTACATTTTTCAATCATTAAAATGAGAAGCAAAACACATCTTGAATAAACGTAGCCATTTCAGTGAGAAGAAAATCTTGAAAAAAAGTTCAAACATGGATTGTTTTCTCTGCCTTTTGTTTTTATACATCTCACAGGGAGAGCTCCTGTACAGGTATCAGGTCAATTGCTCAACTATAAAATAATATTAAGGAAGGATGTAGTGGCATTGGAGGCAGTTCAGAGGAGGTTCACTCAATTGATTCCAGAGATGAGGGGTTTGTCGTGTGAAGAGAGATTGAACAGTTTAGGCCGATACTCTCTGGAATTTAGAAGAATGAGGGGAGATCAAATTGAGATATACCAGATGATAAAAGGTATGGATAAAGTAGACATGGAGCGGATGCTTTCGCTGGTGGGGCATTCCAAGACGAGAGGGGTAGCAAATTTAAAACAGAGTTGAGGAGAAACTACTTGTCCCAAAGGGTTGTGAATTCAGTGGATGCTGGGACACTGAGTAAACATGAGAAGGAGTTAGACAGATTTTTAATTGGCAACGAGCTAAAGGGTTACGGGGAGAAGGTAAGAAAATAGGGATGAGACGCATATCAACCACGATCGAATGGCAGAATGGACTCGATGGGCCGAATGACCTCATTCTGCTCCTATATCTATATCTTATGATGCTTCTTCAAAGCATGAGACAGTGTTGGTTGCTTTAATTCATCTGTTGCCTCATTTCCAATTTCTTCATAAGGTGCCAGACGGTGTCGCTCATCCAACTCTCCACACACATTTCCCCGACCAACCAGCCTTCATTCTGGTTCTGCTTATCCAAGGCAAACAGTGACAGTCAAGGGCACAGCTGAGCTTCAGAAATCCTGCACCACCCATGCATTGCTTTCGTTAAAACGAGTAAACTCTTTTTAAGATTCCCTTATCCAGCTTCTGGGCTTGTGGCACAGTGGTTAGCACTACTGCCTCACAGCAACAGGGACCCGGGTTCGCTTCCTGGCTTGGGTCATTGCCTGTGTGGAGTTTGCACATTCTCCCCGTGTCTGCGTGGGTTTCCTCTGGGTGCTCCAGTTTGCTCTCACAGTCTGAAAGACGTGTTGGCTGGGTGAATTAGCCATGCTAAATTCTCCCTCAGTGTACCCAAACAGGTGCCAGAGTGTGGTGACGAAGGAATTTTCACAGTCACTTCACTGCAGTGTTAATGTAAATCTACTTGTGACACTAATAAATAAACTAATTTGAAAAACTTTAAACTGAACTAAAGGGGTCCACTATAGTTTAGCAAGTCACACTCTCACCTTGGAATCACAAGGCTGTTGGCTCAATGAGACGTGAGCCCAGAAGTGAGGTGGCACTCCAGTGAGGGAGTGCCAGATTGTCAGAGGTGCCACCTTTCAGATGGGACTTTAAACTGAGGATCCACCTCAGTTTGGATGTAAGAGATCCCATTGGACAGCTTTTGAAGAGCAGGGAAGTTCCCCAATCAGTGTCTAACCCTCAATCGACACATCTAAAAGAGGTGCTCTGGCCATTACCTCATCGCTGTGTGCGGGGGCTTGCTGTGCGTAAATTGGTTATGCCTTTCCTACAGCACACACTTCAAACGTACTGGTGCTTTGGGAGATCCTGGGATTATGGAATGTGTTATCATAAATACAGGCTCTCACTTTGGTGAGCACTCATTCACAAGAGATTTTACAGACCTATGATGTGCATCATTATCGCACATAGCAGGAATGCTGCATCACCTCGAGTCACCAGCTTGTAGCAGTAATTGCTCATTGCTCTGCCCGTGCTAATCCAGTCTGTAGACCGGTCTCAGGGTTCTTACATTCTTTCACGGAGCGTGCGTTGCCCTTCCCTAACTGCCGTCGAGGTGGCGATGAGTCACCTCTAGGATCGCTGCCGTCCATGTGGTGTCGGAACACCCAACGTGGAGATGCCGGCGTTGGACTGGGGTAAACACAGTAAGAAATCTCACAACACCAGGTTAAACTCCAACAGGTTTATTTGGTAGCACGAGCCACTAGCTTTCGGAGCGCTGCCCCTTCGTCAGGTAAGTGGGAGCTCTGTTCACAGACAGGGCCCTGTTTGTGAACAGAACTCCCAGTTACCTGATGAAGGGGCAGTGCTCCAAAAGCCAGTAGGAGCACCGACAGCGCAGTTCGGAAGGGAGTTTCAGGGTTTCGATCCAGCGACAGTGAAGGAACGGCGATTTCGTTCCAATGGTGTGCAAGTGATGCACACAACTAACATTACAACACAGCATACAGGAGAACAATGCAGCCAATGATGGTGAAAGGTGTTTTGTCCTTAGTAAGAACAAAATGTTGCTTTGTCTGTCACTGGGGAGAGGTTTGTTTTTGAGGTGCAACAAAATGGTAAACATGTTTATTATGAAGGATAATTTGTTGAAGGTGGTGCACAGGGAAACTTTCGCCCAGCTCCCCTTCTTGAGAAGCTCTTCCATGAAGCCAGTGTAAGCAGGTTCAGAACCCGCTAGCCCCCCCCCTACTGCTGCCCCCCAGGAAAACCTCAGGGGTTGGTCGGTCCCAAGAACAGAATTTTGTTCGGCCCCTGGCTGCAGTGAGGAGCCCACATCGGGATGAAGTTGGGGGCGAGAGGGGAGGGTCACCATTAACAACTGAGTAAAAAAATGAGGGAGAGTAAATTGCTGTCACAAGCTCTGGGCAGCTGTGTTGGCAAGATGAGCTGGCAGCATGTGGGGCAACTGGGGACAAGAGACAAAACAGCGGCACTGTGGTTAGCACTGCTGCCTCACAGTGGCAAGGACCTGGGTTCAATTCCAGCCTCAGGTGACTGTCTGTCTGTGTGGAGTCTGCATATTCTCCCCATGTCTGCGTGGGTATCCTCTTGGTGAATCACAGAATGCTACAGTGCAGAAGAGGCCCTTCAGCCCATCACGTCTGCACTGAGACATGCAATGCCCTGACCTGTTCATCTAATCCCACTTGCCAGCACTTGGCACGCCGTAACACTCAAGGTTATGGGCCAAGTTCTCATCCAGGTACTTTTTAAAGGATGTGAGGCATCCCGCCCCCACCATCTTACCAGTTAGTGCATTCCAGACCATCACCACCCTCTGAGTAAACATGTTTTTCCTCAAATCCCTCCTAAATCTTCCACCCCTTCACTTTTAACTTGGGTACCCTCGTAACTGACCCTTCAACTAAGAGGAACAGCCTGTCCAGGCCCCTCATAATCTTGTACACCTCAATCAGGTCACCCCTCAGTCTTCTCTGCTCCAAATCCTATCCAACCTCTCTTTGTGACTTAAATGGGTGCTCTGGTTTCCTCCCACAGTCCAAAAGATGCGCTGATTAAGTTGATTGGCCACGCAAAGCGTATAGGGTAGGGGAATTAGCAGGGGTGAAAGCGTGGGGGTTACGTGGATAGAGTCTTCTTGTATGTGGGGCAGGCTCGATGGCCTACTCCTGCTCCTATTTTGTCTGATCTCATGAACCCTTTACGACAGATTATGAAGTTACAGTGCAATATAATTTCTGCAATAAAAACAGCAGTGCTGTTAGCAACCAACCAGCAACCATTTCAAAACAAAAGCAATTCGAATAAAAGGCAGCGAATTTATTTACAGATGGAATCCGAGCTATTATATATTGTAGCAAGTGGAATATTCACCGATTGGCTTTGTATTCTTTTTGTTGCTCTGCTAAAGGAGTGCTTGTACTTACTGTCTTGACTAGGGTTCATTTTAAACTGTGGCCTAATTTTAGGCTGGAGAAATCTATATCCATTCCGGTGCTAACAGGTGGAACGCAAAGATAAAAGACACCCAAAGTCAGAGTAACATCATTTTCCTGTTGCAAGATAATCATCACAAGCAGACGGCTCAAATTCCATCACGCTGTTTTTTTTTGTGAACTATCTGTCACAAGGAGAGTTATAGCACTGGGATAATCAGGCATCTCACAGGCACTCCCACACACCAGCGAAAGGTTTTCTTTTTGCAGGAACATTTATATCAGACATGGTTGTTAATACTGGCTAAATTATTATCAAAATGTAACCCTGAAGGATTAAACTGTCAGCAGTGCATGCCTTCATTTTAAAACCACATTTAGTCACCAATATTCGCTGAGCATCTCCGATCTTTCTCTCGTTATTTTTGGCCGCAAGTATTGCAAGAAGGCCTCAGTTGACTTGTACGAGGGTAGAAGTGCCACTCACCCTCCCTGGTCTGCCTTGTTTCTGGAACATCAAATAGCGAACCATCTTCACTCCCAGAATGAACCAACCAATGGCTTTGTCTATTACTCATAGGGAAATGTTAAGAAAGGAACAAGGGTGAGGCCGCAGGAGTGGATGGGGGTGAGGGAGGAAGGGGGTTGATGGAGAGGTCACCCAGACATTCCAT
The DNA here is from genome assembly GCF_965287045.1 of Carcharhinus amblyrhynchos. Lineage (NCBI taxonomy): Eukaryota > Metazoa > Chordata > Chondrichthyes > Carcharhiniformes > Carcharhinidae > Carcharhinus > Carcharhinus amblyrhynchos. Next base: position 9,025,578 of record NC_137354.1, read on the forward strand.
AGAATCCCTACAGTGCAGAAGGAGGCCATTCAGTCCATCAAGCCTGCACCAACAACAAGCCCACCCAGGCCCTATCTCTGTCACCCCAATTACTTACCTTACTAACACTTCCGACACTAAGTGGCAATTTAACACGGCCAATCTAACCTGCACATCTTACCCAGATCCTAACTCCGTGACCCTATATATTTACTCCACTAATTCCCCTAAGCCACGCATAATTGGACACGAAGGGTCAATTTAGCATGGCCAATCCACCTAATCTGTACATCTTTGGATTGTGGGAGGAAACCGGAGCACTTGGAGGAAACCCATGCAAACATGGGGAGGATGTGCAAACTCCAAGCAGACAGTGACCCAAGCCAGGTTCCTGTGCCACCCCAACCCAATAGGATGTATTCCTACAGGTATCATCAAGACCTGCATCCAGTCCACCCAGGAAACCTTCACAATTTTTAATCCTTCTTCAATACCTTTACAGAGGCCCGGGTTTGATTCCTGACTTGGGCCACAGTCTGTGTGGAGTTTGCACGTTCTTCCCTGTGTCTGCGTGGGTTTCCTGCGGGTACTCCGGTTTCCTCCCATAGTCCAAAGGCATGCTGGTTAGATGCATTGACCCGAACAGCGCCAGAGTGTGGTGACTAGGGGAATTTCACAGTAACTTCATTGCCGTGTTAATGTAAGCCTTACTTGCTACTAATAAATAAACTTTACATTAAACTTATAAACAAAAGAAGAAATCTGCCACATTTCGTTGAACACCACTGTCATTTCCATCCTGGCTTTTTATTGGGCTGAAGGTTGGTTTTCATGCCTGAAGACTCCAGGCCAATACAGGAGGCTGGACAACACATTGAGGCCTCCAACTGGTTCATACCAGACAGTAGCGTAAATGTGCCAGTGTCCATTTATCTCAAGTCCCTGAGGGGTGAATAATATAGGAGTTTGCCCCACCAAAAGGGGTTTTGTACCAGTGCATATCGCACCGGCCCCTCCATTATCTTCTTACTGATGGAGTCACAACTGGTGGTCACCAGTGCACGTTATATTTTAGTAGTCGTCAAGCAGCTCATTACAACGTCTCTTACTCACTAAGCACCTACTTAAGATTCCTTGTCACAGGGACAGCCACTTGTGTCACATCATTAAGGGGTATCATTTCCTCTGGGACCAAGCTGGTTAAAGTGTTTGGGTAACATTGTTTAGCTTGCCATTTTATCGCAGTTATTAACCCTGCGGTTGACTCCATTAAAACACAAACACACGTGCACACAAAAAGTCATTTTGCAGGACCATTAACACAGCGCACCACGAGAGGTAATTATACCCCCAGGTTTAAATGGTCTAAGGGTGACAGCACAGGAGAAGTCAATTTGAATTAATCCTTTTTGCAAAGACAGTTCACTCATTGTAAAACTGCAAACGCTATATATTCCTTTTTTTTTGCAATTGGTTCGCGAGAAGAAAGGAGGGAGGGAGTGAGTTCAAGACTAGAAGCCTCTTGTACTAAGGTTGTGTAATAAGTCTTCGGAGGCCCTTCACCAAAATCCCTTTATTTACAATTCCAACAGAAGTGCACAGAGTGCAGTCTATCACCGGGGATGCCAGAAGAACTGACACACCCTGGTTAAATACAAGGAAAAGACTCTTTGATTGGCCCATCAATTGACCCCTTTATCAAGGAGCTCAATAGGGCAACCTGAATGGCCCAACCATTACAGACTGGTCCAACATTGACTTGAGGTCTTGTCCAGCATAATTTATTGATTGTTAATTTGTGATTCATTTCAAATATACAAGATTTCTCAGGGTGGTAAGAATGTGGAGACTCACGGGCACAGGGTGTAACAGAGGTAAGTAGTGCATTAAGGGAAAAACGCAACAGAGGGGAGAAAGGAATAGAAGGATCTGTTGATATGGTGAGATGAAATAAAGTGGACAGAGCCTGATGTGGAGCTTAAACACTGGCAGGGTCTAGATGGACTGAATGGACTGTTTGTACGCTGTAAAATTCTATGTAACTCTACTACCTCTTGGTCTTAAGTTACACGGGGTTCAAAGTGTTGTACAACTTGTTTCCCTACTGGTTATAAGACAGTCTTGGGCATACAGGATGGAAGGATTTTTGAAGAGCTTCAAATCTTCCTCAACTCAAAACTGCTTGATAGTCAGACATTCATTATATGGCCTGAAAACTCAACATTTTCCCATTCTCAATCTACGCAGCCAAGAGAGATTCACCACTCATCTACTGTTTACAGGATCTTGCTGTGTTCAAATTGGCTGCCGCATTTGTCTTTACAGCACCCCCAATAGAACCAACTGCCTGTAAAGGGGCATCCTCAGCATGGGAAAAGTGCTAGCTAAATGCAAGTTCCTTTTTTTGCGAGCTGGAAATAATGCTTTATTTCTCTAGCTCCCCATTCCATCTGCAAGTTTCCATTGTCGAACACCAGTTATACTTTAAATGACCTCAAGTTTTCATACTGGCTTCATAGAATCTTACTGGAGGCCATTCTGCCTATCACACTTGTACTGGCTCTTTGAAAGATCTTTTCAATTAGTCCTACACCCTGTTCTTTATCCATAACCTTGCAGAATGTTTCTCAAAGCATTGGCCTCAATCCTCGTTTGAAATTTATTTTCTGGTCTTAAAGGGAAAGGTCCACTTAAATGTGCTCCACAACACCAGAATTGTGCACTGCAAGGTGCGATGCTTCCTTAATTACACAATGCTGCAGGTGAGTGCAAAGCAAGATTCCAAAGCAATAAACAGTGATGGGGGTTTTGGCAATGCTGGTTGGGGTAATTGATGGGCCCCAGCTTCAGAACACCCTGCTCGTTTCAAGTGTCGTGGGGTCTTTAATATCCAACGTCAGCTCCTGAAACAGCTGGATAACACCTCCTCTGAACCGCAGAGATCTGAAACCTCTTCTGTACCACATTGGAACACAGCACAAACATTGCAGATGTTCAAGTGTCAAAGGGGAGGCGGGGGGGGGGTCAAACCCACAACCTTCTGAATCAATGGAAGTGCAATCATGACCCCGATTTCAGTCTCACGGTCAAATGAGTGTGTCACTGGGGCACAGAAGGTGGCCACTCAGACAGTCAAGTCCAGCTCAGCGATTTGAAGGTTTAAATGAACAACATTAGTATTTTCACACAACACAGAATCCCTACAGTGCAGAAGGTGGTCATTCGGCCCATCAAGTCTGCACCAACCACAATCCCACCCAGGCCCTATCCCCATAACATTTAACCTGCTAATCCTCCTGACACTAGGGTCAATTTAGCATGGCCTATCAACCTAAGCCATACATCTGGGGGACACAGGTTTATGGTACGAGGGGCAAGGTTTTAAGATGATGTACAAGGCAAGTTTTTTTTTTACACAGTGGGTGGTGGATGCTTGGAACTCACTGCCGGGGGAGATAGTGGAAGCAGATACAGTAGTGACTTTTAAGGGGCGTCTTGACAAATACATGAATAGGATGGGAATAGAGGGATATGGTCCCCGAAAGAGTAGGGGGCTTTAGTTCAGTCGGGCAGCATGGTCAGTGCAGGCTTGGCGGGCCGAAGGGCCTGTTCCTGCGCTGTAATTTTCTTTGTTCTATCTTTGGGCTGTGGGAGGAAAGTGGAGCACCCAGTGGAAACGGGGATGGCCCATCACAGATATACCATCACAAATGTCTTTCAGAAAGATTTTGAGATGATCATCAAGATCCAGTTTTGCAGGCCTTTCCTGCAAGTGGCTCATGAATGGTATTGTGCGACATTGCAGGGCAGATTATCCACCTCCCCCACAACTCCACCCCACACCTCATTCACTCGACTTGCAAGTGGTAACTTGAAGGGAAGTTAAAAAGGTGGGAGAAATAGAAGATTAATGCTCGAAAAATATCAGTGTGTTTTAAATTGACCCTGGAATTTAACAGCGGGGTAACATTTTAAGGCATAACGCAATTACTCAGCAGATATAAAGGGGGACAAAAGAAACTGGGCATCACAAACGGTGTGGGCATTGATCATTCCAACATTAAAACTATCCTGATGTCAACATGGTCCAGATGGGACAACACTCGTTATTCATGTTGATCTTGGGATTGCCTCAGTGAGCTGGAGGCAATCGCTTTGTCACACAACTGAGCACCTTCAGACAACGCTGGAATTTTCCAGGCACCCCTCCCCCCCACCCCTTCAAATACGTGGCATGTTTGCCAGCAGTGGAAATACCTGCTTCCGGTTGCCAGCAGGATCTTCCAGTCCTGCTGACATCTAAGACATTTTGGCATGCCTCACCTGTCCCGCCACCGGGGAACCCTCCACAGGGGATTGCTTTTGGCAGGACCAGAGGATTCTGCTGGCGGGAAGGGCCGGATTTTAGCCCCAGTGTTTCAGAGATGTTGAATTTGTAGGGTTTCCTTTGGGACGAGACACTTCAGTCCATCAGTGATTTGAAGGTCTATAACTGTGAGATAAAGCTGGAAGTGAGGTGTTAACCCTCAATATTTCTCTCAATTCTAATATTTGGGTCAGTTGCGGGCTATTTGCGCTGGAGACTCAATTTGTCACAATGATAACCTGCTCTGGGTCTTCCAAGGGGACAACACAGTGTGACCTCCCCCTGGGAAAGATTCTAGAAGCTTCATACATCTGGAATGACTGGACTTCATCACAACTGCTACATCAGGTTAGGTGGATTGGACATGCTAAATTGTCCCTTAGTGTCGGGGGGGATTAGCTAGGGTGAATGTATGAGGTTACGGGAATTGGGCCTGGGTGGGACTGTGGTTGCTGCAGACTCGATGGGCCGAATGGCTTCCTCCTGCGCTGTAGGATTCTATGATTACATCTGTCCAGTCACTGGGCAGTGGAGAAAGGGGAAACTTCTTATTTCTCAGAATTTCTGCCTCATTGTCAGCACGCCAGACTTGTTTGCCAATAGGTTATTTCCTAGCGGTCCCTGGTTTGGGGAGGCGGGTGGGATAAGGTCAGTTTGTTGCCACACTGAAAATAATTAACAGGATCACTCATGGTCCTTTTCAGTAGGTGTCAGAGTAAGATGTATGTATGAGTCAGCCCTTGTACAATATATGTTGCTAATTATTTTTCTGGTAGCAAGCAAATAAAAGGCAAAATGTTGAGTCAACGTACTTCCCAAATAAAAAAAAAGAATCATTTTCGCTGCAATGCACTCTTGTCACAGTCTAATTACTCTAGAACGCTACAAGCAAGTAGACCTCTGTTTGTCCTACTTATCATAATTGGCCTTGGCAGAAACACGTGCAGGTACAGATGACACTCTCTCTCTGCAAGGTTCAAGAGTGCAGCTTCTTAAAGCTAAATGACAAGTGAATTGAATTTAACACTTATATCCCACATTGAATGAAACGAGGGAGCTTGAGAATTGGGGAGCATGTGCATCTCCTCCCCCCCAACCCCCGCAGCTGAAAATGTCAAATGGTACACGTTGACCCAAGGCAAGAGAAGGGGGCAATCTCCCCCGCATCAATAATAACACTCAGTTCGATTAGCTTCATTCCTCAGCTTCACATTTCCTCAAAATTTCTTGGATTGTGTCTTTAGTCGTCATGCCCTGAACCTTCTTTCTGATACCGGACTTCTCCTCCAGCTCAATGGTTCCATCATCTGAAGGGCACACTGTAGTTGGACACTTATTCCTCAAGGAAGAATTACAGAGAAAATTGGATTCCTTTTTTTCAGTCTTCATCCTGCGAGGGTCAGGTTGTCAACCTCACAGGTATGTCCTGCAGACTTGAGGGTGAGCCTTCCAATACGACTAGGGGGAACTCAATTGTTGTCACTTGACTGCCATTGAAGATTCAGTTACTGGGCGACTTGGGAATGCTGGGAGCAACACCCCCCCCACCTCCCCACTCGAGGATAGCCATGTCAGGTGAGCAATAAATTGATGGGAAGAAATCATCAGGAATACCAGAGTTGGCAAGAGTGGATAAGTTGGCCACTGTACAATCCACTCTGTCACGGTTGGAAACCAATGGGATGAAAATAAAGCACGTGCGGGCATACTCGGCCACATTACCACCTTGGAGGCAAAGGTAGCAAAGCACTGTAAACATGTTAGCATTACAGGGTTGCTCTCAATGTACTTTTCCTCAATCCGTGTGCATTTACTGGTGACACAGGGTAAACTAAAAGGTTTCCAGTGCGTGGCTAGCATAAACTCATACAACAGCCTACAAATGAAGGCAGGATGGTGGTTAGCACTGCTGCCCCACAGTGTGAGGAACCTGAGTTCAATTCCGGCTTTGGGCGATTGTCTGTGTGGAGCTTGCATGTTCTCCCCATGTCTGTGTGGGTTTCCTCCGGGTACCTCCCACAGTCCAAAGATGTGCAGGTTAGGTTGACTGGCCATGCTAAATCGACTGTAGTATGAGGGGATTAGTAGGTTAAATATGTGGGGTTAGAGGAATAGGGCCTGGGTGGGATTGTGGTCGGTGCAGACTCGATGGGCTGAATGGCCTCCTTCTGCAGTGTGGGGATTCTATGATCCTTGTGTCGGCATGGGTTTCCTCCGGGTGCTCCAGTTTCCTCCTACACTCCAAAGATGTGCAGGTTGGGTGGAACGGCCGTGCTAAATTGCCCCTTAGGGATGGGGGACAAGCAGGGTAAACGAGTGGGGTTACGGGGATAGGGCCTGGGTGGGATTGCGGTCGTTGCAGCCTCGATGGGCCAAATGGCCTCCTTCTGCACCGTGAAGATTCCATGAAATAAAAGGCATTCAAATTTGGGTGTTTTGGTTGCAAAAAAAACCCCACCAGCCATGCTTACTCTGCCCCAAATTGATTTAATAAAATTAAGATTAAAATGGATGTTCCGCTGGGGAGGGATGCAATTTGAAATGTGCGATTAACCCACTTGTTAGCTCTGATGTCAAAAACCATTTACATCTATGTTTTATCCAGTGGAATAATGTATTGACAGAGTAATCTGGCGGCTTGGCCTGTTGAGAATCTGTAAAATTATGAGCACAAGGGGCTATGCCACAAGCTGTGTTGGTAAACAAGTCTAATGATTTTCAGCGAAAGTACTGCATGCACACACTGCGTCAACTGCTAACCACAGTATCAGCTATGGTTACCAGATCAACAGTTGTTGTAACATGACTCGCAAGCAGAGGGGGGAAAAAGATGCATATTTCTTTGAAAACATTTGAACTGTTCAAATGCTTACTAAAACTGCACATTACCTGTACAGCATCAGTGGCAACTCCTTCAGAGCAGTCGTGAGAGCTATCTTGTCCAGAATCTGTTCCAACCTAGCTACCCTCTCTTCCCTTGTGGTTCAGTTGCCACTTTTCTGTATACGGATCTCCTCGATTTGACTCAAAGGGGAAAAGCCCATGGAGAGAAATCAGTGCTTTTGCGTAGAATTTACAGCACACAAGCAGGCCATTCAGCCCAACTGGTCTGCCACTTCTATTAATTCAGGGGATGTGGGCAGTGCTGGCAAGGTCAGTATTTGTTGCCCATCCCTAATTGCCCTCGCCAAGGTGTTGGTGAGCTGCCTTCATCCACCTGGTGTAGGTACCACCCACAGTGCTGTTAGGGAGGGAGTTGGAGGACTTGACCCAGCGACAGTGAAGGAAAGGCAGCCAGATATTTCCAAATCAGGATGGCGAGTGACTTGGAGGGGCACGTGCAGCTGATGGGGTTCTCATGCATCTGCCATCCTTGTCCTTCTAGGTGGTAGAGGCCATAGGTTTGGAAGATGCTGTCCAAGGAACCTGGGGCGTTGCTGCAGTGCATCTTGTAGATGGTACACACTGCTGCCTCTGTGCATTGGTGGTGGAAGGAGTGAATGTTGAAAGCGGTGGAGGGCGTGCCAATCAAGTGGGCTGGAATCCATAGAATCCCAACAGGAAGCCATTCGGCCCATTGAGTCTGTACTGATCACAATCCTACCAAGGCCCTATTCCCATAACCCTGATTTACCTTGCTAACCCCCTGACACTAGGATCAACTTAGCATGGCCAATCAACCTAACCTCTTTGGACTGCGGGAGGAAACTGGAGCATCTGGAGAAAACCTACGCAGACACAGGAAGAACGTGCAAACCCCACACAGACAGTGACCCAAGCCAGAAATTGAACCCGAGACCCTGGCGCTGTGAGACAGCAGTGCTAACCACTGTGTCACCGTGCCGCCCCACACTGCTTTGTCCTGGATGGTGTGAAGCTTCTTGAGTGCTGTTGGAGCTGCACTCATCCAGGCAAGTGGAGAGTTTTCCATCACATTCCTGATTAATGCCTTGTAGATGGTGGACGGGCTCTGGGTGGGGGGGGGGCGGGGGTCAGAAGATTAAGACCCACACGAGCTTATTCACCACCTCACTTCAATGCAAAAAGACTTGACACCTTTGTATTAAATTTCTCTTTGCCCTTTTAACAGTGCCCTTAAACGTAACTCTGGTTAATATCAAGATCAAAATAGTGATGTCGTGAATTTTATGCACAGGCATTAAGTTAACCCCATCAAGAAATTTTGTAATGCATAATGTGTCACATCTACAAAATACTAACAATTACTTCTTGCCTGCTACTGTTTACTTTGTGTCATGTTTTTGCGACGTGTTTTACTTTACATCAACATTTTCCCCAGATATATTAAGTAGGCCTATGTAAACGATCATACTATATTTCCACTCTCTGGCTGGTGCTAGTGTTGGGTCACCTTGGCTTTATATCTCCCAGCTTCATTACTTATTCTAAGGGCTCTGAGGTTTCAACCGATATTACTCCTCTGCTTCCTGAATTGCTGTAAGCTATCCTATAAAACTGCAGCAATATAAAATCAACATATTTTGTGGGAATGCAGCCAGACTGCACAAAGTTAAAATGGTGACTAAATTACACATTTTTTGAAGATCCAATTATAAGAACATAAGAAATAGGAGCAGGAGTAGGCCATCTAGCCCTTCGAGCCTGCCCCGCCATTCAATAAGATCATGGCTGATCTGTCGTGGCTCAGTTCCACATTCCCGCCCTCTCCCCATAACCCTTAATCCCCTCTCTTATCAAAAACCCATCAACCCGCGTCTTAAAAATATTTAGCGAGGCAGCCTCCACCACTTCAACGGGCAGAGAATTCCAGAGATTCACCACCCTTTGAGTGAAGAAGTTCCTCCTCAACTCCGTTCTAAACCGCCCCCCCTTTATCTTGAGGCTGTGCCCCCTAGTCCTACTGTCTTTTTTGAGCGGGAAGAGTCTCTCCACCTCTATCCTATCCATCCCATTCATCATCTTATACGTCTCAATGAGATCTCCCCTCATTCTTCTAAACTCCAACGAGTACAAGCCTAGTTTATTCAGCCTCTCCTCATAGCTCAACCCCCTCAACTCCGGTATCAGCCTAGTAAACCTCCTCTGCACTCCCTCCAAGGCCAAAATATCTTTGCGCAGGTGCGGCGCCCAAAACTGCACACAGTACTCCAGCTGCGGCCTCACCAATGCCCTATACAGCTGCAGCAAGACCTCCCTACTCTCCCTACAAGACCTCCCTATATTCTGCCCCACTACAGCAAAACACTAAACTTAGAGTCTTAGGAGGTTTACAGCATGGAAACAAGCTCTTCAGCCCAACTTGTCCATGCCACCCTTTTTTTAAACCCCTAAGCTAACCCCAATTGCCTGCATTTGACCCAATATACCCATGTAACTATCTAAATGCTTTTTAAAAGATAAAATTGTACCTGCCTCTACTACTACCTCTGGCAGCTTGTTCCAGAACTCACCACCCTCTGTGTGTGAAAAAATTGCCCCTCTGGACCCTTTTGTATCTCTCCTCTCTCACCTCAAATCTATGCCCTCTAGTTTTAGACTCCCCTACCTTTGGGAGAAGATATTGACTATCTAGCTGATCTATGCCTCTCATTATTTTATAGACCTCTATAAAATCACCCCTCAGTCTTCTACGCTCCAGAAAAAAACATCCCAGTCTATCCAGCCTCTCCTTATAACTCAATCCATCAAGTCCTGATAGCACCCTAGTAAATCTTTTCTGCACTCTTTCTAGTTTAATAATATCCTTTCTATAATAGTGACCAGAATTGCACACAGTATTCCAAGTGTGGTCTTACCAATGTCTTGTACAACTTCAACAAGACGTCTCAACTCCTGTATTCAATGCTCCGACCGATGAAACCAAGCATGCCGAATGCCTTCTTCACCGCTCTGTCCACCTGTGACTCCACTTTCAATGAGCTATGAACATGTACCCATAGATCTCTTTGTTCTATAAGTCCCCCCAACGCCCTATCATTAACTAAGTCCTGCCCTGGTTCAATCTACCAAAATGCATCACCTCGCATTTGTCTAAATTAAACTCCATCTGCCATTCATCAGTCCACTGGCCCAATTGATCAAGATCCTGTTGCAATTGGAGATAACTTTCTTCACTGAAGAAATTTGCTCTTAACTCTCCATTAACCCTTGACTGGCTTCAGAAACCAGTATTTTATTCAAACAACTCTCAACCCAACACCAAATGCTTATATTCACAACAATGAACCAACAATGGTTCTGTTTTAGGAGTTTGTGAGCCAAACCGGTCCAGTGCATTGACTGAAACACACATCAAACCTCACCAAAAACATTACAAGTTATTAGCTGGGCAGCAAGTGATTTGGAAGGCGATGGGAATGTTGTCATTTACTGCAAGGGGAATGGAATATAAAAGTAGGGATGTAGGCTTCAGCTTTACAGGTCATTGTTAAAACCACATCTTGAGTACAGCGCACCATTTTGGTCTTATTTAAGAAAAGGTAGCTTTCCGAGAAAGCTAGCAGTTCAGAGAGGCCTCGATCCTGGGATGGGAAGCGTTACCTTGTGAGTAAAAGTCAGACAGGTTGGGCCTGTGGGAATTGAAATTTAGAAGATTGAGAGATGATCTTCTTGAAAGGGGTTACGGGATAGGGTACAGCAGAGGGCTTGGGTGGGATGCTGTTTCAGAGAGTCAGTGCAGACTTGATGGGCCAGATGGCTTCTTTCTGCATTGTACCGAATCTATGATTCTGTGGATAAATTTAAAGTTTATTATTGTCATGAGCTTACATTAACACTGCAATGAAGTTACTGTGAAAATCCCCTAGTCACCACACTCCGGCGCCTGTTCGGGTACACCTAGGGAGAATTTAGCATGGCCAGTGCACCTAACCAGCAGACTGTGGGAGGAAACCGGAGCACCCAGAGGAAAACCACGCAGACACGGGGAGAATGTGCAGACTCCACACAGACAGTGAGTCGAGCCAGGGATTGAACCGGGTCCCTGGCGCTGTGAGGTAGCAGCAGTGCTAACCACTGTGCCGCCCCTCGGATGATATTCCTTTGTCAATAAAGCATCGCTGCCAGACATTTTCACACACCAGGAACTTTGCAGAAGATTCATAACATATTGCTACCAAGATCATAAGAGACTGTTATCACCCTCGCAGAATCTTCCTAATCCATCTCTCCAGAGAGCAATACAGTTTGATTCATGTAGCCTGGATACAATAAGTGTCCTTTCGGTTTGGTTTTGTTTTTGTTAAACAGGATACGTGACCAGAATTAGAACAAAATGGAGGAACTGATGGCAACCTGACTTTCTGCTCCAGAAAGGAATACAGACGCCGCTGCTCAGTACATAATCAGGAGATATCCCTCCTGCAGATTTAATTTTTCTCTTTTTTTTGTTTGATCAGCGCGAGATGCTCTTTTCCCAGCAGCGACTTCAATCAAAAGTATGCTTTCCAGCAAGCGGCAAGAAACCAACTCATCGATCCGCCCGTCTAACAGCACATGACAAATTCGATTCACCACCGAGGCAAGAACCTCGCAAACAGCTTAATAGAAGGCTGTCGTGAGCCAGGCTCCTAATGCAACGATCGCAACGTCCTCAGTTCTTCCTCCAGGCCAACCTGACAAGTGTTTGTTTCTCCAAACACCTGTCAGGATTTCATCTGCTATTCAGGCGGCTCGCGTGAATTTTAATGAAAAGCTCAACAAGCTCACTTGACTAGAAGGGCCCCATCCGGGGATCAAAGGACAATTCGGCTGGAGTGCGGACCTATTGCAGAGTCACAGGCCCTTCAGCCCAACTTGTCCATTTGCCCTCTTTTTAACCTACTAAGCTAGGCCCAATTGCCCGCGTTTGGCCCATATCCTTCTATATCCATCCTACCCACAGAACTATCTAAATGTTTTTTTAAAAGACAAAAATTGCACTGCTGCCTCACAGCATCAGGGACCCGGGTTCAATTCCCAGCTTGGGTCACTGTCTGTGAGGAGTCTGCATGTTCTCCCCGTATCTGCAAGGGTTTCCTCCGGGAGCTCTGGTTTCCTCCCACAGTCTGAAAGACGTGCTGATTAGATGCGTTGACTCGAACAGGCACTGGAATGTGGCGACTCGGGGAATTTCACAGTAACTTGATTGCAGTGTTAATGTAAGCCTTATTTGTCACTAATAAATAAACTTTACCCACCTCTACCGTTGCCTCGTTCCAGACACTCACTATGTGAGAAAACTGCCCCCTGGACCCTTTTGTATCTCTCCCCTCTCACCTTAAACCTGTGTGTTTTCGTTTTAGACTCCCCTACCTTTGGGAAAAGATGTTGACTATCTAGCTGATCTGTGCCCCTCATTATTTTATAGACCTCAATAAGATCATGTCTAAGCCTCACACGCTCCAGGGAAAAAAGCCCGAGTGTATCGAGCTCTGGAAGCGCGTTAATCGATTAACAGAACCAACTTTGGTCCTCTCAAAGTTGCAATTCAGGGACTGTAACTCAGTGCTGCATAAGAAAAAGAAACCACACTTATCAGTGCTTTCACAGGCAATGAACTACTTCTGCAACAGAGTCACAGTTATTTTGTGGACATTCTTGCTTCAGCTATTTTGTGCAATGACATTAAGACTCTATGGGGACATGTTGACCAGGACACTGGAGAACACTCTGCTCATTTCATACAATCCCTACAGTCAGAAGAGGCCATTCGGCCCCATCAAGTCTGCACAATCCCACCCAGGTCCAATCCGCTTAACCCCATGTATTGACCCTGCTAGTCCCTCTGACACTGAGGGGCAATTTAGCACGACCAATCAACCTAACCCGCACATCTTTTGAATCCGGGGCAAACCAGAGCACCTGGAGGAAACCCCTGCAGACACAGGGACAATGTGCAAACTCCACACAGTCCTGAGGCCAGAATCAAACCCGGGTCCTCGGCACTATGAGGCAGCAGTGCCAACCACTGTGCCAACGTGCCGCTCCAGTTGTTTCTTTTTGAATCGGCATCATTTATTTCAACAGACAGACTGGGTTTTTTAAAAACGCACAAGTGTCAGACTGGATACTGCACCCAACGCTTGCAAAAGGTTGAGAGCCCACAGCCTTCCAACTGAGCCAACCTGACACGGTAGCAACATGCAAGCACTCCGAGACTCCTGAGGATGCTGTCAGGAGCTCACACACTGATATCATTAGGTATCTCAACATGGTCCACCACATTGGTGGTGAATTAAGACTAAAGAATCTATGTTCCAGCAGGCAGCATCAAAGTCTGCTCCACTCTTCACTGCCTCCATTAAATGGCAGCAGCAGGAAGTCTTCTCCATGAGTATAGTCAACCTGGAACTAAGGGAATGCACAAAAGTAGGTCGATGAAGAACCCAAGGGGCTAGACCAGGCCCATCAGATGATAAATGTTTCTGGAAACATTCGTTAATTGGGTTAACAGCTCAGAATCCGAACTAAAATTTGATCTCTGCCCAACCAATGTTATAGGATTGCTAACTTAATAGAATCCTTACAGTGCAAAAGGAGGCCATTCGGCCCATCAAGTCTGTACTGACCACAATCCAGTTGAGCTTTGTTCCAGATAAATGACTGTCTGTGATTATCAGGGCAGCTTTCACAATGCAGCAACAGTCACCACTGGGAATGAAAGAAGATCAAGCTCAATGGCAAAATCAAATTTGACCTCAGGAAAACTCAAGTGGGCACAGCTTTAAAAGCAAAGGAAACAATGAGGACAGGAAGAAAAATGTTTTCATGCAGCGAGTGTTTGGGGCTTGGAATGCACTGTGTGTGTGTGTGTGTGTGTGTGTGTGTGTGTGTGTGTGTGTGTGTGTGTGTGTGTGTGTGGTGGGGGCAGGGTCAATTGAGCACTTAAGGGGAAAATAGGACAAATATCACAAAAAGAGGAATATGAAGGGCTACGGTGAGATATCTGGAGAATGGCTCTAGGTAAATTGCTCCTTCAGAGAGCCAGCACAGGCACGGTGGGCCCAAGTTTAAGTTTAAAGTTTATTTATCCGTGACACGTTAACACTGCAATGAAGCTACTGCAAAAGTCCCCTAGTTGCCACACTTTGGCGCCTGTTCGGGTACGCTGAGGGAGAATTTAGTATGGTCTAAAGCACATTTTTTGGACTGTGGGAGGAAACCGGAGCACCCGGAGGAAACCCATGCAGAAACAGGGAGAATCGTAGAATCCTACAGTGCAGAAGGAGACCTTTCGTCCCATCTGCACTGACCACAGTCCCCCATAACCCCATACATTTACCCTAGCTAGTCCCCCTGACACTAAAGGGCAATTTAGTATGGGCAATCCACCTAACCTGCATATCTTTGGAGTGTGGGAGGAAACCAGAACACCTGGAGGAAACCTATCTAGACATGGAGAGAATGTGCAGACTCCACACAGACTGTGACCCAAGCCGGGAATCGAACCCTGGTCCCTGGTGCTGTGAGGCATCAGTGCTAACCACTGTGCAACCTGCACCGCCTTCTGCGCAATAGAAAACATCAACCTGATACTTAAGTGCAGTGGAATTAATTTGTCCAAATATGGTGGACACAGCACATAGAAAAACACACATTGCTTATCCTGGGAAGAAAAGCTATATTGATCGAGGAAATTGTATCCTGAAGGTGCACCAACTGCACACGGTGAGACACAAGCAGCCTCCGATATTGGGTCTTGAATCCGATTACAATTGAGCCAGCAAATCATGGAGAGTTACAAACAGCTCACTGGTGAAGTGGGATCCTACGCAAAGGGAAAGATCTCAGGGAGAGTAAGGAGTGGACTTTAGTTGTCCTGCTATATTCAACATTCCCACTCCAGGCTACCATCCAGGAAAATCACCCAAACCTGTCGGGGCGAAAGGCCACATTCCGCTCAGCTGTGATGCCCTATGCAGTCAAATAGCACACCCAAAGGTTTACACAGGAGCGAAGTATCGGGGGCCTGACAGCAATTGGAAAAACCACTAGCCCAGCAACAGGTTACAATCACTTCAATTACGTAGATAGATTGGAGAAGTTGGGATTATTTTCCTTGGAAGATTTATATGTTCTGAAGAGAAGCCACATTAATTTTCCTTGGAGGAGAAGGTTGAGTAGGATGAAGGATTGCAAGATCGTAAGAGGTCTGGACAGAGCAGTCGGGATAAACTGTTCCCACTGGTGGAAGGAACAGGTCATGGGGGCACTTTAGATTTAAGAAGCAATGGAGACACGAGGATAATTTTATTTATGAAGCATGTTGTTGAGATCTGACTACGATTGCGGGGTAGAGACAGGTTCAAGCGATGCATTCGAGCAGGAACATACAGGATTATTATCTAAAAAGGAGTAATTTGCAGGGTTATGTGGAAAAGGCAGGGGAATGCTCATTCAAAACCCTGGTGCAGATGGGCTGAATGGCCTCCTGCTGTGCTGTAACAACTCTGCGATTGTGAAGGGTCTGTGTTTTATGATAGGGGCGGGGATGGGGTAGTGAGTGGATAATGGCATGGGGGCAAAAGACAAATATTACTCTTTTGTACAAGAACGCAAACTATCCAAAGTTCCAATCCCATACATTATTTTCATTTTTTTAAAAAAGGGCTCAAT
This sequence comes from Carcharhinus amblyrhynchos, assembly GCF_965287045.1. Lineage (NCBI taxonomy): Eukaryota > Metazoa > Chordata > Chondrichthyes > Carcharhiniformes > Carcharhinidae > Carcharhinus > Carcharhinus amblyrhynchos. The sequence goes on from NC_137354.1 coordinate 9,041,500, forward strand.
CTCTTAATGTATCGAAAGTACCTCTAAGTGTGGAATGAGTAACTCTTCTTTGCAAGAACAAGGCATTTGTAAGATTATTTGTGAAGATATTGGATGGGATTCTCTTGCCTGCGGCCCGTTTTCTGGTGGCAGAGGTGGCTTGACATTGGCCGATGGCAAGATCTTCTGGTAGCCAATGGCAGAACGAGAAGATGCTAAATTTCCTCTTCGTGTCGGGGGGATTAGCTGAGACAAATGTGTGGAGTGATGGGGATAGGGCCTGGGTGGGATTGTGGTTGGTGCTGACTCGATGGGCCAAATGGCCTCCTTCTGCACTGCAGGGATTCTATGATCTCGCCAGCCGGAAGGAAGGGACAATCCCACCTTCAGTCAGTCAATCAGTCCAAGCTAACTGTGCCTCAGAAATGCATTACAGACAGTCTGACCCGCCAAGGGGATCAACTGTTAAGTGAGACAGTGGCCAGAATTCTCCAATCTCGCCTGCAGCTAGGATTCTCCAGTCCCGCTGCTGCGAAAGGAGACTCGGTTGAGCGGCACATCCTCCGTTCTTGCTGGCAGCGAGACTGGAGAATTCCGACCACACCTGGTCGGCCTGTTTGACGTCCCCCGCATTCCTTGCGGGTCAATCATCTTTCGCTTCAGCAGGAGCGAAACCCGGAAGATGGGAGGGCCGTCGATGGCGACAGCCATGAACTGCCAGTGTGTTCACGACTCAAAGGGCATCGAACTGCCTCTTTCTGACAATCGACGCCAACCATCGCCTTACTCACTGCAATGCCTAGACGCAAAATCCGCCAGCTACCCTTTGCCCGTCAGCCAGACTGCACTGACTGAGATACAAAACAAAACCTCTTCCCACATTACAACAGCGAGAACCCAGTATCAAAAGGTTTCCTCACACCTTCAACTCTGCCTCGTCAAATTCTTCATTGTGCCGTGCTGGGAAAATATCTCTGACTTGCCCCAGCTGTAAAAGATTGGAGCTGTGGAGCTGTGTGTGATAAAAAGTGGCAATTTGTTCTGTCAAAAGCGTATGTATGTTTTTAAAAAAAGTGACAAAAAGCGCTGCACCGGGGTCACAGAGTGTTCAGGCTTCTGCCAGAGAATTCTAAATCGCTGCTTTTCGACGTTGTTCGAAGTTGACTACGTTTAAATTTCAGGAGGAGGAGGGTGGGGCGGTGATGGAGCTGCGCACAGGAAGATGCCGAGAGAGTTCTTCCATCACATACCCTGACCCCAGATCTCCCACGCACCGCTAATTATACAACGCTGATGTAACTGCTTTGTGCTGAACAGGTGTTGAAGGAGATAGCTGGTCGCAAGAACAGTGCAGTTAATTTAAAAGAAAATCAGCCAACAGCCATAGCAGGGTGGACAAAAGAAAATAGCTTGGTTACACGGATGGGAGAAGAAAGATGCCCATCAGGACCGAATACAGATTGGTTTTTAATTAGGGTAAGTGGTGATGGGGGAGGGCTCGGAGTGACTATAGAAGGTAGAACCAGGAGCTCACAGTCAAACAAGGCTAAATTCATGGAATCTGGCAGGACAAAAGGGAGTCATTTTGTCCATTCTCTGAAAGAGACATCCAATTTATCACACCCCCTAATTCTTTTCCAAAAGCACTGCAATATCCACCCACCCCTCCAGTACACTGAGATCTTACAAGTTCGTAAGATATACGAGCAGAATTAGGCCATTCGGCCCATTGAATCTGCTCCACCATTCGAGCATGGCTGATACGCCCCTCATCCCCATTTTCCTGCCTTCTCCCCATAACCAATTAAAAATCTGTCTAACTCCTTAAATTTACTCACCGTCCCAGCATCCACCGCACTTTGGGGCAGCGAATTCCACAGATTCACAACCCTTTGGGAGAATTAGTTTCTCCTCAACTCGATTTTAAATTTGCTGCCCCTTATCCTAAGATGATGACCTCTCGTCCTAGAATGCCCCACACGAGGAAGCATGTCTACTTTACCCAAATCTTTTATCATCTTATATACTTCAATTTGATTGAGCAGCATGTTGGCACAGTGGTTAGCCCTGCTGCCTCACAGCGCCAGAGACCCGGATTCAATTCCCAGCCTCGGGTCACTGTCTGTACGGAGTTTGCACTTTCTACTCATGTCTGCGTGGGTTTCTTCCATGTGCTCTGATTTCCTCCCCAGTCCAAAGATGTGCTGGTTAGATGGATTGGCCATGCTAAATTGCCCCTTAATGTCAGGAGGTCTAGTTAGGGTAAATGCAGGAGGTTATGGGGATAGTGTCTGGGTGGGATTGTGGTCAGTGCAGTCTCAACGGGTCAAATGGCCTCATTCTGCACTGTAGGATTCTATGATTTTATTCTATCTCCCCTCATTCTTCTAAATTCCAGAGAGTATCGGCCTATACTGTCAAGTCTCTCTTCATAAAACAAACCCCTCATCTCTGGAATCAACCAAGTGAACCTCCTCTGAACTGCCTCCAATGCCACTACATCCTTCCTCAACTAAGGGGACCAAACCTGTGCACAAAGATCTAATTTTTTGCCTGAAGTTACTGTGTTGAATCTGCTCCCAACATGTCGAGTCATTATAGCTATACTTGCAGCCGCCTGGTCTCTAGGTTTTGGAATTCCCTCTCTCTCTCTCCTCTGAAACGTCTCACCTTAATACCTAGCTCTGTGGCCATCTGTCCCGATATCTCATTACACAGCTCAGAATTCAAACTGTATCTGACAAGGTGCCACTGAAGCGCCTTGGCAGGGGGGTGGGGAGCATTTTACGACATTAACAGTTGCTATTCAGTCCAGGAAACTTTGGGCACGGTTGCTCAATTAGCTCGATGAGGTAAACTTTAAAAATCTAGTCCTCGGTATAGACCTTCATGTGACAGAAGGTTCACCGGGAGTCCAGCTGCTCACCAGATTAGATTATCTGGTCATTACCACATTGCAGCGCGAGAGAGATTGCTGTGTACAAATTAGCTGCTGCGCCTCCTCCATTACAACAGCGACTAGGCCTCAAAAAGTGCTTAATTGGCTTCAAAGTGCTTTGGGTGCTTCCGGAGGCGCTATAGAAATGTAGCTTCTTTTTGCTTTCAGAGAGACGGAGGAGTGAGAAATTGAAAGGCAACTCATTTTCCACACATGTAAATAAATCTGCGGATTTATTTACCCTCAGGAACGGCTAACAAACAGGTAATTGCTTCCTTACTCAAAGCTCAACTAAGCGACTTCTGCTCGTACCAAGTTTAAGCTTCCCCATTCAATCGTAGACAATTAAAGTTAAAGCAATAGTCAGCAAGATAATTGAGAGCATCAGTGGTTTTGCCTGACCCTTAACATATCGAACGAAAGTTAAACTCAATTAATTTTCTTTTCCCCTGTTCCTTAACCTGACTCCAAAATTATAAACTACAAAGTTAAGAAACTACAAAAGGATCATGAACGAAGCCCAGTCCATCACTCAAACCAGCCTCCCACCCATTGACACTGTCTATACTTCCCACTGCTTCAGAAAAGCAGCCAGCATAATTAAGCAACCCAAGACATTCTCTCTTCCACCTTCTTCCATCGGGAAAAAGATACAAAAATCTGAGGACACGTACCAACCCACTCAAAAACAGCTTCTCTCCTGCTGTCATCAGACTTTCGATAGGACCTACCTTGCATTAAATTGATCTTTCTCTACAGCCTCACTATGACTGTAACACTACATTCTGCACCCTTCCTTTCCTTCTCTATGAACAGTATGATTTATCTGTATGGCGCACAAGAAGCAATACTTTTCACTGTATGTTAATACATGTGACAATAATCAAATCAAATCGAATCAAATCCCTTATGCAAAAGGAAGGCACATATGTGGGGCAAATGTGGCTAAAATCCAGGTCAAGATTTACTACCATGGGACAAACCCGACTCTGGCATGTTGGGAAATCCAAACCAGAGGGCCTGGTTGAGAAATTGCAGTCTTGACAAATCTCTGGTCTAATCAGAGCTTGTGTTACAGCAGTGGCTAGGTTACAGCAGACAGCAATGAACGGGGAGCAGAAGCAGAAGTAGACAGAACCTAGGAAACTAGGGTCACTTCAGTTTCTCCAACACTGCAAGCCCACATTATCGCTAGACTATTAATCCAGAAACTCAGCTAATGTTCTGGGGACCCGGGTTCAAATCCCGTCACGGCAGATGGTGGAATTTGAATTCAATTAAAAAACATTTGGAATTAAGAATCTGCTGATGACCGTGAAACCATTGCTGATTGACATCTGGTTCACTAATGTCCTTTAGGGAACGAAATCTGCCGCCCTTACCCAGTCTGGCCTGTGTGTGATTCCAGAGCCACAACAATGTGGTCGATTCTCAACTGCCCTCAGCACAAGGGCAACTAGGGATGGGCAATAAATGCTGGCCAGCCAGTGACGCCCATGTCCCACGAATGAATACAAAATATAGTTTCCACCACCATTTCCAGTTTGTCTAAACCTAATGAGAAAAAATTCAAATAGATAAAATATATATATTTTGTAATTCTCCCCACTGGCCGTGATTTTAAAGTTTTTTTTAAAGTTTATTTATTAGTCACAAGTTGGCTTAACACTGCAATGAAGTTACTGTGAAAATCCCCCAGTCGCCACACTTTGGCACCTGTTTGGGTACACTGAGGGAGATATCAGCATGGCCAATTATTAAACTAGAAAGAGCGCAGAAAAGATTTACTAGGATGCTACCAGGATTTGATAGTTTGAGTTATAAGGAGAGGCTGAAGTGTAGGAGGCTGAGGGTGACCTTATAGAGCTCTATAAAATAATGAGGGGCATAGACTAGGTAGATAGTCAATACCTTTTCCCAAAGGGAGAGGAGTCTAAAACTAGAGGGCATAGGTTTAAGGTGAGAGGGGAGAGATACATAAAGTGTCCAGAGGGGCAATCTTTTCACACAGAGGGTCGTGAGTGTCTGGAACAAGCTGCCAGGGATAGTAGTAGAGGTGGGTACAATTTTATCTTTTAAAAAGCATTTAGATAGTTACATGGATATAATGGGTATAGAGGGATACGGGCCAAATGCGGGCAATTGGAATTAGCTTAGGGGTTTTAGAAACAAGGGCAGCGTGGACAAGTTGGGCCGAAGAGCCTGTTTCCATGCTGTAAACCTCTATGACTCTACATAAATGCATCTAACCAGCGTGTCTTTCGGACCGTGGGAGGAAACTCACGCAGACATGGGGAGAACACGCAAACTCCATACAGACAATGGAAGGCGGGAATCGAACCCGGGTCCCTGGTGCTGTGAGGCAGTAGTGCCACCCCCCCCGGTCACTGACAGTAGGAGATTCTTGAAGCTTGGCAACCCTGTGGGGGCCAGGTTTGGGGGTGGGGGGCAGGTGTGGTGGTGGGCACAGACTAGCATTGACATGGGATGGTTGATCTATGAAGCAGTGCTGCACAATGCAATAGCCATTTTAATATCTTGTTGTGAATGGTTGTGTGTGCTGGGGAACAGCTACTGAGCTGCTGAAACTCATCACTGAACCTGGGTGGCCTTCAGATGAGTCTGCTGCTGGTGTGACTGAGTTTAACCGAGAATCAGAGATTCAATTGCTGGCTCCACACAGGATGTATCAGATATTTCTGCTGGTTACAAATGTATAAAAATGGCACTCTGACGGGAACAAAGAAATTGACTGCTGCTACTGTAACCTACTCAATGGAATAGCGTATACAAGTTGGCCAATTATATAGAGCATAAAAGTTGGCAAATTATGATACAGTTGTATAAAACTTTCGTTAGGCCACATTTGGAATATTATGTCTAATTCTGGTCACCACACTACCAGAACGACGTGGAGACTTTGGAGAGAGTGCAGAAGAGGTTTGCCAGAACGTTGCCTGGTATGGAGGGTATTAGCAATGAGGAGAGATTTGAACAAATTGGGATTGTTCTCTTGGAAAGACAGAGGCTGAGCGGTGACCTGATAGAAGTTTATAAAATTATGAGTGAGCAGTTGGAACCTTTTTCTCCAAGGCAGAAACGACAATTACAAGGGGGCACAAGTTCAGGAGAAGGGGGGGAAAGGTTCAGTGGAGATGTGTGGGGTAAGATTTTTTTTATGCAGAGGGTGGAAGGAGCCTAGACCGCACTGCCAAATGAGGTGGTTGAGGCAGAAATGTTAGCCACATTTAAGACTTACCTTGATATGAACATATGGGGAACGGAGGGATATAACTGGTTGGTCTAGATAGGTAAAAGTGATCGGCGCAGGCCTGGGGGGCCGAAAGGCTTGGTCTTGTGCTGTATTCTTCTTTGTCCTACCCGGGAGCAGAAACCTTTCACTATCTCACTGACAGGTGCTTCAGATATCTTCAAGAATCTCATAGCTTTACAGAATAAGGTGTTTTCTGAAACATGTAAAAATGTGACATTGGAAAGTTTACTTGGCGCCAGTCACTAGTGTGAGCTAGTCACTGACACAAAGGCAGAGGCTGACATCACCAAGTCAACTGGTATCACAAGTCAGGGTTGCCCTCAGAACACCAAAAATCAGCATTCCAATAAATAAATGACATGGAGCTGGAACCAGGAAGATTGAGACATGAACTCGTTGAGATGTGTCAAACTCTTGTTGGGTTTGCGTTGGAGATGCTGGGAGGGCGTTTCCCTTGGCTGGGAAGTCTTGAACTAGGAGTCACAGTCTCGGAATGAACCATTTTGGATTTAAAAATTTCAAAAGGTTTGTGTATCTTTGGAATTCTCTACCTCAGCATTGCCTACCAATGCTCAGTGAATAAACATTTTCAGGACAGAGATCGACAGATTTATGGATGCTGGGGTAATTAAGGGATATGGAGATAGTGAAAGAAGGTAGAATTGAAGATTGGCCGTAGTTGTATTAAATGGCTGAGCAGGATCAAGGGGCTGAATGGCCAACTCCAAACCCCTACCTCTCAGGCTCTCAACTGGTGTCAACCTTGCCTCATTCTGCACTCTCTCCTTTCCTTCTCTATGAATGGTGTGCTTTGTCTGTACAGTGTGCAAGAAACAATACTTTTCATTGTACACTAAATCAAATCAAAAACTATTTCCGCCCGAGTCAACAGGTGAGGCCCCAGATCACTCCGGAGACACTAACCCAGGTGGGCTCCCTATCCGGTGGGTGGGAATATCCCATGCCATTAGTTCAAAGCAAGGAATTTTCCCCCACGTCCTGGTCAATGCTTTTCCCTCAACCAACATCACCTGAACAGACTGCTATATTGCCGTCTGAATCATTTGCATCTCATTGCATTTCTAAAACAACTGCATTTCACAACAACTTCATCGATTGTGAAAGACTTGGCAGATGAATGAAGTTCTTTTGAGCGAGAGAGCATTCCATTACTCTTGCACAGAGATTCGTACACCGCAGCACAAAATATTGCATAAAGATTATTCCTTTTACACGTGTTTCCTGGCAATAACTGCACCCTATGCTACTTGGCAACTTACAGTGCAAAATAACGCTAATGTGATAAGAATGTGCTCATCCTTTCAGACATCCCAGTCTCTGAAATACTGTCCATTGGTATATCTCTGTGTGACAGCACATGAACTCCTAGCCAAATCTTAGGGAAAGCCACCATCTTCTGCTCTGTTCCAGGAGTCGGTGGCTCTGTCTAACATCCACTGACAAGTCACGTTAGGTTAACAGAGAGAGTCAGTCACACAAATGATTATTTTAATGCCATGTTCGTTTTCAGGAATAGAAGATAGAACACCTACCAATACACAACATTTTTTTAAAAAAGTAAATCCAACTTATTACCTAACAAAGAAAATTTAGCCCTGGATTTATGCAGCACCAATCTCAGGAGGACCCCCAACTGCTCCATAGATAATGAGGCACTTTTTGAAGTACAGCCATGGTTGTTATATAGGGCGGGTGGCAGCCAATTTGTGCACAGCAAGGGCCCGCACAAACAATGAGATAAATCGACATTGGTACTACCCAAGTATTGCTGCAAAAAGACACATGTTGCTGAAGCTTTTTGCCCTGCACCCATCAGGACAAGGAGAAGCTGCAGAGAGCTTCCTGGCACCAGGTCCGAGGAACTGGAGGACAGGGTAAGTGGCAACGGGTGCGGGCGGGGGGGGGGGTGGCGGCGGCTAGATGATCAGGGTCTCAAGCACTAGGTTGTGGCAATTCATACTTCATGAGGACACAGCACCATCAATTAATCAATACATTCTTCGTGGCAACTGCTCTACCAGAGTCTGCTTGCCAACCAATCAGCACTGTGTTGTCTTGAAGTATAAATTCTGATTCCCTTGACACTTGGTATTGTGAATTGTTCTGATGAGTACAAGGCAAAAAGCTTCAACAACATGGGTCTTTTTTTGCGGCAACACTGAGATAATTGCATGGATAATCTATTTTTGAATGGGATAAATGTTGACTTGAGAAGACCTCGCCCCCACACTTTTTAAAACATCTCATCAAAACACAAGGTATCTCTGACAGGGCGACACTCCCTCAGTATCACACAGAGGTTGTCAGCCAGGGTTATGCACTCAGGTTTCTGCAGTGGGACTTGAACCCACAATGTGCTGGCTCGGAGACACGAGAGCTTCCACCCACGGGCATCCTAGCAACAATACTGGAGGTGCATTCTGATTGATGCTTATGGTATGCTGGTACAGCCAATCACACAGCATTTCCACAATTTAATCTGGATTCCAGGCAAATCATTAGGAAACTACATTCCTTCAACGAACAAACTAAACCATCCACAAAATGATTTCCACCAGAAATTTATTACATGCTGTTATTTTTATTCATTTTTCAAGTTTAAATTGAACGACTATAATGGAAGGTAGAGAATTATATGGTCATTCTGATTACTGAGAACCAAACTGATAAAATTATAAGCCTGCTATTTTGAAGAAGTCTAAAGTTAGATGGATTAAAGATGCCAAACCCCAGTTAGAATGCGTAGAATCTCGATAGTGTAGAAGGTGGCCATTCGGCCCATTAAGTCTGCACACCCGACTCTCTGACAGGGCATCCCACTCGGGCCTACCCCCACAACCCCACGTATTTACTCAGTAAACGTCCTACCCTAAGCATCTTGAGGCACTAAGGGACCATTTAGCATTGTCAATCTACCTAACCTGCACAGCTTTGGACTAGGAGGAAATCCACAGAGACACGGGGAGAACGTGCAAACTCCAGACAGTCACCCAAGGCGGGAAGTGAACCCAGGTCCCTGGCGCTGTGAGGCAGCTGTGCCAAGTGGCATTGATTACAAAATTGATTAATGAAACATGTGCTTTGCATCAAATTGTTGTTACTTACTGACGAGCGTAGAGACAGAGTGTCCTAAACATACAAACATGTACCAAGGAGCTACCCAAGACCTGGTCAAGGGTGTGGGTTTTAAGAAGAGTCACAGGATGGGATTTTATGGTCTTGTTTGGATAAGACCGTATGGTTCTGCCCAAGGATTCCCGTTGTGGAAGCCTTGCCTGCATCAGTTCCAGGACACGCGAGGTGGTAGAGTTTGGGCCTCGGAGTAGGAGAAGGGGAGAGTCAAAGAGGTTCAGGGAGGGAACTCCAGGGCTCGAGGCCAAGGTAGCAGAACACATGATTGCTCACGATAAGGTTAAGGGAGGAGGAGATACACAAAGCCAGAGTTAAGCAAAAGGAAAGTTGGGGGATGGAGGGCTGGAAGAGATAGGGAAGGGTGAGCTTACCAACTTATTGAGAGGTGAACTTGATATCGTGGCCTTGGAAATCATGAACTAACGTCGGACTGTGCTGAGAGGGTTGATGGGCGAGTGCGACTATGTGCAGAGCAGACAACAGCCAAAGCTATGGTGGATGGGGAGGGGCAGGCAGGCACTGGCTGCGTTGGGGTCTCATTATAGGTCAGGAGAACATTGGAACAGTTGAGACTGGAGGTAACCAGAGCATGGATGAAGGGTTTGAGCAGCAGCCTGGCTGGCGCAGACTCATGGGCCTCCTTCTGCACTGTAGGATTCTATGATTCTAGTCACTCCACTTGGGCTGAAAAGGAGACCAAGTTTGCAAACTGCCCTGTTCAGCCTGAGAGAGAGTGAAGGTGGAATGGGTGGCGAGGGCATGGATTTGATCATTGGTGTAAAAAAATGATTATTCTCGAACACAAAGCAATACAGCACAGGAACAGGCCCTTCAGCCCACAATGTTGCGTCGAACATGACGCCAAATTAAACTAATCTCTTCTGCCTGCCCTTGTACCATATCCCTCTATTCCTTGCATATTCATGTGCTATCCAAAAGCCCCTTAAACGTCCCTATTATACCACCCCTGACAGCCCGTTCCAGATACCTACCAGTCTTGTATAAAAAACACTTGCCCTTCCCATCTCCATTGAACTACCCCCTCCCCCCTTTATGTGCATGCACCCGGGTACAAGACATTTCAACTCTGAGAAAAAAGATTCGGACTACTGTTTAAGATGTTCTGTCCATTGCACAAAGTGGGCAAACATATTGAAGGCAAAGCATCTTTTCCGGAAAAAAAGCCTTCAGTGCAACATGATATTGGACATTTCCCATGGGAAGATGGTTCCGCACTAGTTCCACGCTTTGTTATTTCAATAGGAGCCCTCAGTGACAGACTCTCCAACTAACCACATCAGAGGTAATGCAGGAAGTGTGGTGGTCCCACTAATAATCCCCCAATGGGGCAAAGCTGATGAATGATCAACAAATAATTTGTTAGGGTCCATTCAAGTAGGGTTTCAATTTTTTCCTGTTTGAATGGATTTTACAAGAAACTTCAAAAGGTTGTGAATGTGGCCCAATCCATCGCACAAACCAGCTTCCTATCCATTGACTTTGTCCACACTTCCCGCTGCCTCGGAAAAGCAGCCAGCATAATTAAGGACCCCACGCACCCCGGACATTCTCTCTTCCACCTTCTTCCGTCGGAAAAAGGGTACAGAAGTCTGAGGTCACGTACCAACCGACTCAAGAACAGCTTCTTCCCTGCTGCCGTCAGACTTTTGAACGGACCTACCTTGCATTAAGTTGATATTTCTCTACACCATAGCTATGACTGTAACACTACATTCTGCACTCTCTCGTTTCCTTCTCAATGAACAGTATGCTTTATCTGTATCATATGCAAGAAGCAATACTTTTCCACTGTATATTAATATATGTGACAACAATAAATCAAATTTAAAAAATTGGGCAAAATATGTAAATCAATTAAGGACTTTTTAAAAATGCATTATATATTTTTTCATTCATTTTATGGGACGTGGGTGTTGCTGGGCCATCATTTACTGTCCATCCCCAACTGCCCTCCATTTGAGAGTCAACTGCAATGCTGGAGTCATGTGTAGGGTGAGGATGACAGATTTCCTTCCCCAAAGGACATGAGTGAATCAGATGGGTTTTTATGACAATTGACAATGGTTTCATGGTCCTCATTAGAATTCTAATTTCAGATTTTTATTGAATTCAAATTTCACCATCTGCTGTAGCGGGATTTGAACCCAGGTCCCCAGATCTTGCTCTGGATTGCTAGTCCGGTGACAATACTACTGCGCCACTGCCTGCCACATTTCTCGCAACTGCTGGAAACAGTTTGTTCAACAACTGTCGTATGACAGCTACTTGAAATATTTACGCCCTTAAAAATCCCTGGAGAATGCACTACAGGTCAGTGTGTGAAGCAAAGGTATAATTCCTGTTAACAATCTCAGGAATTCTCGAACCCAGAGCACTCAGCATGCTGCAGCGCTGAGTGTAGCCAAAAGGGAAGTCAATTTTTGGACACTCAGTCAGGAAAGCAAGGGATATAGGAATAGGGAAGGAATGTTGAGCTGGTATGGAAGGGCAGGCAAGTTCTTATTGAATGGTGCAGCAGACTCGATGTGACCTAATCCCATTGCTACTCCTTGTATTCTCAATCCCAAATGAGTCCAATCTATTGGTGTTTTCATACATTGGCCCCCTCTGCAAAATAAAAAACATTACTTGCTGGAAGTGCTACAGTCATGCAAAGCTGAATCTTAACCAGCTTCTTGTTCCTCTCTTCCCCCCCCACCCCCACACAATTGCTTTCGTAAAACGAAACTGCACATTGGAAAACTCAATAAGAGAAACAGAAAGTGCCGGAAATACACAGCAGGCCAGCCAGCAACTGTAAAGAGAAATGACAGGTCAATAAGGTCAGGGTAAAACCCTTTGTCAGATGTTATATTTCGGCTGATGCCATACTGCGTACTCCCGCTTCCCTTTTCTCGTTGACGCTGTCACTATTCTACCCAATATTTTGTTCCCTTGTAAAACGTTTCGGTGGAGGTTGACGTGCTATCCGTGAAACAGAACCATCCTCACACAGTCACCGCAGCTAAGAGTCACGCTTGTGACTGTCCCTTCTGGAAATGATCAGGAAAAGATCAGAGTGACTACCATGTCAGCCAGCGAGTTGGGGCTTGCCGAGAACTCTTGGCAAACCGTCTGTTTTAAATTTACAGAAGTTACTCACTCAGCAGCGCAATAAGATCATACGAAATAGGAGCAGGAATACATCACACAGCCCACTGAGCCTGTCCCACCATTCAATACAATCCTCATTGATTTTCAGCTTCAACTCAATTTTCCCATATCCCTTAATTCCCCAAGACACCAAAAATCTGTCTATCTCAGCCTTAAATGTGGTCAGTGATGGAGTACCCACAACTCTCCAGGGTAGAGAATTCCAAAGGTTCACAACCCTTTGAGTGAAGTAATTTCCTGTTTTCGATCCCCCGACCAATAGAAACTCTCTCTCAGCATCTTCCCTTCCAAACCCCTTCAGGATTTCTCAGGAGTCAATGAGATCGCCTCTCATTCTTCTAGACCCCAGAGAATATAATCCCAGTGGACACAGCCTCTCATCATAGGTCAGTCCTCTCATCCTCAAAAGCAACCTAATGAACCTTGGCTGTACCACTTCCAATGCAAGGATATCTATTCTTAAATGTGGAGATCAAAACTACACATATTACTCCACATGTGGTCTCACCAATACCCTGTACAACTCCAGCAAACGTCTTTACTCATGTCCTACAATCCCCTTGCAATAAAGGCCAACATGTCATTTGAATTCCTGATTGCTTCCTGCACCATGGCATTCCAACTGTCTACATTGCCCGTACCAGCACATCGAAGTATCCTTGAATATCAACCCTTAGACATTTCACACCTCTAGAATATATTGTTTTTTTATTCTTACAACCAAAGTGAATAACTTGGCATTTCCCTATACTGTAATTCATCTGCTATCTTGTTGCCCATTCATCTAACCGGTCAATATCTCTCACCAATGTTTACAGATGCACCATAGAAAGCATTCTTTCCGGTTGTATCACATCTTGGTATGGCTCCTGCTCTGCCCAAGACCGCAAGGAACTACACAAAAGGTCATGAATGCAAACCAGCCTCCCATCCATTGACACTGTCGACACTTCCTGCTGCTTCGAAAAAGCAGCCAGCATAATTAAGGACCCCACACACCCCGGACATATCCTCTTCCATCTTTTTCCATCAGTGTCCTGGTATGCGAAGGTTAGAGGGATTAGTGGGGTAAATACATGGAGCTACCGGGGTACGGCCTGGGTAGGATTGTTATTGGTGCAGATTTGATGGGCTGAATGGCCTCTTTCTGCACTGTACGGATTCTCTCTCCCATCCACTGACACTGTCTACACTTCCAGCTGCCTCAGCAAAGAAGCCAGTATAACTAAGGACTCCAGACATTTTCTCTTCCATCTTCTTTCAGGAAAAAGATACAAAAGTCTGAGGACACATACTGGTCAACTCAAAAACAACGTCTTTCCTGCTGCCATCAGACTTTTGAATGGACCTACCTCGCATTAAATTGACCTTTCTTTACATCCTAGCTCTGACTAACACCACATTCTGCACTCTCTCCTTTCCTTCTCTATAAACGGTCTGCTTTGCCTGTATAGCGCACAGGAAACAATACTTTTCACTGTATGTAACAATAATAAGTCAAATCAAATGATTCTATGATTCTAAAACTGCAGCAACATTTACTTAAAAAAAAGCAAGTGATTTTGCCACCAGATTGCAATGAGTGCAGAATAGTTAAAAATGCAAATTGTCTGTGTATTAATCAATCCCAGTCACTCACCGCAGTGCAGGCTCCACTGTGACTAACAATCATCTCCATTCTGGCCAAGAACACTGGTGATACTATATGTAAAGTTGCCAACAGGCGACAGCTCCTGCCACCTGAAGTGGCTGCGCACATTCTCCGAGGATGATTTACACCCACTCGAGGTGCTACTACACAATGCGAGGAAGTGTGATCTAATGTAAATGCAGACACTGTCTGTCACAGCGAAAAATCAAAATGGGCACGTCAAGTAATTAAGCTTTCATCCTTTCCATTGTCTAACCACATTCGAGAGATTTGGGAATCTGCCTGATAAAGAGACCTATTAATCAGCGTGCAGTCAAAGGGTTGCCTTTGTGGTGAAAGTGTCTAACGGAACCGAGGGCACTTTTCAGGCGATAATTCACTCTTCGTTTTTCTCTGTCAAGAGAATGAATCTGCTCAGTTTCACTTTTTGTCTTGGGCCTGCACAACTCTGGATTTAGACAGTGGTGGGGTTTGGCTCAGTTGGTCCTACCCTGGTCTGGATCAGTTGTAGATTCCAGACCCACTCCTGCCTTTGGCAGCTAACACCTTGATGCAGGCATGAGGGAGGTTTTGGGTGAGATGGCAAACCGAGTGCCTATTTGGATAGAGGCTGCACGATGGCACAGCGATTCGCACCACTGCCTCGATTCTGCTGCCACGATTTCCGACAGGGATCCGGGTTCGATTCCCGGCTTGGGTCACCGTCTGTACGGAGTCTCTCCATGTGTGTGTGGGTGCTCTGGTTTCCTCCAAAAGACGTGCTGTTAGGTGCATTGACCATGCTAAATTCTCCCTCTGTACTGGAACAGGCGCCAGAGTGTGGCAACTAGGGGATTTTCACAGTAACTTCATTGCGGTGTTAATACAGTAATAAATCATCTCATCTAATACATTCCTTGGGAGCCTTTTAGGTATTCGTTCCTCAACCTTGCCACCTGAATCTAGCAACCTCCTGCCCGTATACTCCTCTTTAATAAAAGCAAAATACAGCATTTGCCGGAAATCTGAAACAAAAGCTAAGTGCTGGAAAAACTCAGCAGGTCTGGAAGCATCTGAAGAGAGAAAGAAAAAGTTAACATTTCGAGTCAAATGTGACTCTTCATTGGAAATGAAGGAATGTGTTGGGTTTTGTATCATTGAAAAGGGAGGTGGGGGGAAGGAGAATTACAGGGGAAGGTCTTGGGATTGAGTCCTGGTCCTAAAATGGTTGAACTCAAATGTTGAGTCCAGAATTGCCTATTTGGAAGAAGAGGCACTGTTCCTTGATCTTGCCCTGAGCTTCACTGGTGAGCTGCCTTCTTGAGTAATTGATACAATCAAATGGCTTACTAGGTCACTTCAGAGGCAGCTGAGAGTCAACTACATTGATGTGGCTCTGGAGTCACATGTAGGCCAGACCAGGTAAGGACGGCAGATTTCCTTCCCTAAAAGACATTAGTGAACCTGATGGGTTTTTCCGATGACGGTTTCATGGTCATCAGTAGGTTCTTAATTCCAGATTATTTTTATTGAATTCAAATTCCACCATCTGCTGTGGTGGGATTCGAGCCCAGGTCCCCAGAACATTGGCTGAGTTTCTGGATTAATAGTCTCGTGATAATACCACTAGGTCATGGCCTGCTCTCTGGAAAAATTACAAGAGATGATCGCAGAACCAAGAGGTCATATTCATCAGGGAAGGGTGGATAGGCAGAGGCTAGTTTTCTCCAAGAAAACAGCAGACCAAGGGTGACCGTTGTGGTCGGTACAGACTCGATGGGCCGAATGGCCTTCTTCTGTACTGCAGGGATTCTATGATCCAACAAACGATTGATGGCCAAGACATAAAAAAGTACTTCCAATTGTAACAGAGATCAAAACTTAGAGCCATAAATGCAAGATAACTAATAAACGCAATAGAGATTTTGGGAAAACCTGGAATTTGCCACCAATTGCAAAGGGAAATGAGATAAGCACATCGAGATAAGCTGGAAGAGGGCCGAGGGAGATATGTTGATGGGATGAGATAACAAGAGGCAGGAGGAGTCCAAAATGGAGCATAAACACCAGACCAGTTGGATTGATTGGCTGGTTTATGCACCATCACTTTGCCGTGCTAAAGAGAGGTGCCAAGGCACTTTTTAAACAGGTGGCACTGCTGCCTCTCAGCGCCAGGGACTCGGGTTCGATTCCCAGTTTGGGTCACTATCTGTATGGAGTCTGCACATTCCCCCTGTGTCTGCATGGCTTTCCTCCGGCTGCTCCGGTCTCTTCCCACAGTCTGAAAGATGTGCAGGTTAGGTGGATTGGCCTTGCTAAATTGCCCCTTAATGTCAGGGGGACTAGCTAGGGTAAATACATGGGGTTAGGGCCTGGGTGGGATTGTGGTCGGTGCAGGCTCCATGGCCTCCTTCTGCACTGAAGGGATTCTATAACTTCTACAAGAAGAGCAAAATATGACAGATGTTGGAAATCTGAAATAAATATTATTTCTGTTTAAGTAGAAGCTTTAGCTTCTGCAGTCCTCATGGTCGTACTATTGCCTTGTTCTGAGCGATCTTGTTTTTGCACAGTCATTGTTTGCTCAGACATCTTTCTCATTTCTCAATTCCCCAGTTTTTGCACTTGGCCTTCCAATTCCACTCATGAATTGTCCCTTTTGAAGCACAAGAGGCATGCACAGAGAAAACAGGGACCAGCCTCAGAGATCCTTTTGCGCTATTGAGTGGAGGCCATGGAGAAATAGATAAAAAAAGAGCCAGTCAACATTTAGAATAGAATAGAATCCCTAAAGTGCAGGAGGAAGCCATTCGGTCCATTGTGTTTGTGCTGACCACTAACCCACACAGGCCTTATTCCCATAACTCCACATACTTACCCTGCTAATCCCTAGGGGGCAATTTATCATTGGCCAATCATCCTAACCCACACATCTTTTGGACTGTGGGAGGAAACCGGAGCACCCGGAGGAAACCCACGCCGACACGGGGAGAATGTGGAAACTCCACACAGAGACCCGGGGCTAGAATTGTCCCCAGATCCCTGGTGCCGTAGGCAGCAGTGCTAACCGCCGTGCCTCCGTGCCTTGCGTTGCTCCAATGTCCCTACCATGTGATTAGGTGCATGAGACAATACCCTGCTTGAGTTTTAAGTTTAGGTTTATTTATTAGTCACAAGTAGGCTTACATTAACACTGCAATGGAGTTACTGTGAAAATCCCCTAGCCGCCGCACTCCGTCGCCTGTTCGAATACACTGAGGAAGAATTTGGCACAGCCAATGCACCTAATCAGCATGTCTTTCTGATTATAGGAGGAGACAGGAGCACCAAGAGGAAACCCACGCAGATACAGGGAGAATGTGCAGACTCCACCTCGACAGTGACACAAGCCAGGAGTCGAACTCGGGTCTCTGGAGCTGTGAGGCTGCAGTGCTAACCACTGTGCATGTTTTGGTGCCACTGATAGACAACATCCTCTGGTGTTTATCTGTGAAACATGGATGACTTACAGCGATCAGGGAAGGAAGTGCTACAAGTTTCAAGCTTGCCTTTGAGAAGGTAGTGGTGAGCTGGGTGCGATGTGGGAGTTGAAATCACTGCCGCCTTACAGTCCTCTCCAAGGCAAGGTTCCCAAACATTTTCGCATTTATTAAACCGAGGTGACTTGATTGGCTTGGGCACGTTTGCAGGATGGAAGATGGTTGCATACCCAAGAATCTTTTCCATGGTGACCAGCGGGACGCCCAAAGCTCTGCTCCGAGGCTGCTTGCAAGCATGTCTTGAAAACCCAAAACATGGGGTCTTGGACCCGGGAGGCACTAGCCACTGGCAGAGGAAAGTGATGACATCCCACCTGTGGGCAACCGTGTGTTACCATGACAATCAGAGGCTGCACCAGCTTGGCAATGGCCGCCAACACACCTCACCTGGTGGCACAGCCTGCCTCTCCCAGGTTAGTCTCCTCAGGAGTGCATCATATGAAGTCAGTCCTTCCCCAATGGATTGGATCTGCAGAATGCCCGTTATCTGGTGTGAATGGAATGATACCAATGGTACGTAACAAGCACTCCCTCAGTCAGTGTTCAGCGCTGAAAGCAACCCAAGTATTCAGGGGGACTTTACTGGTTTCTTCTAAGGGCTGTCAACACTCTAGAACCGGACACTGCTGTTTGGGAAATATCACAGCGGTGTTAAAGTGTGTTCATTTTCCTACTCTTTGAATATTTTTGAAACAACAACAATTCTATCCTTTATCCAATTGGCTCTGAAGACAGTGGGTAGCAAGGATTATAGAATCCCTACAGTGCAGAAAGAGGCCATTCGGTCTATCGAGCCTGCACTGACCACATTCCCCCCCAGGCCCTATTCCCCATGTATTGACCCTAGCTAGTTCCCTGACACTAAGGGGGCAATTTAGCATGGCCAATCAATCTAATCTGCACATCTTTGGAGTGTGGGAGGAAACTGGAGCACCCGGAGGAAACCCACGCAGGCACAGGGAGAATGTGCAAACTCCACACAGACAGTGATCCAAGCCAAGAATCAAACCCACGTCCCTGGCACTGTGAGGCAGCAGTGCTAATCACTGTGCCGCCCTCGTTTTACAGTAAGGATGTGTATCCTGAATAAGAACTCAAAAGAAGTAGGTCATTTTTACTCAAGATTATGTCTTTAGCATATTTAATTAATAATTGCATTTAATAATTGCATCTAGGTTCATCATTTTGATTAATTATTAGGGGGGATGGGGGCGGGAGAAATCCTTGCCTCGACCTAATGCAAAGGAATATCATTTAGAATTACACAAGGAAATTAAATGCTGATGAAAATTCTTAAACTATCAAAATGGAAATCCGATCGGAAAGCTGTGAAAACTCTCCAGACTGTCTGATCACAGATAATACAACCTGAGAGGGTCACAGTCGTGCTATATTATGACTTACATTGTATTTGTTCTGAAACATCCGCACTGCAGCAGATCCAACAGAAATTATGCCCCTTCAGCAACTTTTCCGCAAGCACTTTGCTAACTCCCTGCAGAGTCGATTAACTTTTAAATTCCACCAGCAAACTTGTGAGACAGGACTGGTGGACGCATTTGCTACACTGCATCCTCTGTTTCTGGCTCACCCCCAGAACTGGCTCGCTTCAGACACGGCGGCACAGTGGTCAGCACTGCTGCCTCACTGCACCAGGGACCCAGGTTCGACTCCGGCCTCGGGTCACTGTCTGTGTGGAGTTTGCACCTTCTCCCCGGGTTTACCCCGGGTGCCCCGGTTTCCTCCCACAGTCCAAAGACGTGCCTTGCAGCGCCAGGGACCCGGGTTCAATTCCAGCCTCGGATCACTGTCTGTGTGGAGTTTGCATATTCTCCCCATGTCTGCATGGGTTTCCTCCAGCTGCTCCGGTTTCCTCCCACAGTCCACAATTTTGTGCACAATACATACAATTTGTACCGTGTAACTATCCTCCACTTACGTACGGCAGCATGGTGGCACAGTGGTTAGCACTGCTGCCTCACAGTACCAGGGACCCGGGCTTGATTCCAGCCACGTGTAACTGTTTGTGCAGAGTTTGCACATTTTCTCTACATCTGTGTGTATTTCCTCCGGGTGCTCTGGTTTCCTCCCAAAGATGTTTGGGTTAGGTTGATTGGCTGTGCTCAATGAACCCTACTGTCAGGGGGATTACAGGAATAGAGCCTGGCTGGGATTGTGGTTGGGGTAGACTCGATGGGCCAACTGGCCTCCTTCTGCCCTACTGGGATTCTGCGCTTCTATAAATTCCTCATTGTCCAACAACAGTAGGAGATGCTTCAGAAACCAAGTCATCAAGAAGCTGCATTTATGCGGCACCTATAGCGGGCTACAAACGCTCCAAGGCGCAAAACAGGAGATCTGACAAAAGTTGACAGTCAAAAAAGAGTCTATGATAGCTTGATCAAAGAGGTAGGCTTTGAAGAAGCAGCTTAAATGAGGCAACAGTTTGCAAAAGGAACACAGAATCTCTACAGTGCAGAAGGAAGCCATTTGGCCCATCGAGTGTACACTGATTCTCCGACTGAGCATTTTACCCAGGTCTGAATCCCTTAATCCCACATATTTACTCCACTAATTCCCCTAAACCACACATCTTTGGATACTAAAGTGAAATTTAGCATGGCCAATCCACCTAACCTGCACATCTTTGGAGTGTGAAACCAGAGCACCCGGAGGAAACCCACGCAGATACGGGGAGAGCTCACAAGCTCCACATAGACAGTGACCCAACACTGGAATTGAACCCGGGTCTCTAGTGCTGAGAGGCAGCAGTGCTAACCATTGTGCCACCCTGTCCTGAACTGAGGACCTAGATTTTTTTTCATTCATTCATGGCCGTCGCTGGCTGACCAGCATTTATTACCCATCCCTAGTTGCCCGAGGTCAGTTGAGAGTCAACCACATTGCTGTGGCTCTGGAGTCACATGTCGGCCAGACCAGGGAAGGACGGCAGATTTCCTCCCCTAAAAGACATTAGTGAATGGGTTTTGCTTCCTCATCTTATCCCTCCTCCACTCATGCTCCCCTAGGAGAATGTCTTATTCCAGGGTAGTAGTTCATTGAGCATCATACTCCTTTAGTCACCCACCGTTCCTAGGTAAAGACTATAGCTTTCCTTCCCTAAAGGATTAGCAGACCAAATGGGTTTTTCCAACAATGGTTTTATGGTCATTAATAAATTCTTAAATCCAGATATTTTTATTGAATTCAAATTCTACTGGCTGCCGTGGCAGGATTCGAACCCATGTCCCCAGAACATTAGCTGAGTTTCTGGATTAATAGTCCATCGATAATACCACTAGGCCATCATCACTGTCCCAGTGATGATCATGCTATCAAAGTGGAATAGGAAATGCAAAGGATTGCAAAGGAACGCAGGGGTTTTTAGGAGGGTTGGCCAATAGCACGGACAAGCAGTGCCCATCAGCGAATAGTTCACGAAGGCTGTGACAGCCAGGCTAAGATGCGATCAGAAGCTACAGTAGTGAGTAATCACAGCAGCGCACAAATAGAACTAACACTTGCCAGAGTCAGCCACAAGATGGTCTGTAAACTACACCTCTGATTATGCAGCAGAACATAGACGGTACAACAAAACATAACGGCGTACAGATTCAAAACATTCTGCCACATATTCCCTTGGCAGCCAAGTATACTGGAATGAATATTCATGCACTTAATTTTAAAGGGAGCACTGTAACAATCGTAAACTACATTGTAAAAATGCAAAAATATTAACCTTAGAATGAAGTATTTTACCCTGGTACTATTAAAATAAAACACAGTAATGCGCAAAGATTACTTGGATATAGTAATGAGCCTGACTGTGGTGTAACTATATACATCTCCCCTCGCATTACCATGGTAATGGAAGGTCATACTTCAAGGGCAAAAACTCAAGAAAAATAAAAACATGATATTTAAGGATCAACCACAAAAAAGCTTCAAATAAAAAAAAATTGGAACATCAGAAGACAAGATGAAGCAGGAGGGAGGCGACGCAAATTTTGTTACAAAAATCTAAACCACTGAGGGACAGCACTGACCGGACAGGGATCAGAATTGTGATAGTTCACTGCTGAACGGTAAAGATGCACTTTCATAATCTTCGTTAATTGAACACAAGAAAAAGATTTATTAATAGGAATTGTTCAGCGGTTATTTCAATTCAGCGGAGTTGTTCAGTGGCTGCAGCCAGCTCCCTCCTGGTCTCCTGCCTAAGAGGCCTCCACTCCAAGGGGTGATTCCCGACTCTCCAGTTCTAATTGGTCTCCCAAGCCTGGAGACCCTTAACCTGCTGTGTTGCCCTTAAAAAGGGACAATCCCCACACGAATCAAATAATATTGTGCAGAGTTAAAGCAAATTACAGCAGATGCTGGAATCTGAAACCAAGAAGGGGAACTGCTGGAAAATCTCAGCAGGTCTGGCAGCATCTGTCAGGAGAAAAAAAGAGTTGATATTTCGAGTCCAGATGACCCTCTATCAAAGCTTAAAGGCATAGGGATTACAGGGATAGAACAGGGGAGGGGGACTGGGTGAGAGAGTCCGTGCAAGACTCAATGCGCCGAATAGCCTCTTTCTGCACTGTAGGAATTCTATGATAGCCTCGTTCATGAGGTAACCACACCAGTGGTTAGGCCCTTTGGCTTTGACAAAGGGTCATCTGGACTCGAAACGTCAGCTCTTTTCTCTCCTTACAGGTGCTGCCCGACCTGCTGAGACTTGCAAAACCCAGCTTGCAGGTGCAGCAGGTGGTCAGGAAGGCGAATGGGATGCTGGCCTTCATAGCGAGGGGGATTGAATATAAAAGTAGGGAGGTCTTGCTGCAGCTGTATAGGGCATTGGTGAGGCCGCAGCTGGAGTACTGTGTGCAGTTTTGGGCGCCGCACCTGCGCAAGGATATTTTGGCCCTGGAGGGAGTGCAGAGGAGGTTTACTAGGCTGATACCAGAGTTGAGGGGATTGAGCTATGAGGAGAGGCTGAATAAACTAGGCTTGTACTCGTTAGAGTTTAGAAGAATGAGGGGAGATCTCATTGAGACGTATAAGATGATGAATGGGATGGATAGGATAGAGGTGGAGAGACTCTTCCCGCTCAAAAAAGACAGTAGGACTAGGGGGCACAGCCTCAAGATAAAGGGGAGGCGGTTTAGAACGGAGTTGAGGAGGAACTTCTTCACTCAAAGGGTGGTGAATCTCTGGAATTCTCTGCCCGTTGAAGTGGTGGAGGCTGCCTCGCTAAATATTTTTAAGAAGCGGGTTGATGGGTTTTTGATAAGAGAAGGGATTAAGGGTTATGGGGAGAGGGCGGGAAAGTGGAACTGAGCCACGACAGATCAGCCATGATCTTATTGAATGGCGGGGCAGGCTCGAAGGGCTAGATGGCCTACTCCTGCTCCTATTTCTTATGTTCTTATGTTCTTATGTTCTTTCCAGCATTTTCCCAATATTGTGCAGAGGCTCCACTCAGAAACTGTGACCATAACTATTTCTTTCAGGGGTAGGAAGCACGCACACAGGCACACACACCCACGTACACGACCATTTGCAATGATAGCAAGTGAGCTCTTTGTACAAAAGAAATCAATCTGTGGCCTTCAGGTGAAGGAGGACGTGACAGTCAAGGTTAATTAGAACAAGACTTTGAGGTCATTCCATTACCATTTTAAGGCCAGTGGCTACCCACCACTTGAGGGATGCAGTGATAATGCATCACGTTTGTAGAAGCAGTCTCCAATATAAATTTAGGTAGTTGAGTTTATAATGGACCAAGTTGACAGGAAGCACATTTACCATCAAGATTCTCAATATATATTATAGATGGAGATGAGTGCTCCCAATGGGAGTTAATATCAGCATGAGTGCTTCATAGACATACACTGGTGGAAGAGGGGAAATGCTTATGTCCTGCGATTTATTGGCATTGGTCATGTTTTCTTCTTCAAATGCCAGAATTTCCCTCAATGATTCCGGCACTTCTTTACACGTGGACTGGGCTGAGCAGGTTAGGTGGACTGGCCATGCTCAGTTGCCCCTTAGTGTCCCAAGATGAGTAGGTTGGGGGTGATAAGCAGGCTAAATAAGCAGGGCTACGGGGATAGGGTCTGGGTGGAATGCTCTGCAGAGTCGGTGCAGACTCGATGGGCCAAATGGCCTGCTTCTGCTATGATTCTAGGATTTTCCAGCCTCGCTATGAAGGGACTCGCCACAGGGGACGCGGCAGGCCAGCCAGAAGTTGACTGACTTTCAGCAGGACTGGAAGATTCTGGTGTTGGTTGGAACTCTGATGAGGTTAAAGGAAGTCTAAAAGCACAGGCAGACCATGCCAAGATACAGTTCTCCAATTCCCTGGTTTCCAATCCGTGTATGATGGACCCACTGCAATTTGTAGCAGACTCCAAGGACATCGCTATTTTGCTGCCCAAACAGTAAGTGCAGGTGTCATAAAAATAAGCATCGACTAGATAATAGTTAGCGGCACAGTGGTTAGCACAGCTGCTTCACAGCGCCAGGGACCCGGGTTCAATTCTGCCTCGGATGACTGTCTGTGTGGAGGCTACACATTCTCCCAGTGTCTGCATGGGTTTCCTCTGGATGTTCTGATTTCCTCCCACAGCCCCAAAATGTGCAGATTAGGTGGATAGGCCACGATAAAAGGCCTGTGTAGGATTACAGGAGTAGGGCAGGGGAGAGGAACTGGGTAAGGGAGTTGGTGCAGACTCGATGGACCAAATAGCTTCCTTCTGCACTGTAGGGATTCCATGATTGCCCTTTTCATGAGGGACCACACCAGTGGTTATGTAGCTTGGGGCAAGGCAAGGACACAGACCCACCACAACTGGTACAGGGATTGAACCCATAACTTTGGGTCAGTCTGTACCATATTCTAGACCTCTAGCCAACTAAGCTAAACAACCCCCACTCATACTGACTAGTTTCCAGCAAATGACTCATTAGTTACTAAGAAAGCCATCAATTTCATCACCTCACGACCTCCCAGTTTGGAAACCTACATTCAAATCAATTTCCTAGCCGCTTGTTATCTCGTGCAACTGATAGGAGTGTGTGCTTTAAACTTTCCATGCAAAATAATTCAGTCACACTGTCTGGGTGGCTCACGGTACAACTGCCAGCAGATCTCACAATGCCAGCTGTTTCACCGATGCAGCTTTCAATGATTATAAGAAATCTCACAACACCAGGTTAAAGTCCAACAGGTTTATTTGGTAGCAAAAGCGACTAGCTTTCAGAGCGCTGCCCCTTCATCAGCTAAGTGGGAGTTCTGTTCACAAACAGGGCTTATAAAGACACAAACTCAATTTACAAAATAATGGTTGGAATGCGAGTCTTTACAGGTAATCAAGTCTTAAAGGTACAGACAATGTGAATGGAGAGAAGGTTAAGCACAGGTTGAGAAGGAGCAGTGCTCCGAAAGCTAGTGACTTCTGATACCAAATAAACCTGTTGGATTTTCACCTGGTGTTGAGCAGAGACTAATAGCCAAGTTCCGCACACATGAGAACGGCCTCAAATCGGGATCTCGGGTTCATGTCACACTATCTGTAACCCCCACGACTTGCCTGGGCTTGCAAAATCTCCTGGCTGGAGACAATACACATCTCTTTAACCTGTGTTTGGCCCTCTCTCCACTCACATTGTCTGTATCTTTAAGACTTGATTACCTGTAAAGACTCGCATTCCAACCATTATTTTGTAAATGGAGTGTGTGCCTTTATATGCTCTGTTTGTGAACAGAACTCCCACTCACCTGACGAAAGCTAGTGGCTTTTGCTCTCAAATAAACCTATTGCAC
The DNA here is from genome assembly GCF_965287045.1 of Carcharhinus amblyrhynchos. Taxonomy (NCBI): domain Eukaryota; kingdom Metazoa; phylum Chordata; class Chondrichthyes; order Carcharhiniformes; family Carcharhinidae; genus Carcharhinus; species Carcharhinus amblyrhynchos. Next base: position 9,067,000 of record NC_137354.1, read on the forward strand.
TTTAACCTGGTGTTGTGAGACTTCTTACTGTCCTTACCCCAGTCCAAAGCCGGCATCTCCACATCATGCCTTTCGATGATTGCCAGAGGTACAGCAAAGAAAACTACAGCACGGGAACAGGTCCTTCAGCCCTCCAAGCCTGCAATGACCATGCTGCCCATGTGAACTAAAACTCCCTACTCTTCCAGGGACCTTATCCCCCTATTCCCATCTTAAAAGAACAAAGAAAGTTGTAAAAGAATCCCTTCCTGCCTCATCAGTTAGTTGGGACACCATCATACTTCATGTCAAGTAAGTTAGAGTTTTTTTTATTGGTGTCAAAAATAGGCTTACCTTAACAGTACAATGAAGTTACTGTGAAAATCCCCTGGTGAGATATGGAAACATTCACACCTATTGTAACCAAATCAAACATGTCTGATATCATTAGTTCCCCCTCACAAGCAACTCTCCCTTCTCCTCTCATAGCTGATTTGCAACCATTTAACAGACCAGCCTTCATCCATGTGAGTTGGTTTGTGATGTACATTGAACCCTGGCAGTGCGCACTTTTCACCTCTGCCCACCTTCTGTAAACAAGACGCTTGCACGTCTAATTAGGAACATATTTTCTTTGGCTGCAAGATCAAGATGCCGGCTGGACCAAGACATTGTTTGGGATTTCAACTGGGGGAGATCTCAAGCACCCCAGAAATGGCATGGAGAACATTTAAAAAAAAACACTTAAAAACTCACAAGATCAGGGGTGTGTTTGAACGTTAGTTATCCTTTTACTCATTCATGGGAGATGGGGGTTACTGACTAGGCCAGTATTTATTGCTCACTCCTTAATTGCCCTTGAGATTCCACTGTGTTATAGGTCAAAGTCCATGGTGCCATTGCAATAAATTAGGGATGCAGACACTAAATATGGTGCTCATGACTCCCACTGATCTAGCAAGCTGTCCCGAGGCGGGATGTCCCAAGGTAATTTTATCAAAGGGAGGGCAAAGAAGAGGTCAATCAAAGGGACATCCAAATCTCGTGATGCACGTGAGTGCATTGCACAGAAATATTACAGAACTAGTGCAATCAACAAAACATGCCCTCACTCAGAGAACAGAAAGAGTCCATGATTTTAGATAGCGATGACAACAACTTATGGTTATTAATTTACAAAGGGCGTAGCACTACTGTAACTGTGCTGCTTTAGATCCAATCTGTATAAAATTACGATACAAAAAGATACATCACCAGCATCATTATTTAATGAGCCACTATTTTTAAAAAGAGTCACACTACAGCCTCCCGTGAATCACATGCTGCCACGATCCAATGTTGTAGGCGTCACTATCAGCTGCTCTGTCGCCCTGTGAATACCAATGCTGTTAGTGCGGCACCAACATGTTACCCTCTAATGTTACCTTGTGTGTGTCACAGTGGGAACTGGATCAAATGATGGCACCACCCGTGGATGTGGCGGTGCCTTTATTACACAAAAGCAATTGATCATTGAGCGCTGACTCTCCGTCAGCCTGCCCGCAACTGCAAAGCAAACAGAGAGCCTTGAGCCTCCCCATCACTGGCCTGCCTGGTTAACTCTTCGGCATCACGGCAAGCGACTGTCCACGGTGGGAGAAATGCTGAAGACTGCTCACCCGCAATGCCGTGGGCAAACATCCAATTTGATTTTTTATTGCCACATGTATTAGGCAAACAGTGAAAAGTGTTGTTTCTTGCACACTATACAGACAAAGCATACTGATCATAGAGAAGGAAAGGAGAGAGTGCAGAATGTAGCGTTACAGTCATAGCTAGGGTGTAGAGAAAGATCAACTTAATGTGAGATAGGTCCATTCATAATGGCAGCAAGGAAGAAGCTGTTCTTGAGTCGGTTGATACGTGATCTCAGACTTTTGTAGCTTTTTCCTGATGGGAAAAGGTGGAAGAGAGAATGTCCAGGATGCAAAGGGTCCGTAATTACACTGGCTGCTTTGCTGAGGTAGTGGGAAGTGTAGACAGAGTCAATGGATGGAGGCTGGTTTGCGTGATGGATTCACAACCTTTTGTAGTTCCTTGTGGTCTTGGGCAGGACAGGAGCCATACCAAGCTGTGATACAACCAGAAAGAATGCTTTCTTTGGTGCATCTGTAAAACGTCATGAGAGTCGTAGCTGACGTGCCAAATTTCCTGAGTCTTCTGAGAAAGTAGAGGCGTTGGTAGCTTTCTTAACCATAGTATAGTCTGGTGAAAGACTGCCTAGGTCACTCAAAAGGAAAGATATCTTCCCGTATTGCCTTGTCAAGAAACACAATGTAAGACATAGTTGCAGGAGCACACACCCACTTGAGTCAGCTCCACCATTCAATTGGACCATTCTTATCTTCTGTGGCAATATCCAAGATGTGGGAGGATAAATGTCTCTTTGGCTAGGCAGGTCAGAGGCGGGAGGTCCTTTGTTTTATTTATTTGTGGGACATGGGCATCACTGGCTGGCCAGCATTTACTGCCCATCCCTAGTTGCCCGAGGGCAACTTAGAGTCAACCACATTGCTGTGGCTCCAGAATCACACGTCTGCCGTCCTTATTAGTCTGGCCTACTTTCGTCCCTAAAGTGGAATCAGATGGGTTTTTCTGACAATCAACAATGAATTCCTGATTACTAATAGATTCTTAATTCCAGATTTTTTTTTCTTGAATTCAAATTCTACCATCTGCCATGGTGGGATTCGAACCCCAGTCCCCAGAACATTAGCTGAGTTTCTGCATTAATAGTCTTGCAATAATACCACTAGGCCATTGCCTCCCATGATTGGTCATGATGTGGAGATGCTGGCATTGGAGTGGAGTGGACACAGTAAGAAGTCTCACAACACCAGGTTAAAGTCCAACAGGTTTACTTGGGATCACGAACTTTCGGAACCCTGCTCCTTCATCAGGTGAATGATAAATTGAGTGAGTCACTCACCTGATGAAGGAGCAATGCTCCGAAAGCTCGTGATCCAAATAAACCTGTTGGACTTTAACCTGGTGTCGTGAGACTTCTTAATATTGGTCATTGGATGAACCTCCACAAATATGTCAAAGTTGGCAACCCAGATCTATGGTGCCCTCAGAAAGCCCAGTCTACCAGCCAAGGGATCACAGGCACCAGTACCCCTGAGAGAAAACGGCGAGGGATAGGACCCCCTTGGGGAAATTAATCATTTAATAAGAATGTTTATTGAAGGCGGCACAGTGCCTAGCACTGCTGCCTCACAGTGCCAGGGACCTGGGTTCAATTCCCAGCTTGGGTCACTGTCTGTGCAAACTCCACACATTCTCCCTGTGTCTGCATGGGTTTCCTCCAGTTTCCTCCTACAGTCCAAGGATGCGCGGGTTAGGTGGATTGGCCATGCTAAATTGCCCCTTAGTGTCGGGGGCAATTGCTAGGGTAAATGCATGGGGTTATGAAGATAGGCCTGGGTGGGATTGTGATTGATGCAGACTCGATGGGCTGAATGGCCTCCTTCTGCGCTGTAGAATTCTATAATTTGGTGCATTTTTTTGGTTTGGTACAAGAACATGACACAGGGAGACAACTCTCTCTTGCATAATGAAGGAAAGAACAATGTCAATGAATCTTTGAGCTGCATAAGCATCAGCTTCTCACCTCCAAGCGTTAAATCGTTTCCAGGCACCTATCAATTAAACTGACAGAGATGAACGCAGAATCTAATCCTACCTAATTAGAGACATGATCTTTTATTTTTAAAATATAATCACTATGCTCAGGTTCAACAGGATAAATAAAGACTGAGAAATGCACACTCTAATACAGCCTTTTTGAATGTTAAGATTGGAAATCAGTATTTTCTTCAGACTGGTTTCAATGCAGTTAGCCTCACATAGGTTCAACTGGTAACTGCTGCAGTCACAGGAAACAATGCGCTGCACATTACAGACTCCAATCAATGGCACCATCCATCACAATAAGTTATTCGGTGTTTAATTATACAATGATGCCCACCTTCACTTGAAGGTACACTATTCTGTGTCAAGGTTACAGACTAATCCCCTAGGTCCAATTGGCTCCATGCTGATGCACAGTGAGTGGAGTTTGGAACCATGTCAGGTCTCTGTGGCAGCAATCGCTTCCACAGGACAAGTTAACCTACCTCATGAATGGGAGTTGGAGGAACTCATCAGTTTCCAGGTTAAACTGGGAACAACAGCAGGAAGCAACCCAACTGTTTTCACTTTGGTAATCTAATCACAGTTGTAGCTGGTTATTCTCTGGCAACACCCTCCCAACTATTAGTCTGTGGAATGATAATTTTGCCCAAGTCACCAGGGCAAGTCCCATTCTGGACAGCCAAGAATCCCGGCTGATGATCCAGGGTAGCACTGATATAACGTCTCACTGTTGAATATCCGGCCTTTTGGATTAGAATCTCTACAGTGCAGGAGTCCGCACCTACCACAATCCCACACAGACCCTATCCCCACAACCCCATGTATTTACCCTTGCTCATCCCCCTTACAGGGGCAACTTAGCATGGTCAATCAACCCAACCCGCACATCTTTCGGATTGGGGGAGGAAACTGAAGCACTCGGAAGAAACCAATGCAGACACGGGGAGAACGTGCAGACTCCACACAGACAGTGACCCAAGCCGGGAATCGGCCCAGGTCCCTAGCACCGAAAGGCAGCAGTGCTAACCTCTGTGCCACCCTTTAGCCATGCTAAATTGCTCCTTAGTGTCAGGGAGACTAGCTAGGGTAAATGCACGTGGTTACAGGGATAGGACATGGGTGGGATTATGGTCGGCACAGACTTGATGGGCCAAACGGCCTTCTTCTGCACTGCAGGATTCTATGATGTCTCAACTGCTGGATGAGTCGATGTGTAAATGCTGAGCAGAGTTTCCTGGAGCTTGCTTCATCACTTCAGGGGTTGAGGGAAAATATTTCAGATTTTGATTTTCCCCAAACTGACTAAGTTTGTGTTGCCTCTCCCAGAACATTGTGGAGTGGAGATGATAACTTATCCAGCTTGTGTCACCGTTTGGAGGGAAGCGCCCTGGAATAAATTCAAGGTTCCTAACTCCCCTCAACAATAAACCTCTCTCGGCAGAACAACAAGGCAGGAGCACGATTCGTCACACAAACTGCAGAGATTTAGGAAAACAATCCACATTCACCACCACCATCCCAAGGAATAGGTAAAGATGGCGCAGTGGTTAACAGCACTGCCTCACAGTGCCAGGGACGCGGGTTCAATTCCTGGCTTGGGGGCACTGTCTGTGTGGTGTTCGCACATTTTCCCCGTGTCTGTGTGGGTTTTCTCCAGGTGCTCAGGTGTCCTCTCACAGTCCAAAGATGTGCAGGTTAGGTTGATTGGTCATGCTAAATTGCCACTTAGTGTCAGGGGACTAGCGAGGGTAAGTGCATGGGGATAGGGCACGAGTGGGATTGCAGTCAATGCAGACTCAATGGGCCGAACGGCCTCCTTCTGCACCGTAGGATTCTATAATGGACGAAGGCCTCACCAGGATTGCCCAAACCAGAGAGTGAATAAGTCACACAAAACTGAAACTGGAGTTGGGCAATAAGGCGTGGAGTTTATCATCCTCCTACTACCCATGTTTAGCTACAACTGAACTTCACAACACGCTTCGAGGCTCTCGCCCTCCCAGAAATGCAAACCTCCTCCCTGCATCCACCCTACCAAGTCCTCTCAGGAACTCACACATTGAGTATATCACTACAACCTCTTTAATAATGGATACCAGCAATTTCACCATGGCTGGTGTGAAGATATCTGGCCAATAATGTCTTGCTTTCTGTCTCTCTCTCCTTTCTTGACTAAAGGTATTACATTTCCTCTTATCCATTTCACTGGGAGCCTTCCAGAATCTAAAGAGTTTTAGAAGATTATAATCAATGTCTCCAATCTGTCCACAGCCATTTCCTTTAAAGCCGAGGATGCAGGTCACCTTAGAACTTTTTACTATGTTATTTTTCAGTTCCTCTAAAAAACATTTGTCCAAATTTCTGACCCACCACTCACCTTTGCAGAATTGTAAGTGCTCCTTTGAATTTGATGCTAGCCATAACTTCCCTACTTAGTCACGGATGCATCCTTCTCAAAGGGTCTTCCTTTCTAAATAAATCTTCACTGAGAGTCTGGGCGGAATTTTACCAGCACGTCTGCCCGAGGCCAATGAAGAATGCCATTCTCCGAGCCTCTCCCGCCCCTGGAATCGAGGCGGGCATGCTGGTAAAATTTCAGCCTTAGCGTCTGAAGCTCAAGATGCAAACCCTTACTGCAAATGGGATGGCACTGGATTAGACTGGCCTCCATCAGTTCCCCCACATACAGCAGCCACAACACATCACCTGCCCTGCCATCTTTATTGCATGCTAATTATTTCTCTCAATTAATCTATTATTTTCCTTTAATTAGTTTATTAATAACTCTATGATTTCTAACACGCTTGTAAACTTTAACAATAAATAAATATAATAACAAAACTTTGTAATTATTAACAAATTTTATGAGTCTTTGAAAGATAAACAAGAAAAAAAAAATCAGGAAGTGCTTGAATCTTAACTGCCCTGGGCACCCAATTTGGCCAGGAATTTTAATATGAAACCTGCTTGGCAAGTGGTTGAGAATTATTAAATATCTCCTTAAAAAAAATCTGTCACTGCATCTGAACTGCCCTACCTTTCAACTTACTTCCCCAGTTCACTTTAAACAGCTCTGCCTTCATACCCTCATAGTTTACTTCATCTAGGTTTAAATCACTGGCCTGCAGTTATTTCTAGGTTTCCCTCGGGTTCATAGCTCCTTGAAAGCAGACTCACAGGTGGACAGGGTGGTAGAGAGAGCATTCAACATGGTTTCTTTTGTCAATACATTGAATACAGGAGTTGGGACGTCTGGTTGAAGTTGTACAAGACATTGGTAAGGCCACACTTGGAATACTGTGTACAGTTCTGGTCACCCTATTGTACAAAGGATATTATTAAACTAGAAAGAGTGCAGAGAAGATTTACTAGGGTGCTACCAGGAGTTGATGGTTTGAGTTATAAGGAAAGGCTGGATAAATTGGGACATTTTTCCTCTGGAGTGTAGAAGGCTGAGGGGTGACCTTATAGAGGTCTATAAAATAATGAGGGGCATAGTTCAGCTAGATAGTCAATATCTTTTCCCAAAGGAGTCTAAACCTAGAGGGCAAAGGTTTAAGGTGAGGAGAGAGAGATACAAAAGGGTTCAGAAGGGTAATATTTTCACACAGACGGTGGTGAGTGCCTGGAACGAGCTGCCAGAGGTAGTAGTGAGGTGGGCACAATTTTGTCTTTTAAAAAGCATTTAGACAGTTACATGGGTAAGATGGGTATAGAGGGATATGGGCAAATGTGGGCAATTGGGACCAGCTTAGAGGTTCAAAAAAAAAAGAGGTACGGTTAAATTGGGCCAAAGGGCCTGTTTCCATGCTGTAAACCTCTATGACTACCCTGCCATATATCTCTGAAATTGGTTTATTGTACAGACCCAAATGTTAGCCCTGGACAAAGTATCTACTGAAATGAGCGCAGGTAACTGTGTCCAGTTGAAGCTCAGACTGATGTCCTTTTATATATTGCAGGGTCTAGGGATAACTCACCAGTTGTAATTTGTTTTGTCATTTTAATGATTTTCTACATATAATGTTCAGAGAATAATTAAGGAGAAACAGACAGGAGGGTCAATAACTATAAGAATTAAGATAATTGGCAAAATGCACCAAGTGGGAGAGTTATGATCACATGGAATAGGGACTTTCAACCTGGGAATTGGATATGTATTTACAATCAAACCAGATTCCCATCCATTGATTCTATCTACACTTCCTGCTGCCTTGGAAAAGCAGCCAGCATAACCAAGGACCCCACACACCCCAGACATTCTCTCTTCCACCTTCTTCCGCCGGGAAAAGGATACAACAGTCTGACGTCACGTACCAATCGACTCAAGAACAGCTTCTCCCTGCTGCTGTCAGACTTTTGAATGGACTTATCTTGCATTAAGTTAATCTTTCTCCACACTCTAGCTATGACTGTAACACTACGTTCTGCACACTCTCGTTTCCTTCTCTATGAACAGTATGCTTTGTCTGTATAGCACGCAAGAAACAATACTTTTCACTGATAAGCAATACAATACTAAATCAAATCAAATCAGGAGGCCATTTGGCCCATCAAGTCAGCATTAACAACAATCCCACCCTGGCCCTATTCCCATTACCCCATGCATTTACCCCAGTTAGTCACTCTGACACGAAGGGGCAATTCAGCATGGCCAATTTACCTAGCTCACATACCTTTGGACTGGGGAGGAGACTGGAACACAAGGAGGAAACCCACTCAGACACAGGGAGAATGTGCAAACTCCACACAGACTGTGACTAAAGCCGGGAATCGAACCTGGGCCCCTGGCACTATGAGGCAGCAGTGCAAACCACTGTGCTGCTGAGCTGCCCAAAGAGAATAAAGTTTGTGAAGCTTTGGGGATAGAGCAGGGGAGTGAGGTTTATTGGAAAGCTCTTTCAAAGTGACAGAGTGGGCACTGTAGACTCAATGGCCTCCCTCTGTGCTACAAGGTGCTGAAACAATCAAATAATTAAATATTAAACATTAAATGCAGCTTTTCATGGAATCTTTGAATCCACACAGTGCAGAAAAGGCCACTCAGCCCATTGAGTCTGCACCAACTCTTTGATAGCGCATCCTACCCAGGCCCTCTCTCCCACACATTTCCCATGGCTAATCCATCAAACTATACACATCTTGGAATACTAAAGGACAATTTAGAAATCATAGAAACCCCACAGTACAGAAAGAGGCCATTCGGCCCATCGAGTCTGCACCAACCACAATCCCACTCAGGCCCCATATCCCTACATATTTTACCCGCTAATCCCTCTAACCTACGCATCTCAGGACGCAAAGGGGCAATTTTAGCATGACCAATCAACCTAACCCGCACATCTTTGGATTGTGGAGGAAATCCACGCAGACACAAGGACAATGGGCAAACTCCACACAGACAGTGACCCAAGCCGGGAATCGAACCCAGGTCCCTGGAGCAGTGAAGCAGCAGTGCTAACCACTGTGCTACCATGCCGCCCAAATTTAGCATGGCCAATCCATCCAATCTGAACATCTTTGGAGTGTGGGAGGAAACCAGAGCACCTGAAGGAAACCCACACTCCACAGACACGCGGAGAACGTGCAAACTCTGTATGGAGAGTCACCCAAGGCTGGAATTGATCCCAGGTCCCTGGCACTGTGAGGCAGCAGTGCTAACCACTGTGCCACTAAAGTGCATGAGTACAGGTTGCCATTAGAGACCAGGTATGCTTCCATTTAATCCTTTCGCTGGGCATGCACTTTGGAGTTAGTCGTTGGTGAGAATTGCCCCATTCCAGCGCCGTGCCATCCCACTCTCTGATCAGCCAAGCGATCAAAGGTGCCTTCCAGTCTTCGGCCTTGACTGTCGAGTCCTTTGCCGACAGAATTCCATCAGATCTCAGACAGTTGGAGATTTCCAGAAGAAAATTTTGATTGATGCCTAAGAATCCCACTGTGCCGGCTCAGCATCTTGACTGAGTGGCCTGCTGTGCCAACTATATTCAAATAAAATACTGCTAATTTAAGAAAGACTTTATAATAAAAATCCTGCTGGGCCATTAATAGCTTTCTTACAAAAGCAGTGTGCGCCTTGGAGCAAAACTGTCCCGCAGTGCAAGCTGCCATTGGTTGGAGGAGCTACACAGACACTCCTTACCATGACTAGTTGGCACAACAGTCTGACTGGGAAACTGACGCAGTGTTTCAAATATAAAAAATAAAATCAGATCAAATGTGTCATCCTCGGGTTATACAGTGTGTGCTCCGACTAACCGAGGTTCAGTCTGACTCACATCTTCTAAGTTGTTAATAGAAGGTTTTGTACTATTACTGACAAGATTGGGTGGCATGGAGGTTGCACATTCTCTCTCTGTCTGTGTGCGTTTCCTCCGGGTGCTCTGGTTTCCTCCTACAGTCCAAAGATGTATGGGTTAGATGGATTGGCCATGCTAAATTGACCCAGAGTGTCAGGGTATTAGCAAGATAAATGTGTGGTGTTATGTGAATAGGACCTGGATGGGATTGTGGTAGGTGCAGACTTGATGGGCCAAATGGCCTCCTTCTGCACTGTATGGATTCTATGATATCTGATCAATATATCACACTCAGAGCGAGAGAGAATATAATATCTAATCAAGCTTATACCTTAAATCAATTCTCTTTTCATTCTTTCACTGGGTGTGGGCATCGCTGGCAGGGCCAGCATTTATTGCCTATCCCTAATTGCCCTTGAGAAGCTGGTGGGGAGCTGCCTTCTTGAACAGTGCCAGTTGCTAGGGTGTAGGCATACCCACTGTGCTGTTAGGAAGGGAATTCCAAGAATTTGTCCCAGACACATTGAAGGAACGGCCAATATATTTTCAAGTCAGGATGGTGTGGGGCTTGTTGGGGGGCTTCCAGATGATGGTGTCCCCAGGTATCTGCTGCTTTTGTTCTTCTGGAAGGTAGTGATTGTGGGTTTGGAAGGTACTGTCTAAAGGGGCACGAGTGAGTTCCTGCAACGCATCTTGAAGATGATCCGCACTGCTGTCACTGTTCCTCGGTAGTGGAGGGAGTGAATGTTTGTGGATGTGGTGCCAATCAAGTGGAGCTGTTTTGTCTTGGATGATGATGAGCTTCTCGAGTGCTGTTGGAGCTGCACCCAACCAGGCAAGGGGAGAGTATTCCATCACACGATGATGGTGTAGTGATGTCACTGGAGTAGGAATCCAGGCCAACATTCTGGGGAAACGGGTTCAAATCCCACCACAGCTAGTGGAATTTAAATTCAGTTAGTAAATCTGGATTATAAAGCTAGTCTCAGTAATGGTGCAACTATCATTGGCTGTCATAAAAAAAACACATCATGTTCACTGTTTTTCTTAGGCAAGGAAATCTGCCATCCTTCCCCCGTCTGTCTGACACATGACGCCAGACTGCAACTAAATGGTTTACTCTTGCATGCCATTAGACATGGTTTAGCTAACCACTCAGTTCAACAGCAATTAGGGATGGGCAAAAATGTTGGCAAACCCACATCCCACAAAAGAATAAATAAAGCATCCAAGTTTAATAATCTGAAACTTGCCACACACTGGCTGCTGTGTTTCCCATAATATTGAAAAGGTTAGCACTGCTGCCTCACAGCGCCAGGGACCCGGATTCGATTTCTGGCTTGGGTCACTGTCTGTGTGGAGTTTGCACATTCTCTCCGTGTCTGTGTGGGTTTCCTCTGGGTGCACCAGTTTCCTTGCACACTCCAAAGATGTGGAGGTTAGGTGGATTGGCCATGTTAAATTGCCCGCTGGTATCCAAAGCTGTGTAGGTTAGGTGGATTGGCTATGCTAAACTGCCCATTGGCGTCCAAAGTTGCAGTTGTGTGCACTGACCATGCTAAATTGCCCATTAGTGTCCAAAGATGCGGAGGTTCGGTGGATTGGCCATAGTTAATGTGTGGCGTAAGGAAGAGGGAGGAGCGTAGGTGCAGATTCAATGGGCCAAGTGGCCTCTTTCTGCAGTGTTGGGATTTTATGAGTCTAATACTTCTTTGTTTTAAAAGCGTTTTAAGACATCCTTAGGCATTGAAAGGCATGAGATAAAAGCAAGCCTCTCCTAGTAGTCCTATTAGGTTTAATTATTCTTCCAGTTTCAGGCACAAGTTGCATTCCCAGCCCCCGGATACAAAATGCATCTCTTCTCTTTCAGAAGCAGGTTTCTGTTTGTCTGAACAATTGGGTAAGAGCTCGGAGCTTTCCTCTCTCTCTCTCAGCTCGGGTTTTGCAAGAGATAACATCAGCAGCCTCATGCCGCAGGCCAGGCATTTCCTGCTGACTGTGCTCGATAGCCAATCGCTCCATGCAGCTTCCTGGCCCTCCGTTACTAAACATGCGAGGGGCGGGGTGGGAGGGAGCGTGGTGCATTGCCACACGGACAGGAAGAGGCACGCAGCTCATGCTGCACTGCACTACCATCAAACAGCATGACGGACAGAACTGTGCCGCTACAAATTGCCGCAGCTGTGCCCTTGTCATGTGCCACAGTTGGCACCGCTCCCAATAAAGGGAATGGCGTGGCCTATTGGAAAAGTTCTCACAAAGCCAAAAAGAAAAAGACAGCCAGCTGATTCTCTCTGGTGAGAGTGTCACAGAGACCACAGGGCCAGTCAATTATTCTCTCTTCTCAAGATCATCCTGACAACAGATCAAAACTCAGTCCCTCCAGCAGCTGGCTATTGCCAGGCATTCGCTCGTACATTCGGACATCGTTGCTAATTATGAAACCTTCCCCTTTTCCTCGCTGCTGGAGAATAGTGGAATAACGCTGGAACCAATAAACAGAAGGCAGTCATTCGGTGCATTGTGTCTCTGCTGCTGTTCGCTAGGGCAATCCAAAACTACCCTCACTGCCCTTGTATGAAAGAAAAGGGTGCTGGAAAATCTCAACAGGGCAGACAGCATCCGTGAAGAGTGAATAGAGCCAATGTTTCCAGTCTGGATGACCTTTCGTCAGAGTGGAGCTCAACGCCCTGTTCCTTTCCCTTAGACCAGCATCATCTCGTTTCGAATATTTATTGCTTTTTCCCCTTAAAAAGGTGCCATAGTCTTGGTTTCATAAGTTCCCCATGGTAAAGCATGCCAAGTTCCAATAACGCTCTCCATGAAGAAATTTTTCCTCAATCTCTATCCTATCAATCAGTGGAGGTGTCGGTGTTGGACTGGGGTAAGTCGCCTGATGAGGGAGCGGTGCTCCAAAAGCTCGTGGTTCCAAGTAAACCTGCTGGACTTTAACCTGGTGTTGTGAGACTTCTCACTATCTCTATCAGTCGTGACCAAACAAAAGTCTATTAATGGCCTACAAACTCCGGGATATTCACATACAAAGGTTTAAAGCATTTGCTCGAAACTCCTCTTTCAGCTAATTCAAGAAAGTAGGCACTTCAGGATAATGTGCATCAGGACTTTTCCCTGTTAGGGACAAGAGGGACATTCATCCCATGTTTCTGCAGAACGATTCACCTCCTTTCTTACAACTTGGAAATATATCTCTGTTCCCTCTCTACCTAAAAGTTTATTAGTCACAAGTAGGCTTATATTAACACTGCAATGAAGTTACTGTGAACATCCCCTAATCGCCACACTCCGGTGACTGTTCGGGTACACTGAGGGAGAATTTAGCATGGCCAATGCACCTAACCAGCACGTCTTTCAGACTGTGGGAGGAAATCGGAGCATCCTGAGGAAACCTACGCAGACACAGGGAGAAGGTGCAGACAGTGATCCAAGCAGGGAATCGAACCCGGGTCCATAGCGCTGTAAGGCAGCAGTGCTAACCTTTCCCACACAGTCTGCAGTGGCTCAAGAAGGCAACCTTCTCAAGGGCAATAAATGCTGGACATACTCTCATCACCCATGACCAATGAAAGAATACTTAAATACAAAGCATCCCGAGATGTTTGACAAGGAGTTGCTCATTCTGCAATAGTCCACAACTCCCAAAAAAGCAGCATTGGAGAATTAAAGATAACGGGCATAAGAGGAGGAAGAAAATAAGGAGGAAGAGAATGCAGAAGGAAACGAGGAGAAGCAAAATTTAGTTTCTTCCCCCCACCAAAGCACTGAGCCATGTCCTTGCCTCAAACAAATCCACCCAAAAGCCAGCGTGGGGCCTTGCTACATATAAAATGCTTAATATGTTCCCCAATGTGAGATGGTAAAACCAGTCGCGATATATAATGTGAAATGTAATTGCAAGCACCTTAGTGAATAAAAACAGGATCAAAAAGAGAACAGAAAAGTGAATTTCTACAAAATCTGAAAAACATCGATGAAGCTCAAGCGGATAAAGGACAATAGTTGGTGCTCTTGACTTCAGGCTTTATGGAGGCCATTGTGTATGGATGCGCCTTGTCTATTGAGGTCCAAATACTTCTCAATAAATAGAACACAAAAGTGATAGCAAAGAAAATGAGACTACATCAAACAGCATCACTGGAGGGGGGAGGCTGAAAATCAATTTATTCACTGTGTTTGGCTCAGTGCGGAAAGTCGGGAACCTGAACATTCAATCCCAAAAATATTTTTCTTCTTTGAGACTAGTCTAACATCTTTGTTCTGGTGCTTTGAGATATGTGGAAAAAGAGATAAACGTAGACTTTTCATGAGGTGGTCGACTTGCATGTATTTGGGCTTTATAAATCCTTAAACTGAACGTGGGGATCAGTGGTCCAATCCAAAGCGTAGCTTGTAACATTCAGATAAGGAAAAGAGCCATTCAGATACAAAGCGGGAGAAGGGCAAAAGAGAGAGACAGACACATATACACACACACACCTGCACGCAAGCACATGAGATATATGCATGCACGCACTCGAGACAGACACGCACACAAAAACCAACAAGAAGCACAGACACGCCTCAAAAAGGGAAAATATACATGTTTCCAGCTATGCTGGGGAAACAAAGGCAGAAGCACAGACGCAAAGAGGGAACAGTATTACCACACACCAGAACAGTGGCAGAAAGAGGCAACACCACGCATACAGATAGATCCACTGATGCATATGAAGTCAGCAATTTTTTTTAAAATTTGCAGCACAAAAACAGATCACTCGGCCCAACTGGTCCTTGCCAATGGTTAAGACCCACACAAACGTCTCCCACTGATCTTCATTTAACTGTATCAGTATAACTCCCTATCCCTTTTTCCCTCCTAGCCTAGCCTCCCCCCGCTAACGAAACGCATTCAGTGTTTTCAAACTGTCTTCTGGAAAATGCAAACAGCAACCCAGTCATCAGCTGGTTAACTGTCACGCTCAAGAACATCGTTCATCTCCACGATGAAGGATAAACTTTGTGACTGAAAGGTCCAGTTACAACAACAGCAATTAAACCCGTCTTCGTATTGCATTTCACATCAACATAGGAATGTGCCAGGGCACCTTTCCAGAAAGGTTAAAATAACTAAAAGGGAAGAACTGCAAACGAGGTCTGGTGAGAGAGTCGGAGAGGGTGGTCAAACGTTTGGTTGAGGTGATAGGTTCGAATCATGGATGTGTTTTTATTGGAGAAAAGCAAAGCAGCATCAAAGAGGAACTGCAGAGAATAGGGACGGTATTTTCTCAGCAGTTCATGCCCTCCCATGGCTGGAAGCGAGGTTGGAGAATCGCAGGCTCAACTAAATCCCCGTTCCACAGCAGGACTGGAGAATCCAGCTGGTATGAATGGCTGGAAAACCCTGGCCTAGAATCATAGAATCCAACAGTGCAGAAGGAGGCCATTCGGCCCATCGAGTTTGCACCAACCACAACCCCACCCAGTCCCTATCCTAATAACTCCATACATTTACCTCAGTGTCACGGGGACAAGCTAAGGGACATTTTTCTGTTTTATTATGGCCGATCTACCTAACCCACGTATCTTTGGACTCTGGGAGGAAACCGGGGCACCCACAGGAAACCCACACTGGCACAGGGAAGAACTCCATGCAGTGACCCAAGCTGGGAATCGAACCTGGGTCCCTGGTGTTGTGAGGCAGCAGTGCTAACCTACTGTGTCACTCCCAGGCAGCCTAGGTCTGCGCTGGCTAAAGGTTCAAGTCATGTTTCAATATCAACGTTTTTATAGTCAACCTTGCTGGAGTTTAAAAATGGGTCAACGAAACAAAATATAGTCTAGGATTTCTTGGAAGTGTGCGTCATGGCAATGTCATATCTACACTGCAAGGTCATTTTCCAGGGGAAAAATCCATGGATAATACGGTGCCAGCAAGTCATACCAGTTTCCATATCAACTGGAATTTTCTGTAACCTCTGTTCGCCATCAAAATAGCCGCAAACGTAAATCTCCAGGATTTATGACAGTTTTCCCATGACGGCCAGTTGTGTTGGGAAATCGAGACGCCAGTCGGCCTGGGAGTCACCTACCGGCTGCCTAATTTATGGCTCTCGCCTGTTTCTCAGCACTAAGAGGTCTACTCGAGCTTTGTAATGTCACACTGCTTTCAGAACCTGCTCAAGAGGGCAGCAAAGGAGCAGCATCGCATCGGGTCCTTTCCCTCTTGTTCAGCCTCAGTAAGAAGGGGAGGCAGGGTTGAGGGTCAGGGCGTACAAGGTGCCCTGCCAGGAGATGCCCATGACAAACTTTCCCAGGATTCCCGGGGCCAACCATTGGGCACGCTACCTGTCAGCTCCACAGAACACAACGTGCCACTTGTAAATCATTCCCCCCCACCCCGGGAAATAATTATGATGTCAATGTGTGTTAGGAAAATGGCATTCGATCTGTCTGTGTGGAGTCTGCTCATTCTCCTCGTGTCTGCATGGATTTCCTCTGGGTGCTCCAGTTTGCTTCCTGAGTCCGAAGATTTGTGGGTTAGGTTGATTGGCCGTGATAAACTCTCCTCGTCAGGGGGACTAGGAGGGTAAATACACGGGTTAAGTGGACAGGGTCTGAGTGGGGTTGTGATCGGTGCAGACTCGGTGGGCCAAATGGCCTTGTTCTGCACTGTGGGGATTCTGAGAGATTCTACGATCCTGTGAGAATGAATTTCTGGAAATTTCCGACTATAACAGTGCCAGTTAACATCCCGCTGACAACAACCTGCGTCAAAAATATCGAACTGTGTAGTAGCACGAACACTCAATAATTTTGTGATGCCAGAAACGGAACCACTACATATCTGGTCGCTCATGCTTTTTGATTGCACACAAATGCAGAATGACAAATATCATACAAGGATAGATAGATTTTTGAACAGTAAAGGAATTAAGGGTTATGGTGAGGGGGTGGGTAAGTGGACCTGGGTCCACAAAAAGATCGGCCATGATCTTACTGAATGGCGGAGCAGGCTCGAGGGGCCAGATTGCCTACTCCTGCTCCTAGTTGTTATGTTCTTATAAATTATGCCTTTGGTGAACATTCACAACAGGTACTCGGAAGTAAGAATCACAACACATGATGAGAAACACAATGGTAGCAGCTCTTTGCTGTGAGCTGTGGCAAGTTGGACTTTTACCCAGAGTGGTCAGCAAGTGGAATTTGATATCGTGTGGAGTCGTTAACCTGAAAAGCATCAAAGCAGGAACTAGAAATATTCATGTGGGAGAAAGAAATAGGAGAAGGATATGTCGCTCAGGTGAGATGAAGGCAGAAGGGGGCTCTTGTGGGGCACAAAAATAGGGACAGCACAATGGTTAGCACTGCTACCTCATGGCGTCAGGGACCCGGGTTCGATTCCCAGCTCGGGTCACTGTCTGTGTAGAGTCTGCACATTCTCCGCGTGTCTGTGTGGGATTCCTCCAAGTGCTCTGGTTTCCTCCCACAGTCCAAAAGATGTGCTGGTTAGGTGCATTGGCTGTGCTAAATTCTCCCTCAAACAGGTGCCAGAGTGTGGCGACTAGGGGATTTTCACAATAACTTCATTGCAGTGTTAATGCAAGCCTACTTGTGATACTAATAAATAAACTTTAAAAACTAATATAAAAATCAGGAAAAGCAAGGGCTCCAATACCGACCTCTGAGGAATACCACTGCAAACCTTCCTGAAGGACATCCATCTGCCATTACTCTTTGCTACTTATAATTCGCTGATTTTGTATCCATGTTGCTACGGTCCCTTTCATTTCATCAGCTTAAATTCCTTCTGAAGTTCTATGTACACCACACCAGGGCAGTGACACACCAGTTAGCATTGCTGCCTCACAGCGCCAGGGACCCAAGTTCAATTCCAACCTTGAGTGACTGTGTGGAGTTCGCACGTTCTCCCCATGTCTGCTTGGGTTTCATCCAGTTTCTTCCCACAGTCCAAAGATGTGTAGGATAGGTTGACCATGCTAAATTGCTCCTTAGTGTCCAAAGATGTGTAGGTTAGAGGGGTTAGTGGGGTAAATACATGGGGATAGGGCCTGGGCAAGATACTCTGCTGGAGAGTCAGTGCAGACCCAGACTTTTAAGCTGTCTCTTTATCCACCTCATTGCAAATGCTGTATGCCTTCGGCTCTGTCTTTTTAATATTTGCATAACCTCTAGTTTTATCTGCTGGTGCAAATTTTGTTTGCTCCATCTCCTCCTCCTGCACTGTAGGTATTCTATGATTATCTTCAGAGACCCTGTTACCTCCTCAATAAACTTCAGCAAGCTTGTTAAACAAAAAAAAAGTACTCAACAGGTGGCTAGATAGAGCACTTGGGATGAGTAGGATCAAAGGTAATGGGGAGGAAGCAGGATTAGGCTATGGAGTTGGACGATCATGATGAATGGCAGAGCAGGCTTGGAGGGCTGAATGGCCTCTTCCTACTCCTATCTTCTATGTTGCTAAAATTTCTCCTGGTTCTTCCAAATCAACACACATTTTTCCATGTGACTACTCATTCTATACTCATTCTAACAGGGTAGTAGAAGAAAGGGTCAGGGCTTTAAGTTTTTAGGTGTCCAGATCACCAGCAACCTGACCTGGCCCTCCCATGCCAACACTATAGTTGAGAAAGCCGACTAATGCCTCTACTTTCTCAGAAGACTAAGGACATTTAGCATGTCAGCTACGGCTCTCACCAACTTTTATAGGTGCACCATAGAAAGCATTCTTTCTGGTTGTATCACAGCTTGAGATGGCCCAAGGCCACAAGGAATTACAAAAGGTCACGAACATAGCCCAATCCATCACGCAAACCAGCCTCCCATCCATTGCTTCTGTCTACACCTCCCGCTGTCTCGGAAAAGCGGGCAGCATAATTAAGGACCCCACGCACCCCAGACATTCTTTCTACCTTCTTTCTTTGGGGAAAGAAGATACAAAAGTCTGAGGTCACATACCAACCCATCCAAGAACAGCTTCTTCCCGGCTGCTGTCAGACTTTTGAATGGACCTACCTCGCATTAAGTTGATCTTTCTCTACACCCTATGACTGCAACACTACATTCTGCACTCTCACACTTCCTTCTCTGTGAATGGTATGCGTTGTCACGCAAGAAACAATACTTTTCAGTGTTAATACATGCGACAATAATAAATCAGATCAAATCTATCCTGAACAATTGTTTCTGGAAACTTGCCCAGCGCTGATGTCAAACTGACATAGCCTGTAATGGCTGGGGCAATGCTTGGAATGTTTTATTGAACAAAAGAAAACTCAGTTGCTGACTTACAGACAAAATTTACAATTAGCTACAATTCCCTCAAAACAATTATTCAGCAAAAAAAAACTTTGATATGCGCAGAGAAAAAAAAGATGCAACTTGCTGTTTGGGGAGCGAACACAGTACAGACAAAAGAGGAATGTCAATGAGGCTCTGTTACATAATTGTCAGCTGCTAGCATCCAAATGTTAGTTTAATTGATATGTACCTGAACAAAAAAGACATTAATAAGCACAGAATTTAATCCCATTTAATTACAGACTTCCTTTTTTTACATAATCACTCAGTTTTGTGTAACAAACCTATTATTCAACACACAAATACGAACTTCTTAACAATCAAAAATTGATCTTTCCTTTTTGAAAATACTCCAGTATTGCAGAAAATGAATAATACAATCAGGTAACACTCGCACGCTCCTGCTTATCAATGACCAACCAGGTTAAAGTTCATGCGAATGGCTATCAAGATCACACGCCCAATGAAGGGGTCCATTGCTCAATTTTCTATTCAGCGGTGGGTTGGCACGGTAGCACAGTGGTTAGCGCTGCTGCCTCACAGTGCTAGGGACCTGGGTTCAATTCCCAGCTTGGGTCACTGTCAGTGTGGAGTTTGCACGTTCTCCCCATGTCTGCGTGGGCTTCCTCTGGGTGCTCCGGTTTCCTCCCACAGTCCAAAATGTGTGGGTTACATGAGAGGCAAAAGCAAGAGAGGCAAAAACAGAGAGGCGAGAGACAGATGGAGGGTCAAAAGGGTAAAAGGGGGGGGGGCAAAAGGTGACAAGCGATAGAGAGCAGCGAGAGTAAGGGAGAACAAGAAAGCGCATCAAGAGATACGAGAGAGAGAGAGAGATAGAAGTGAGAAAGAGACACTGGATGGTCAGAAGTTTATCACATGTAGAGGTTGAATTTGGGATCTTGCGTTTGGGTTAACTCCTGTTGCAATAGTGTCTATTATTTCCCAACTTGGAAGATAACTTGTGCCTAATTGAAATCTATCGTGTGTTGACTGTATTGTTGACTTTGCCTTATACTGCTGATTAAATCAACATCACCGTTTGCAGCCAAAGCTACAGCTTTGCAAAGTTTTATTTGACTGCCTTTCTAATTGGGGACATCATGCGATACAATTAGCAAACCAAACTACAGTGACGACAATTTTGCATTCGATTTCTGGGTAATAAGTTAATGTGGATATAACAGGCGAGAGGCAGTGTTCACATCTGGAGGTATCCAAAAAAGTAAATGATCTACAGAAATGAAAGTTAAATGAACACCTTTCATCAAAAGGATCGACTTCGGGTCACCAACTATCTAGAAGATTTACAGTACGGTCAATTTTATGCTCACTCCCTCATAGTTCAAATTACTCCTTTCTTCTCTGTGCCAAGTGAAAAATCTTGATTCCATGGTTGGGGAATGTTCCAAAAAGAACATTCTTGCATTTCTATTGTGCCCTTAGTAGGTCCCAGGCCATCCTAATGTGCTTTACAGCCAATGAATAGGTCACTGTTGTAACGTGGGAAACACAACAGGCTCCCACAAATATCAGTGTGTTAACAACAAGATGCTATGATGTTAACCAGGACACGGGGGATAACACTGCCCCCGTCCCGCCCAACTCTTCTTCCAAACGTTACCCCTTAATTTTTATTTCACGCAGCCCGAGTGTGTAGACAGGGCCTCGGTTTAACACCCCAACCACAAAATGGCACCGCTGGCAGTTCAGCACTCCCTCGACACTTCACTAGAGTGTCAGCCTTGATTTGATTCATCATTGCCACATGTATTAGTGTAGAGTGAAAAGTATTGTTTCTTGCGCATGATACAGACAAAGCACATTGTTCACAGAGAAGGAAAGGGAGTATAGAATATAATATTACAGTCAAAGCTAGGGCGTAGAGAAAGATCAACTTAACGTGAGGCAGGTCCATTCAAAAGGTTCTAGGGAAGAAGCCGTTTTTGAGTCAGCTGGCTCATGACCTCAGACTTTTGTATCTTTTTCTGATGGAAGGCGGTGGAAGGTTTGTCCGAGGTGCGTGGTGGTCTTTAATTATGCTGACTGCTTTGCCGAGGCAGTGGGAAGTGTGGACAGAGTTAGCGGATGGGAGGCTGGTTTGCCCGACGGGACTGGGTTTCATTCCCGACCCTTTGTAGTTTCTGTAGGCGACATGGAGTCGGAAAGCTCTGGGCTCAGAGATGAGAGTGTTACACACTGACACACATGCAGTGATGTGCGTTTGGATCAGTGATGTAACCAAGGGGAGGTGAAAAGGTGTCTTTTCTTTTTAGATAATCTTAAATTTTTTCAAAGCCTTCAAACTGACCCTGCAGAAATACCCATTGAACAAGAACATTCAATCCAGGCCTTCGCTATTGAGGGACTGATGAAAGCTCAGTGTGAAACCCAAGTGCACCCATCACGTCCTCCTTCCTCATTTCCAGTGTCGAATCTGCTGGAGTTATTTTAATCGTTGTCCTCTCAGCAGACATCTGGCACAGTTGTTGGTGATTTTGGGGACGCTTGATGCTGATTGTTGAGGCTCCGTGCTGTTTATGCGACACAAGTGGCTTCGAGGGAGAGTGGCGTTTGTGTTGGAATTCCAATATTTTAACACTCTGCGTCCCAGAGGGTCTGCACCTGAGCTGATGCTGCAACCTGGTAGAGCAAGGGTTCCTTAACATGACGCAGCGAACATTCAGTATGTCAGCTGTGGCTCAGGCGGTAGTGCCGTGATCTTCAAGTCAGAAGGTTGTGGGTTCAAGTCCCACGTCAGAGCTTGCAGAACAAAATTCCAGGCTGACTCTCCAGTACAGCACTGCGGGAGTTAGAGGTGCTCTATTCCACAGAACCTTATGGAATGGACATCAAGCTGTGATCCAGTTTGCACTCTCAAATGTAGCCAAATAATCCCACGATGATTAAAAAGAACAAAGAAAATCACAGCACAGGGACAGGCCCTTTGACCCTCCAAGCCTGCACTGGTCATGCTACCCAACTGAACTAAAAGCCTTTACCCTTCTGGAGACCATATCCCTCCATTCCTATTGTATTGCTGAATTTATCTAAGGCGCCCCTTAAAAGTCACTAGTCACTTCCACTACCTCTCCCAGCAGCTAGTTCCAGGCACCCACCACCCTGTGTAAAAAAAAACTTGCCTCATACATTTCCTTTAAACCTTGCCCCTCTCACCTTAAACCAATGCTCCCCTAGTAATTAACTCTTCCACCCTGGGAAAAAGCTTCTGACTATCCACACTCTCCCATGGCCCTCACAATCTTGGAGACCTCTACCAGGTCACCCCTCAACCTCCGTCATTCCAGTGAGAACAAACCAAGTTTCTCCAACCTCTCCTCATAGCTAATGCCCTCCATGCCAAGCAACATCCTGGTAAATCTTTTCCGTTTCACATCCTTTGGTACTTTGGAGAAGGACAGGTTAGTTTTGCCCAGTGTCCTGCAAGTGTCAAAAATGCAGGTCCCTTTAAGACTACGCCAGGACTAGCTTCAGAAGTGAATCGAGAGCAGGTGATGCTGACTGAAGTTTGTATTTCAGAGAAACAGTAGGGGTGGACAGGGAGCAGGTCCACAAGGGGAGAGTGGAAAGCAGTGTGTTGGACTGAGCTATAGTATCTCAATAAAACAGCTGTGAATGATCAGGATACCTTCTGTTGCCTAATGAGGTAAATGGATATGCACCTATTTAGTATCCTGGCCAATAATCATCTCTCAACCAGCCTCACAAAAACAAGATCATCTGGTTATCCGTCTGCCAAAGTGATCTGATACACCATTCAGAGGATGCCAAGTCAATAATTCTCCTTCGACAAACACCAAAAAAAGACTTTGCTGTGTCTGTCTGTATGACAGTGACTAGATGTGAAAAGAACTCGCAAGAAATGAACCGCTTTCGGATGTCCTGCAGTTCTGAAAAGGTGTGATATAAATGCAAGTTACTTTTAACGCTAAGTTTAAAGTTTATTTATTTATTAGTCACAAGTGGGCTTACATATACACCGTAGGGAAGCTCCTGTGAAAATCCCCTAATCGCCACACTCCAGCACCTGTTCGGATTTGATTTATTATTGTCACATGTATTAACATACAGTGAAAAGTATTGTTTCTTGCGCACTATACAGACAAAGCATACCGTTCATAGAGAAGGAAAAGAGAGAATGCAGAATGTGGTGTTACAAACATAGTTAGGGTGCAAGGAAAGATCAGCTTAATGCAAGGTAAGTCCATTCAAAAGTCTGACAGCAGCAGGGAAGAAGCTGTTCTTGGTTGATACATAACCTCAGACTTTTGTATCTTCTTCCCAAAGGAAGAAGGTAGAACATAGAATGTCTGGGGTGCGTGGGATCCTTAATTATGCTGGCAGCTTTTCCGAGGCAGTGGGAAGTGTAGACAGAATCAATGGATTTGGGGGGGTGGGAGCTGCTTTGCATGATGGATTAGGCTACATTCACAACATTTTGTAGCTCCTTCCTCTCTTGGGCAGAGCAGGAGCCATATCAAGCTGTGATACAACCAGAAAGAATACTTTCTATGGTGCACCTGTACAAGTTGATGAGAGTCGTAGCTGGCATGCCAAATTTCCTTAGTCTTGTGAGAAAGTTCGGGTGCATTGAGGGAGAATTGAACATGGCTAATGCACCTAACTAGCACATCTTTGGACTGCAGGAGGAAACCGGAGCACCCAGAGGAAACCCACACAAAACATGGAGAGAATGTGCAAACTCCACACAGACAGTGACCCAAGCCAGCAACTGAACTTGGGTCTCTGGCGCTGAGGCAACAGTGCTAATCACTGTTACATTAACACAGCAATGAAATTACTGTGATATTCCCCAAGTCAACACACTCCAGTGCCTGTTCGGCTCAATGCACCTAACCAGCGTCTGTTTCAGACTGTGGGAGGAAACTAGAGCACCGGAAGAAACTCACACAGACACAAGGAGAACATGCAAACTCCACACAGACAGTGACCCAAACTGGGAATCAAACTTGGGTCCCTGGCACTGTGAGGTAGCAGTGTCACCGTGTAGAGAAAGATCAACTTACTACGATGTGTGTCCATTCAAAAGTCTGATGACAGCAGGGAAGAAGCTGTTCTGGAATCGGTTAGTATATGACCTCAGACTTTTGTATCTTCCCACAATGTTAACCCAAGTTCCTTACCCAAGAAAGGTGTGAGCTCTGGATTGTGCTGCTTGGCTAGAGGGGAAGAGTCTTTCCCTTCTCCAACCAGAGAAAAGAAAGGGTTCTGATCACAGATTAGCTGAAGATTTGTACAACTATAATTAGAGAAAAAGTACTGGACAAATTAAAAATCAGAAAGACCTAACAGCCTACATTCTAGAGTTCTCAAAAAGATATCCAGGGCTACCTCTGATTTTTCAAAATTCTGTAGATTCTGCAGACCGAAAGACAGTGAATGTAACCTAACCATTCAAGAAAGGTAGGAGAGAAAAAACAGGGAACAACAGGCCAGTAAGCCTGACGTCAATCATCACCAAAGTGCTCAGTGTATTATTAAGGAAGTCTCAATGTGCCAAGAAAGATGTGCAATTAGAAGTCATGACAGTGTTACAGGAGGGAAACCTTGTTTGACAAATGGATTAAGAACTTGTTGCGGATGTTACAGGTAGGGTAGAAAAAGGGGGAACCATCAGACGTAGTTTCAGATGTGATATAGCTATAGGGTTTCAATCCACTCTTCCAGGAGGCTTCCTTGACGGATTCTACCAGATTCATCCCCTTTATCAAGGATGGTTTTTGTTTCAGAAGCTTTTCTTTTACTGGCTCAGGTCACAGACTTCCCATGCAAACATCAGTCAGGTGCGTGTTGGCCCACGTCATGGTCCTTTCAGAAAAGGAAGGAAAGTTCCGATTTTGGATGTACGGATAACCGAGTGGATTTGCCATCATTGATTTCTAGATGTACAACTGCTCCAATTAAAAACAGGAAGCAGTGAGCCTATTCTCACAATCCAATACTCACTCCCTAAAACACTTCACCATGGCTGTTGCTCCCTCCAAGTGGCACAGTGTTAGCACTGCTGCCTCACAGCGCCAGGGACCTGGGTTCGATTCCTGGCTTGGGTCACTGTCGGTGTGGAGTCTGCGTGGGTTTCCTCTGGGTGCTCCGTTTTCCTCCCACAGTCCCAAAGATGTGTGGGTTAGGTGGACTGGCCGTGCTAAATTGTCCCTTAGTGTCAGGGGCATTAGCTAGAGTAAATGCATGGGGTTATGGGGATAGGGCCTGGGTGGGATTGTGGTCTGTGCAGGCTCAAATGGGCCGAGTGGCCTCCTTCTGCACTATAGGATTCTATGATTCTCTGATAATTGCAGATTCCCTGGGAGTCACGATGTGGAGTTTGATTTATTTGACAGGAAAATGATAAAAGTGAATGTGTACATAAGGATTTTCCAGAGATTGACAGTAAAAAGTGACATGTTCAAACGAAGATGAAAGGGAGACTTGCTCAGAGGAACCTACACCTTGGAAATGAAGGCAATCTGGGTGAAGGAATACAACTTAAAACTCAATGTGTGATATTTTCCCCTCGTAACTACAAAAAGTTACATTCTTGTCGTGACTCATTTTGAATTTTTTTTAAAAAGCACTCTTTTTGCAGTCACAGAAATATCTTGGAGGACTGATCATGTTCGATGTGGGAAACGTGGCAGCCAGTTTGCAAACAGCAAGCTCCCACAAAGTGTACGAAACCAAAAAAAAGGGTGTTAGTTGAGAGGGAAAACGTTCAATATTTTTAAAGCAGCAGATACCTGGGAACACCACCACCTGGAGGTTCCCCTCCAAGTCACTCATCATCCTGGCTTGGAAATACATTTTTTCATAGAACCACAGTGCAGGAGGAGGCCATTTGGCCCATTAAGCCTGCACCAACCCAGGTCCCATCCCTGTAACACTTCACATTTACAGTCCTAATCCCTGTGACACTAAGGAGCAATTTATCTTGGCCAAATCCACCTAACCTGCACATCTTTGGACTGTGGGAGGAAACCAGAACACCCGGGAGGAAACCCACACAGACACAGGGAGAATGTGCAAACTCCACACAGGTCACCCGAGGCTGGAATTGAACTCGGGTCCCTGGCACTGAGGGGCAGCGGTGCTAACCACTGTGCCTTCGTTGTCACTGGGTCAAAATGCTGGAGCTCCCTTCCTACCAGCACTGCAGGTGTACATACACCTCAGGGACTGCAACCGTTCATGTAGGCAGCTCACCACCACTTCTCAAAGGCAATTACGGATCAGCAATAAATGCTGGCAGAGCCAACAGTGTCCATATCCTGTAGATTTTTTTTTAATTGGTTGGGACACCTGGAGAACTCCCATGTTCTTTTTCTTGGTAGTGCCAAGGGATATCTTGCGTCCACTTAAAAGGATACATAGGACTCAAAGGTCTCATCTGGAAGACGCACCACCTACATTCCTTTC
Source organism: Carcharhinus amblyrhynchos (assembly GCF_965287045.1). Classification (NCBI taxonomy): domain Eukaryota; kingdom Metazoa; phylum Chordata; class Chondrichthyes; order Carcharhiniformes; family Carcharhinidae; genus Carcharhinus; species Carcharhinus amblyrhynchos. Next base: position 9,093,717 of record NC_137354.1, read on the forward strand.
TCTACACTGGGAACATTGACCTAGATCACGTGCTCAAGTCTCCAAGGTGGGATCTGAACTCAATACGCAAATTTGGACAGGACTGACACATCCAATGTTCCTTCTTCCCCTCTATATTTGCACCGTTTGGATGCCTGTTGGTACACCACCAACCTCTGCAGCTCACAGGCTTCTCAGCAAATGCCAACAATTGGCATCTACCAGCCAACTCACCAAGTTAACCAGGACCCGCCAGTCAACTCACCAAGTTAACCAGGATATAACTATCAATGTTTGAGGCCGGTGGGGAGAAAGTGAAAGCCTCAGTGTGTTGGATCATGCACACACATCAAGCGGCAATTAGACAGACCTCATTTTCCCTCGCCTAAAGCTGTGACACTCAATTGCAGCATCCTGCCCATCGTACCAAAGTCAAACTCAAACATCGCATTTCCACTGTCAGTCCAGCATGGATAAACATCAACTCCAGAACCTTCGGAACTGGAAAGACATAGAAACTGTATTGGTCATTGAATCTCACATCCTCAACCCAATTGTTAAAAGAATTAAGCCAACTCCTTTGCTATTGATATGTACTAGGATTGTTTTCACTGGAAAGATTGGTTGAGAAGATCATCTGATGGAGGTCTACAAGATTATGAGGGGCATAGACAGAGTGATTGGTGAGAGACTTGTTCCAAGGTTGGAAGTGTCAATTACAAGGGGGCACAGGTTCAAGGTGAGGGGAAGAAAATTTAAGGGACATAAGCAGGGCATGTTTTTCCATGTAGAGAGTGGTGGGTGCCTGGAACGTGCTGCCAGAGGTGGTGGTGGAAGCAGGCACATCAGCAACATTTAAGAGGCATCTGGATGGGTACACGAATAGAGAGGGAATAGAGGGTTACGGTCCGAGTAAGGTCTGAAGGGTTCAAGTTTCTTTACAGCATCATGACCAGCACAGGCTTGGAGGGCTGAATGGCCTGCTTCTGTGCTGTACTTTGTTCTTTATATTAATGGATTGCTGACGACATGCAAACTTTAAGCAGCATTGTGGCCGTGGAAACACATTCTATAAGAACGTTTCTGATGCCTTGGTAAACCAGGGTGTGCAAAGGTATCAGCAATGTGTCAGAATCCAAATCACTCTCGCCTTGCAAATTTCCTGCACAGCTGGGAACCCAGCTCGAAGCTGACGTTCGCAGGATCCAATTTCAACTTGCAAGCAACCCAATATAAGACTAATCCCCTCTCCTTCAGAATGTCTGACCCCATTTTTAAGTGCTCCAAGACCTGGCATCATTCCCAGGCAGCATCCTTGTGAACCGGACACTTTCCAGTGTAATGATTTGCAAATGACTGCCTCTCAGGCCAAAGTTGGGTGCAATTTACAATTAAGGCAATGGCAAGTAGGGAAAATATTGGACATTTTAAAAAAAAAAAACAGGGAACAGCTTTGGTGGGAAAACCACTCAGTTATTTTGTTCCCCATGTGACTTGCACAGCATTTTCAGAGATGTAACTATTGAGAACGCAACTTGAAAAATATTAATATGTTGCTGGAGCACCTTGCCGAGTCCCACCAGTTAGATCTGCATTGTAGGGGGAGGCGATGGCCTAATGATGTTATCGCTAGACTATTAAGACAGAAGTTTAGCTAACTTTCTGGGGACCTGGGTTCGAATCCCACCACAGCAGCTGGTGGAATTTGAAGAACATAAGAAATAGGAGGAGTAGGCCGTCTAGCCCTTCAAGCCTGCCCCGCCATTCAATAAGATCATGGCTGATCTGAAGTGGATCAGTTCCACTTTCCCGCTCTCTCCCCATAACTCTTAATTCCCTTGTCTGTCAAAAAACCTATCTACCCGTGACTTAAATATGTTTAGCGAGGTAGCCTCCACCACTTCAACGGGCAGAGAATTCCAGCGATTCACCACACTTTGAGTGAAGAAGTCCCTCCTCAACTCCAGTCTAAACTGCATCCCCACCCCCCCCACTTTATCTTGAGGCTGTGCCCTCTAGTCCTGCTATCCTTTCTAAGCAGGAAGAATCTCTCTACCTCTACCCTATCCATCCCTTTCATTATCTTATACGTCTCTATAAGATCCTCCCTCATCCTTCTAAACTCCATAAATTCTAAATCTTTCTAAATTCAATAAAAATATCTTGAATTAAGAATCTACTGATGATCATGAAACCATTGTCAGAAAAACCACTCGGGTTCACCAATTTCCTTTAGGGAAGGAAATCTGCCATCCTCACCCGCTCTGGTCTACAAGTGACTCCAGAGCCACATCAATGCGGTTGACTCTCAACTGCCCTCTAAGGCAACTAGGGATCGGCCAGCAGGTTCTGTGAATGAATCTAAAAAACCTTACAAGTGTTTTTGCCCACAGTGCAAGTTGCTAACAGAGCATCTGGGACCTCTGTGAACTGCAGAACCGACCTCATTATCCAATAATAAGAGTGGATACTCAATTTAAAATCGAGCACACAAAAAGAGAACTGAAGGTTGGATTAAGAGGGAGTGGAAAAGATTAAAACTTAGGAAGTTATTAACATTTGCGACGGCACGGTGGTTAGCATTGCTGCCTCACAGCGCCAGGATCCCAGGGTCAATTCTGGCCTCGGGTCACTGTCTGTGTGGATCTGCACATTCTCCCCATGTCTGTGTGGGTTTCCTCCGACCGTCCAAAGATGTATGGGTTAGGTTGATGCTAAAATTGACTCCACGTAACGTTAAGGCCTCGGTGGGATTGTGGTCGGTACAGACTTGATGGGCCAAATGGTCTCTTTCTGTACTGTAGGGATTCTATGATTTGTTAAATATAAAACAAATTGCAACCTGAAGCCATGAGACTCCACACTTAAAACTGTTTAATTCCTAACTTAAGATTTTCTTGGTACAGAAAGTGATCAATGTCTGTAACGCAAGGAGACACAGCAATGCTTCAAGTGTGTTGTTGGAGTATTCCATCACACTCCTGACTTGTGCCTTGTAGATGGTGGACAGGAGTCAGGTGGTGACTTACTCATTGCAGAATTCCCAGCCTCTGACCCGCTCCAGTAACCACAGTATTTATTTATATATATATGATATACAAACAAAATAATTACTGCTAAACTGCCCTAATTGGCCCAGGGAAGCTTGCAGAATATCAGATTTCTCCATCGTTCTGGTGACACCAGTGCAGTGGCTAAAACTAAAATCAAGTACTCCAGATGAGGTTTAACCAAGAGAGAATGTACCACAGAAACTCAACACATCAACATCTCATTCACTCCCGGTACAAACGGTAGCCGTGTGTACCATCTGCAAGATGCACTGCAGCAACTCATCAATCCTCCTTCAACAGCACGTTCCAAACACACAACCTCTACCACCCAGAAAGACAAGGGCAGCAAATATTTGGGAACACCACCAACTGTGAAATTTCCCTCCAAGCCACACATCACCCTGAGCCAGAATGATATTGCTGTTCCTTCACCATCATGGATCAGAAATCTGGAACTCCCTCCCTAATAGCTGTGGTTGTATCTACCCCACCTGGACGGCACAGGTTCAAGAAGGTGGCTCACCAACACCATCTCAGACGCAATTAGGAATGGCCAAATAATGTTGGTCTTGCCAGCAACACGCTCACCCCAAGGTCAAATAAAAAATCTAAAAACTCAGTTACTCCCCAGTAAGTCAGGTATAACTATTTCAAGGGTTTTTACAGCGAGGCTAATAGTACAGCAAAGGAACAGGCCCTTCAGCCCACGATGTTGTGCCAAATTAAATTAATCCCTTCTGCCTGTCCTTGTCCGTATCCCTCTATTCCTTACACATTCATGTGCTGTCTAAAAGCCTCTTAAATGTTCCCATCGTATCTGTCTGCACCACCAAGCAGTGTGTTCCAGACACCTATCAATCCAACTAACCCACACATCTTTGGACAGAGGGGGAAAACCGGGGCACCCAGGGGAAACCCACTCAGACACAGGGGAGAACGTGCAAACTCCACACAGGCAGTGATGCAAGCCAGGAATCGAATTTGGTTTCCAGGCGCTGTGAGGCAGCAGCGCTAACCACTGTGCCACCGTGCCTTTTGTCCAGCCTCTCCATGTAGCTCATGCCCTCTAATCCAGGCATCATCCTGGTAAACCTCTCCTGCACCCTCTCCAAAGCCGCCTCGTCCTTCCTGTAATGTGACAACCACAAGAGTTGACAATCAATTGATTTCCAAGAATAGCAGACTGGGGTGGGGTGGGAGTTTCCCTCAATAGCATACCCTCAGGTTGAGCACTAACTTCCTCACACAACCTTTAGGTTTCCCTGTTATTCTGTGCATGCGTGGATTCCCAAAGTTGCTGTCGATTCCAGTGACGCGAACACTGACAGTTTTGCCATCGCGACCACTGCAAAATCCAAGCCGTTAAGCCTGAACTCCATTCTCTCCCACCACAGAAGGGGACTTAAAGCTCCCTTGCTTCACCCCCTTTGGAGATAATTGCCACCACTGTAGCACTGCATAACAAATTACAGACACATTCAGCACAGGGATGGGGAAGACAATTTTTCAAAGCTTGAAAGATCAACCTTAATATTTAAATGGTGGTGCAGACAGATTGTGCCTCAATGGGCTACTTGTAGGACTTTAATGGAAAAACATTTTATACTCCCTCCACAAAACATTAATCAAATTAAAGCTCGTCATTCGAGGCTAATTTGTTTTACAAGGGCTGCAGATGCTGATCAAGGTTTATTGGAACAGAAATTAATTGTATATAATTTAAAGCTAATTATATTTCAACCTATAAATTGAGCATCTTATTGTTTGAGATAGATCTTGTCACGAGCTCATGGTAACATATGAGAAGACCATAATGAGCTCTCAGCCACTAAAGACTTCCAGAGTACTCCACTTAAAAGTTAAATTGTGAACAATCGCTGATGGCAAACTAGAAGAAATGGATTCCCAAATTATCCCAATGCTAAATTAATTAGCAAAGCAGCAGCTGAGGAAAAAATAATGAGATTGGTTTGGAGTCAGGCCACTAGTTAGTGCATGTCACAGAAACACAGTTGATCACCCCCGACACTTCTCCTGTCCCATAGCAAGCCAAGTGTGCCTCAAAACGCCCTCCCGTTGAACTTGGGAAGACCAAAGATACTGGTGGTCATCTCAGTCTTACTCTCTGCCCCTTACTCCAGCCTCTAGCCTGCTCACTCGTTCATGGTATTTACCTGACACCTTAGCATCTCTTGAGATTTGGATCCCATTCACAAATTCCAACACCAGCACCACTTTAAGCTTATTTATTAGTGTGACAAGTAGGCTTACGTTAATACTGCGATGAAGTTATTGTAAAAATCCCCTCGTTGCCACACTTTGGCGCCTGTTCAGGTACACTGAGGGAGAATTTAGCACGGTCAATGCACCTAACTGGCACGTCTTTTGGACTGTAGGAGGAAATCGGAACACCTGGAGGAACCCATGCAGACATGGGGAGAATGTGCACACTCCACACAGACAGTGACCCAAGCTGGGAATCAAACCCAGGTCCCTGGTGCTGTGTCGGTTAGGTGCATTGGCCGTGCCAAATTCTCTCTGTGCACCCACAGTGTGGCAACGAGGGGATTTTCACAGTAACTTCATTGCAGTGTTAATATAAGCCTACTTGCGACAATAATAAATAAACTTTAATTCCGACCATCCCACCCTCTCTTCCTTTTGGCCACAGGTGTGAAGTCCCTTTAGTTGCCCGAAACATACGCTAACACGTCCTCCCAAAACCAGGACTGCTCATCTAACTCTCAAAGCACGGTTCTCTTTAAACCCTCCCAACAACAGTTCAATATCCATTCATTTAAATCTAGTCTACTTATTTTTTTTTAAATCTCTTTTCCCCCTCCCTGGGGAGTGTCGTGGGACGTTCAAGGAACACTGTGAGCTGGTTAGAGGCTCCTTCAACAGCCACAAACACTGGTAACCCCACTGACCACGAGGAGTGGGGCAGAGCGTCGATCACAAGTCACAAGTTCATGACCTAAAACACATCTACGCGCTGCTGCAGCTTGGTGGGTAAGGAGCTCTCAAGGAGATTAAAGCAGTAAGAAAAAGGGATCACGGCGCAAATTAAAAACAAACGCACATTGACGCAAATACAGCTGTGCAAAGCTTTTATGACTGAATGAAGCCAGGAAGGACGAAAAAAAAACTATAATCTCTTTGCGCCATAGACTTCTCTAACTCACTGCTGAGCTCACCAGTTGATATTTAAGAATGGAAGTCGAGGAAGAGGAGTGTGAAAGGCTGGGCGTGTTGCTTCGTCTCTCAAAATAGAAAACGTGTGGCTATATGTTGGATTAGATTCAATAGCGCAAGCTTTGCTGGACACTGTTTCCAGCATGTAGCTTCACTGGACAGGAATGAACTCTAGGTGCAGGGGCCAGCAACCAACTCATGTTGCACGAGGAGAAAAGCCATCTGATCTCCGCTTCAGATTCTCCATTCCATGTGCCAAACAACCGAGCAGCACCTCGCAAACTTCACTTAATTTTGGTTTCATTGTATACACACAAACTTCACGGGATGTGGGTGTCGCTGGCTTGGCCAACATTTATTCCCCCTCCTTCATTGCCCTCGAGAACACAGTGCTGAGCTGCCTTCTTGACCTGCTGAAGTCCAGGCAGGTACACCCACAGTGCTCTTAGAGAGGGAGCTCCCAGAATTTGGGCCCAGCCACAGTGAAGGAACAGCGATATATTTTGGAGTCGGAATGGTGAGTGGCTTGGAGGGGGATCTTGCAACTGGTGGCCTCTTCCTTCTTGAGGGTAGAGGTCTCAGGTTTGGGAGGTGCTGTCGAAGGAACCTTGGTGAGTTGTAGTGCATCTTGGCGATGGTACACACTGCAGCCACTGTGAAGACACTCATCTTCCTCGACTTCCATTCTTAATTATTAACTGGTGAGCTCAGCAGCGAGTTTAGAGAACTCTATGGTGCAAAGAGATTCTAGCTTTCTTCGTCATTCCTAAATTCAGTCATAAAAGCTTTGCGCTGCTATATTTGTGTCGATGTACATTTGCAATGAGGTAATGAACATTGAAGGTGATGAATGAGGTGCCAGTTAAGTGAACGGCTTTGTCCTGGACAGCGTCAAGCTTCAAGCTGTTGAAACTGCAGTCATCCAGACCAAGCTTTCCACCACACCCGTGACCTGTGCCCTGTTTACAACATACACAAACACAGCCTTAGGCTCAATAGGTCCACGCCTGTGCTTATGCTCAAAGGCAAATCTTTACCCACTCATCCAACCCAATCAATGAAGATTTCTATCCCTTTCTCCCCGATGTATTTATCTAGCTTCAACAGCTCCTGGTGGTTCCACATTCAAATCACTCTCAGATACTTTTTTCCCCCAAATTCTCTGTTACATTTATTAGTGTCCACCTTATATGTCAGATCCCATTTATACCAAAATAGATTTACAGCTAATTTACGTCAAATAAAGACAAAAAAACTGAAGACGCTGGAATCTGAAACAAAGGCAGAAAAATGCTGAAAATCTCAGCAGGTCTGACAGCATCTGTGGAGAGAGAATAGAGCCAACGTTGAGTCTAGATCACCCTTCACTGCACAATTTATCTCAGTGCTGTTTGTGGCTGGCTAGACTTGGGAGGTCTTTCACTGGCCCAGTTATAGAATCTTCCAGGGTTGTTTAAGATGCTACAGAGGTTTTTTCTTACTTTCCGATGGACATTTTGCAGTAACAGAAAGCAAAATTGGTCCAAACTGAGCAAGCGCGGTTGCAACTTACGGAAAACAGAAAGAAGATGCGCAAAAACTATGGAAAACTGCCTCAGCCAGGTCATACGTGCATCATGACTATATCCACAATCCCCCTTCACTTTAGTGAAAGAGAAACAAGCTGCGGATGATCAGAAAGATTTACAAAGATTACTCTGGTCATCTGTGCAGTTAAGAGACTTAATTTGTGAAGACATATAGGTCATGGGAATCCGAATAGCTAAAAATACATCAAAATCTACAGATTAGGAACGACTCATTGTGATATGCTTGACAAAATTTCCATACAAGGCCATTTACAACTGACAATGATTTTACTTTTTAAGCACAATGGCTCAAATTGCAGGTTGCACCATTCCATGTATCCAGTGGGAAACAAAGCAGGATCCACAAGTTCAGAAGACTAGAAGTATTCTGGAGAACAAACCAATTGGTAATCAGTTTGGTTTTAGGCCCAAAATGCAATTCATGGATGGTTACAATGCAGGTGGTGGCCATTTAGCCCATCATACCTACACCTACCCTCTCTGCAAGAATCTAGAAATTGAGCTAGTCTCTCTCCCTAACCCTTGCTTTGGAGCCTTGGAAATTCTCGATGCTTATCTAACAGTTGACTCTACCTCCACCACACACTCAGGCCATGCACTGACTGACTGGTACGTGTCAACTAAAGTGAGAAATCCGCAGGGAAAGAGGGAGAGATTACCATGGAATTCCCATCCCGTTTTAGAGAATTCTGTCCTCCCGCGATGTGCGAACTTCCTTTCCCACACCCTATTACACAACATGCCACTAGGTGCCTCCAGCTCGCTTTGACCAATGATCAGGCAGGGTGAAAAGAAATGCAGAGATAATTGGAAATAAAGGTGTTGAGCAAAGAAATACAGTAAACAGAGTAACAAAGCCTGCAACACCAGCGCATAGTTTTAGCATAAATACAAAACCTATTAACATACTACAGGTCGAACAATAAAAATCCCATGCAAATCAAGAAGGTTGCACAAAGGGAAATTTAGTGAACTAAAATGCTCTCCTCCTTCACTTGTTGATCTTTTTATGCAACGCTTGAAGCAAACTGTATTTCAGGCAGAAGTTTATTTACTAGTGTCACAAGTAGGCTTACACTCACACTGCAATGAAGTTACTGTGAAAATTCCCTAGTTGCCACACTCTGGCACCTGTTTGGGTACAATGAGGGAGAACTTAGCACCTAACCAGCACGTCTTTTGGACTATGGGAGGAAACCAGAGTACCCGAAGGAAAGCAATGCAGACACGGGGGAGCGTGTGCAGACAGTCACCCAAATCAGGAATCGAACCCGGATCCCTGGAACTGTGAGGCAGCAGTGCTAACCACTGTGCCACATTGAACGGAAACTTCTTGAACCAAAAAGATAATTAAAATGCTTTCTCTCCTTCACTTGTTGATTCATTCTTTCATGAAAGGTTTGATTATACTGAAGCCAGCTGTAAATTTGGATAGAACCAGTATACGGAGGGCCCCAGACCTCCAGAGGTTAATGCAGTCCAATCAAAATGCTCACATTTCTTTGCAGCGCTCCAAATAATCTGAAGTGCAAGTCTGGCAATAGTTTCACGTGGATGCCTTTCACATGTCCCCCAACATCAACTGCTTGTAAGTAGCCAGACAAGTGGGAAGAGTCTTCATAGACAAGCCCTTTCTCTAACCTGGGGAGAATCTCTACGTTTCTCCCTTCAATGCTGTCGACCACATTGGATGAAGCCAGAAGACATTTTTGGCGTGGTGACATGTTTGCTTGAAAGTGGTTCCTACAGCCTTGACATACAGTTAACTGGATTTGCAGTGACACCTTCTCAATCACTACAAACAGCAGCAGCAAACCCACTTCACATTTTGTCACAGCCTCAAGCTTCAGGATATAAAATGTCTGCTAATCCCAACAATAAATCTCCATTCTCGAGGCTTCTACAAGAAGCACAATAACCAAATTCAACAAACATAATCATTTGTGCGCTCGCTATCTTCCTTCAACGCTCAAAATCCCAGTTGTTTTTCCTTTAGTAACCAGCTATGTCTGGCTGCATGCAACCCTTGTTTACATTTATCTCATTGATTTCATTCTCTCAGTCGTACAAGCAGACCATTGCTCGAAGCCCAGCACGGCTTCAGGGCAACTAAGTTTAGAGGTATAAAGTACAGATCTGCCAGTGTTAGTCGAATCCAAGGCAAGCTAAACTGCAGTGAGCGAATGCACAAGTTCCAGCCACAATTGAGATGATGGGACAGTAATTAACCTATCACACTCGGACACTTCACCGCTGCCAAGTGGTTGAGATTGACCTTACGTACCATAATATGCGACCAACCTCCACTTTCGCAGTAAAAATAATCCTGCTTTTATTGGGAGGCTTTGCTGTAGTTTTAGAAAGAGAATTTAGCGAACTGGTGCATCAATAATCCCTCCCTCAATAAAATTAAGGAGATATACATCGACTTCAGGAAGCGTAGTGGAGGGCATGCCCCTGTCTACATCAATGGGGATGAAGTGGAAATGGTCAAGAGCTTCAGGTTTTTAGGTGTCCAGATCACCAGCAACTTATCCTGGTCTCTCCACGCCGATGCTATAGTTCAGAAAGCACCATAGAAATCATTCTTTCTGGTTGTATCAAAGCTTGGCTCCTGCTCTGCCCATGACCACAAGGCACTACAAAGGGTTGTGAATGAAGCCCTAACTATCACGAAAGCAGCCTCCTAGCAACTGACTCCGTCTACACTTCCTGCTGCCTCGAAAAAGCAGCCAGTATAATCTAGGACTCCATACACTCTCTTCCACCTTCTTCCACCAGGAAAAAAGGTACAAAAGTCTGAGATCATGTACCAGCCGGCTCAAGAACAGCTTCTTCCCTGCTGCCATCAGACTCTTGAATGGAGCTACCTTATATCAAAGTTGATCTTTCTCGGCACCCCTGCTATGATTGTAATGCTACATTCCACGCCCTCTCCTTTCTGAATGGTATGATTTGTCTGTATAGCATACAAGAAATGTAGTTTTGTAACTGTCTCCCAATACATGTGGCAATAATACATCAAAATCAATGCCATGAGTTCTGAAGGCCACTCGTTGTAAGCCCTGTAAGCATATGTTCCCATCCTCACTCCAACTCAAGCTGCCACAATCTTAACCAATACTCAGTGTTTAAAAAATAAGTTTGAGTTACAAGGAGAGGCTGGATAGACTAGAACATTTTTCTCTGGAGCGTAGGAGGCTGCGGGTGATCTTATAGAGGTCTATAAAATAACGAGGGACATAGATAAGCTAGATAGTCAATATCTTTTCCCAAAGGTATGGGAGTTCTAAAACTAGAGGGCATAGATTTAAGGTGAGAGGGGGGAGAGATACAAAAGGGTCCAGAGGGGCAATTTTTCCACACAGAGGGTGGTGAGTGTCTGGAACAAGCTACCAGAGGTAGTAGTAGAGGCAGGTTCAGGATACTGCGAGGCCTGGATAGAGTAGATGTGGAGAGGATGTTTCCACTAGTAGGAAAAACTAGAACCAGGAGGGCACAACCTCGGGCTAAAGGGATGACCCTTTAAAACAGAGAAGAGGAGGAATTTCTTCAACCAGCGAGTGGGGAATCTGTGGAACTCATTGCCACAAAAGATTGTGGAGGCCAGAACATTGAGTGTCTATAAGATAGAGGTAGACAAGTCCTTGATTAATAAGGAGATCAGGGGTTATGGGGAAAAGGCAGGAGAATGGGGATGAGAAAAATAACAGCCATGATTGAATGGCGAGGCAGACTCAATGGGCCAAGTGGCCTAATTCCCCTATGTCTTATGGGGGCAATTTTGTCTTTAAAAAGCGTTTAGACAGTTACATGAGTAAGGTAGCTATCAAGAGATATGGGCCAAACGCAGGCAATTGGGGCTAGCTCAGTCATTAAAAAGAAGTGTGGCATGGACAAGTTGGGCTGAAGGGCCTACTTCCATGCCATAAACCTTTATGACTTTATAATTGTGATCTTGTCACCGGTTGCAGGACGTCTTAGATGCTGCTGTAGAGTGGGAAACTCGGTCTCCCACCACCTCGGCTGTCTAGCAGTTGTAGTGAAATGGGGAACTGAAGAGGAGATTGATTGATTTAGTTTTTAAAAAGTGGTGCATGCTTCCTGTCGGGCCTGAAGACGTTCTTGTCGTTTCATCCTTTGTGTCAGCCACGGTTCCAGCAGGGAGCAGTTCCAGTCTGAAACCGGAAGGTTGCGGGTTCAAATCCAGCTGCAGCTACTCCAGACAAAATCTCGGATGACACTCTAATGTGGTCCTATGGGAGGTGCTGCACGAGGTGGGGGAGGAAGGGATGTATCCGCAACCTCAGGCGGATATAACACATCATTTGGCATTGTTTCATAGAGGAGTTATCCCCACTGTGCTGTCCAATCTTTATCCCTCAAATTAAAATCAGAAAAAACAGATCACCTGATCATTGTCACACTGCTATTTGTGGACAAAGTGACTGCTGTGTTTTTTTACATAATAACAATGACTACCCTTCTGAGGCCTTGCACATTGGGATATCATAAAATTGGCAAGATGCTTTACAAATGCAAATCTCTCCTTCTTAAGGTGCAGGATAAGCCTCAGAATTTAACATTTGGAGTGTGGAAGGAAACCGGAGCACCTGGAGGAAACCCATGCAGACATGAGGAGAATGTGCAAACTCCACACAGTGACCTGAGGCTAGAATCAAGGTCCCTAGCGTTGTGAGGCAGCAGTGCTAACCACTGTGTCACCATGTCACTAAAGGAACTGTTTTTTAAGTACAAAGAGATGCCATTAATCATTCAGATTCTCAAACACGCAAGTCCACATTGTAAAATATAAATATTTAGTATGAAAACACATCAACACAAGGATCAAATGGTGCCAGTGAACTGTTGCAGTTCTGCAATCTCACAAATCAAAACAGTACAATCACTCCTACATGTTACATGTAGACCAGACGATCTGCTGGATTTGCACAGGGCAATTCAGGACTGAGCATAATCTTCAGATAGAGTCACCTTAGTGGGCAGCTATAACTGGTCTATGGCACACATGTAAGAGGCCGGATTTTAACACCTGTTCTGCCCTACATTCGCTCTTTCAATTAGCCATGGCTCAGTTGGTGGTCCGCTCATCCCCGAATCACAATATTCTGGATTCAAGACCCACTCTCAATGTTTGCACTCAAAAATCAAGGCTGACACTCCAGTGCACTGCAGAGAGGTTTCATGGTTGGAGGTGCTGTCTATCAGATGATGCATTAAGCTGAAGTCCCATCTACCAACTCAGGCAGACGCAAGAGCGATTATTTGAAAGGGGAGCAGGGGAGTTATTCTGAGTGTCCCAGTCAATATTTATCCCTCAAGCAACAGCACATAAAACAGAAGATCACACAAGGTAAAGCTTATTTATTCGTGTCACAAGTAAGGTTTACATTAACACTGCAGTGAAGTTACTGTGAAAATACCCTACTTGTTACACTCCTGTTCAGGTACACTGAGGGAGGAGAATTTAGCATGGTCAATGCATCAAATGAGCAAGTCTTTCAGACTGTGGGAGGAAACCGGAGCACCCGGAGGAAACCCACGCAGACATGGGGAGAACGTGCGGACACCACAAAGACAGTGACCCGAGGCCAGAATCAAACCCGTGCCCCTGGCGCTGTGAGGCAGCAGTGCTAAGCTCTGTGCCACCATGGCAACATTGACACCTGCAAAGAGAAAAAGTGGGTTAATCAACCCACTGCACCTTTATAATAATTCCTTTTAATTCAACGCTCTGTTAGCAGATTCTATTATCTGTGATGAATACGCTGGCAATGACCGTTAACAATGGTTTCAACACTCGAATATATTGTTCCCCATCAGCTGTCAATACCCACTCCATTGCCTGCCCCAGGATATGACCCTTTAGCGGCAGAGAGAACGATGTTCAGATTGGAGTTAAATTCTTTTAATGGGCTATATTAATTTACGCAACTGGCGGAAATTAATCTGTTGAGAGCTTCAAGCATTTCAGTGGCAAATCAGACGTGAAGGCAAAAAATATGCATATAAACTGCACAGCGACATAAACAGCTTACCTAAGAATCCATCACATTTCGCTAGGTGGGACAGAAAACGTGTAAACAAGTCCAAGACTCATAACTGCAGGTGATTTCACAAAAAGCCTCCAACATCGCCTGGTGCATTCAAAGCACAGTAAAAAGTCTCACAACACCAGGTTAAAGTCCAACAGGTTTATCTGGTAGCAAAAGCCACTAGCTCTCTGAGCGCTGCCCCTTCGTCAGATGAGTGGGATTTCAATTCAGGGCATATAAAGACACAAACTCAATTTGCAAAATAATAATTCCAACCATTATTTTGTAAATTGAGTTTGTGTCTTTATATGTCCTGTTTGTGAACAGAAGTCCCACTTACCGGATGAAGGAGCAGCGCTCCGAAAGCTTGTGGCTTGTGCTACTAAATAAACTTGTTGGACTTTAACCTGGTGTTGTGAGACTTCTTACTGTGTTTACCCCAGTCCAATTGAGTATGGAGAATTGCTTTGAGTTCTCTGTATTCAGAGCAAGTAGTTATCACGTGCCAAGCCCCTCTCTAGTAAAAATTCTAATTACTAACTGGGGGAGGGCGCGCGGAGGGGCAAGCAAACTCTACATAGCATGTCAAGAGCACTTTAATAACTAAGGACCCCATGCATCCCCCAGCATTCTCTCTTCCACCTTCTTCCATTGGGAAAAAGATACAAAATTCTGAGGTCACATACCAACAGACTCAAGATCAGCTTCTTCCCTGCTGCCGTCAGACTTTTGAATGGACCTACCTTATATTAAGGTGATCTTTCTCTACACCCTAGCTATGACTGTAACACTACATTCTGCACTCTCTCATCTCCTTCTCTATGAACATTATACTTTGTCTGTACAGCACGCAAGAAACAATACTTTTCACTGTATGTTAATACATGTGAGAATAAATCAAATCAAATAATATAAAGAAAACTTGCATTTATATAGCACCTTTGGATGTCTCCAAGCGCCTTGCAACCAATTAAGTACTTTCAAGTGTAATCACCGTTGCAATGTAGGAAACATGGCACATGAAATAGCACACAGCAAGATCCCGCAAACAGCAATAACCAGATCATCCAGAATTGTAATGCAGGGTTTTTCAGCCATGATTGCCCCCAAAGCCAGAAATGTCTGTCCGAGGTCAACGGATCTTTGCATGATCCGTGTCCCACCTGCTACAATTCCCGTGGCAGGCTGGATGGGGAAGGTACATTTACTGAGTCCCTACAGTGCAGAAGGAGGCCATTCAGTCCATTGAGCCTGCACCAACAACAATACCACCCAGGCCCTATCCCCGTAACCCCACATATTCACCCCGCTAGTCCTCCTGACACTAATAGCAATTTAGCATGGCCAATCCACCTAACTCACACATCTTTGGACTATGGGAGGAAACCGGAACATCCGGAGGAAACCCACGCAGACACGGGGAGAATGTGCAAACTCCACACAGACAGTGACTCAAGCTGGGAATTGAACCCCGGTCCCTGGGGCTCTGTTCTTTTGTGATGCTGAATCGAGGATACATATTGGCCTGGACACAGAGGGTAGCTCCCCTGCTCATCTTCGAAATAGCCCACCGGATCTTTCACATCTATATCAAGCAGGCAAAAGGGACTTTACATTAATGTCTCAACCAAAAAACAGCACCCCCAACAGTACAGCACTCCATCAGCACTCTACTGGAAACAGCACTCCCGACAATACAGCACTCCAAGAAGTCTCACAACACCAGGTTAAAGTCCAACAGGTTTATTTGGTAACAAAAGCCACTAGCTTTCAGGGCTCTGCCCTTTTGTCAGGTGAGTGGGGAGTTCTGATCACAAACAGGGAATATAAAGACACACTCAGTTTACAGAATACTGATTAGAATGCAAGTCTTTACAGCTAATCAAGACTTAGAAGGTGCAGACACAACGTGAGTAGAGAGCGCGTTAAGCACAGGTTAAATGGATGTGGCCTCAACCGGGATCTTGGGTTCACGTCAGACTATTTGTAACCCCCACGACTTGCCTGGGCTTGCAACATCTCACTTACTGTCCTGTCGGGAGAAAATACACATCTCTTTAAAATAAAGAGATTAAAATAAAGAGATTAAAATACCAAATAAACCTGTTGGACTTTAACCTGGTGTTGTGGGATTTCTTACTGTGTTTACCCCAGTCCAACGCTGGCATCTCCACATCAGTACAGCACTGGACTGGAGAGGCAGCCTTTGGTTTGAGCTGAAGCTCCGGCATAGATCCTAGCATGCCAGAGGCGACAGTGCTACCAATCAAAGCTGTGGCTAAGACCAGGCAGAATATCCTGCGGCTCTATTGAAAAAAGAGAGAAGAAAAAAAACAAATATTCTTTAACAAAATCTTTGCAAACAAATCAAGTAATAACAGCACACTGATATCTGCACAACCAGCGCTGGAGGTGCCTGACAAAACGTTCAGCTAATATTTTGCTGCAGTGCCTGCACAATTTCTTCCGAAAAGGCAGGAGCGCTTTGCTCTGCCACCTGCTGTAACTCCTCCTTCCATTGAGAACCCCTCGCCATGTGCTGTAACCTGGCAGCACCGGGCTGTGAACAAACATTTGCCCATCTGCAAACTGGGTCCAGTTACATTCACTTCAACATTTTCTTAAGCGGCACAGTGGTTAGCACAGCTGCCTCACAGCCCCAGGGACCCGAGTTCGATTCCCAGCTTGGGTCACTGTCTGTGTGGAGCCTGCACATTCTCCCCGTTTCTGCGTGGGTTTCCTCCGGGTGCTCTGGTTTCCTCCCACAGTCCGAAGATACGTGGGTTAGGTGGACCGGCCGTGCTAAATTGCCCTTTGGTATCAAGGGGACTAGCTAGGGTAAATGCATGGGGTTATGGGGATCGGGCTTGGGTGGGATTGTGGTCTGTGCAGACTCGGTGGGCCGAATGGCCTCCTTCTGCACCGTAGGGATTCTAACGTGTACTGGTTCTCACTTCCAAAGTTCCCAGACCAAACCACGAAGTACAAAAACAACAGGGACTGAGGCAGTAGCAGTTTATGTTTATATAAGCAATGCTGTATTGTTACTCAGGCTGCCTGCCAGATGCACTGAAATAGTACAACCTCAGTAGTTTGTTAATAAATTTATTGTTGAATAAAGAGCCTAAATCAGAAAAATGAAACTACTGCTTCAAGGAATACAGCAGGTTTGCAGACACAATTCAATTATTCATAAGAGCCTGCATAAGAGCTAGAATGTATAAAAAGGATCTTTGGGGCACTATTCAAATGCATAACGATACAATAGTTATCTAACAAAATCAAGAGTGGATGGCAGGGTGGCACAGTGGTTAGCACTGCTGCCTCACAGTGCCAGGGACCCGGGTTCAATTCCCGGCTTGAGTCACTATCTGCGAAGTCTGCACATTCTCCCCGTGTCTGTGTGGGTTTCCTCTGGGTGCTCCAATTTCCTCCCACAGCCCGAAAGACGTTCTGGTTAGCTGCATCGGCCATGCTAAATTCTCCCTCAGGTGTACCCGAACAGGCACCAAACTGTGGCGGCTAGGGGATTTTCACAGTAACTTCATTGCCACGTTAATCTAAGTCTACTTGTAACACTAATGAATAAAATAAAATTAAAATAAAAAACATCTCTGGGGAGTGTAGAACAGACAAAAATTGACACAGAACCAAAGGGGACACCAGGATGGGTGGCTAATATCTTGGTTGAAGAGGGAGGTTGCACGGAGTGTCTTAAAAAGGAGACAGGTGGAGAGGGTGAGAATTCCAAAGCTACATTCCCAGATGACTAAAACCATGGCCACCAATGGTGGCATGGAAGGAGTCACACGAGAATAGAACTGGAGTAACACAAAGTTCTCAGAGGATGGAACAGGCTACTAGGATAAAGGAGGAATGATGACGTGACAGGATTTGAAGGTGAGGGTGAGAATTTTATATCACGGCCATTGTATTATTCGAGATAAGTTAGATCTGTATTGTTATACGCATGTAAATAGAAGCATCCAGGATTTGACTTACAATGTATAAAGTCACCATTGCACTATAACCTGTGTACCAAGCAAGCAATGTATCATTCCACAGCGCATGGTGAGATTTGAGAAGTAAATTCTCCTGTATCTGCATCACCTTTTACAGATGCCTGCCATCGGATATATCACAGCTTGGTACGGCTCCTGCCTTGACCAAGACCAAAACCAACTACAAAGGGTCATGAAGGAAGCCCAATCCATCATGCAAACCAGCCTCCCATCCATTGGCTCTGTCTACACTTCCTGCTGCCTCGGATAAGCAACCAGCATAATCAAGGGCCTTGGACATACTCTCTAACTTCTTCCATCGGGAAAAAGATATACAAGTCTGAAGACAAGTACCAATCGACTCAAGAACAGCTTCTTCCCTGCTGCCATCAAACTAAGTTGTCTACTAAGTTGATCTTTCTCTACACCCTAGATATGACTGTAAAGCTACATTCTGTATCGTCTCCTTTCCTTCTCATGTACTCTATGAATGGTGTGCTTTGTCTGTATAGCGCACAAAAAAAATACTTCCCACTATATCACAACACATGTGACAATAATAAATCAAATTGTGTGATTATTTCAACCTTCAGTGAACCACAAAATGTAAGATTGGTGGACTGAAGGCCAAATAAAGAACATCAAGCTTTATGAATAGAAGCATCATTTCAATGCAATTTGCCAAGGTTCAACCTTTGTTCTAAAGTGGTAAATCCACATTTGGCGAATAGCAGGGACCCATTTAATGGTGAAATTTGGAATATTTCAGCACAATAGATCGTTTCAAAATCAAGGGTCCAAAGAAATTCTACCATCTATCCTGGGGGGAGGCAAACACCATCGAGAAATGCTGAAGAACAAAAACAACATATTGCCAAACGCACCAACAACTGCGCTCGACCAGGCACCAGGAAGGGTTGCATGTGTGCCTGGTGCAGCACTGCCCACAGTGCTGTTAGTTTGGTTTGTGCCTGGCCGTGTAGTGATATCGCTCACCCCACCAATCACTCTGGCGCACCAGTCAGCCCATCCGCCTCTCACTGCCTGTAACTCGGGGAACCCGTCGTCACCCTTCTCCCAAACCCTAGCTATGCGTTGCTTTTTTTTTTCATTCATTCGTGGGACATGGGTGTCATTGTCTAGCCAGCATTTGCTGCCCATCAGTTGGCCTTGGTGAGCAGTTTGAGAGTCAACCACACTGCTGTGGCTCTGAAGCCACGCATAGGCCAAACCAGGTAAGGACAGATATCCTCTCAAGGAAATTCATGGGACATGGGCGTTGTTGGCTGGCCAGTATTTATTGCCTATCTTTAGTTGCCCAAGGGCAGTTCAGAGTCAACAACATTGCTGTGGCTCTGGAGTCACGTCAGCCAGACCAGGTAAGGACGGCAGATTTCCTTCCATAAAAGGCATTAGTGAACCAGATGGGTTTTTTTGACAATCAATATTGGTTTCATGGATTCTTAATTCCAGATATTTTTTATTGAATTCAAATTTCCATCTCACCACTCCCACACCTCCCCTCCGAGGACCCTGCACCTTGCTCTTTCACTCGCCAGGTACACTCCTTACCTCATTCCCTCTCCGCCGCAAACCAGACAAGGGATGTGCAGTAAAATGTACATTCCTCAGCAGTACACTGGGTTTAACATTGCCTGGATAAGAAACACATTCTACAGTTAAAACATCTCGACATCTAATATTTAGCACCCAAAATTTCAGCACTGCAACAATATTTCCACAACGTGTGCTGGTATCAAGGACTTGTTTTTCTAGATATTCACCATCTTTGATTCAGACAACCACCTGGGACATCGTGGACACTGCAAATACACACAGGGAAAATACATCCTCTATTTCATCACCAAACACTTCCTTTACAAATAAATGGGAAGGCGATGGCCTAGTGGTATTATCCCTAGGCTGTGAATCCAGAAACTCAGCTAATGTTCTGGGAGACCCGGGTTCAAACCCCTCCACGGCAGATAGAATTTGAATTCAGTAACAAATACCTGGAATTAAGAATCTACTGATGACCATGAAACCATCGTCGATTGTCACAAAAACCCACCTGGTTCACTAATATCCTTTAGGGGAGGAAATCCGCAGTCCTTAACCGGTCTGGCCTACATGTGACTCCAGAGCCACAGCAATGTGGTTGACTCTCAACTGCCCTCCAAGGGCAACTAGGGATGGGCAATAAATGCTGGCCAGCCAGCGACACCCATGTCCCACGAATGAAAAAATATCAGTCACATTTAAAGCACTTATAAAAAGAATAAGTTTTTAATTCTTGACACCTAATAGAAATCTTCCCCATTTTTTCTGAACCAGCAGCTCCGGGCAAGTACTTCAGTTTGGTAACTCAGATGCAATATACATGAAGGGTTAAATGATACACAGAAATTCTTGGTGTTTGAAAGTGGAAAATTGGTCAGGGCAAATGATGCAACAGAACCCTTAACCATCATCTTATAGAATGAGATGTCACGAGGGCAGCACGGTGGTGAGCACTGCTGCCTCACAGCGCCAGGGACCCAGGTTCGATTCCCAGCTTGGGTCACTGTCTGAGTGCACTTCCTCCGGGTGCTCCAGTTTCCTCCCACAGTCCAAAAGATCTGCAGGTTAGGTGGATTGGCCATGCTAAGTTGCCCCTAGTGTCCCAAGATGCGTAAATTAGGTGGAATTAGACACGTTAAATGTATTTATTAGAGTCACAGTCGGCTCACATTAACTCCACAAAGGAGTTACTGTGAAAATCCCCTAGTCGCCACACTTTGGTGCCTCAGCTACACTGAGGGAGAATTCAGCATGGACAATGCACCCTAACCAGCACACCTTTCTGATGTGTGGATCACAGCAGGAGGAGACATGGGGTTTTGGGGAAAGGGCTTGGCTGGGATTGTGGTCAGTGCAGACTCAATGGGCCAAATGGCCTCCTCCTGCACTGTAGGATTCAATTCTACCTTAATATCATCGCAATGCTATCACAATCAATACTCTAGATAAAATGCCACTGTGCCTCTTTTAAAAGTTTATTTATTAGTGTCACAAGTGGGTTTACATTAACATGGCATTGAAGTTACTGAGAAAATCCCCTAGTCGCCACACTCTGGCGCCTGTTCGGGTACAGTGAGGAAGAATTTAACACAGCCAACGCACCCAACCAGACTGTGGGAGGAAACCAGAGCTCCCGGAGGAAACCCATGCAGACACGAGGGGAGTGTGCAAACTCCACACAGACAGTCACCCAAGCTGGGAATCGAACCCGGAGCCCTGGGGCTGAGAGGCAGCAGTGCTAACCACTGTGCCGCCCCAGCATTCTTGATGCGCGCTCAACTCAGTTCTTGTTATGTAACTGTCAACATTTCAATGGGCTCTTTATATTAATGTTACACGGATTAGAATCACATCTATATTGCCCATTAAGCTTTCTTAAATGGTCATATTTCTATCAGGAGGAGACTATATTGTGTACAACAATTGCATTCCTTGTAGTTGAAGAGTACACTCCTCTGCTCAGAAACTGGTCCAAGATGGGAAATCTAATCCACGTCTCTCTGTGACACATCCTCTGCTCATGATTTTGGTACAACGCCAAATTTCTCTTTTGAAAATACACAACACAAGCCTCTTGGGGCATTCTTGCTCCAAGGAGTTATAGTGAAGGAAAGGAAGAGGCGTGGGCTTCACATGGTAATGACATTGTGCAATGAAAAGGGGAGATAGTCGTCTCCCCCCCCACCATCCCATGAAACGTTGGTATCTGCGGACAGGCTATATTGTGCCCTTGGATCGAGGCACTAATGAGGTTAGCCAAAGAAAATCGCCATATGCAAGAAATGGAACAGCTTTTCCCACTGAGGGCTAATTGACATCAACGGGAGTCTGTCTCTCGAGCTGAGTATTGCCTGCTGGCGCTATAAACACCGGCTGTACACAGTCAGAGAAAAATACATGCAAGATCTCTCTTTAAGAGACTGAAGTTTTGAAGGCAGGGTTGCCAGGTGTCCAATTGCAGTTGGTGCATTGCCATTTTGAGCGACAGAAGATGTGTCACTAAGAGGCAATTTATCACAGCCAATCCACCTAACCCGCACATCGTTGGGAGTGTGGGAGGAAACCGGAACACCGGAGGAAACCCACGCAGACATGGGGAGAATGTGCAAACTCCACACAGCCATTTCTAAACTGTAAAACAGACAGTGAGGTGTTGGGGGGGGGGGGGTGGTCATTCCTATATTTCACGGTTGAGGCGCATTAACAATATCCTGAGTTGAGTTTTCTTAGAATCCTGCAGTGCATAAGGAGGCCATTCAGCCCATCAAGTCTGCACCGACCACAATCCCACCTAGGCCCTATCCCCATCACCCCACATAGTTACCCTAGCTAGTCCCCCCGACTCTAAGGGGGAGTTTATCATGGACAATCCACCTAACCTGCACATCTTTGGACCATGG
This sequence comes from Carcharhinus amblyrhynchos, assembly GCF_965287045.1. Lineage (NCBI taxonomy): Eukaryota > Metazoa > Chordata > Chondrichthyes > Carcharhiniformes > Carcharhinidae > Carcharhinus > Carcharhinus amblyrhynchos. The sequence continues at coordinate 9,116,050 of NC_137354.1, forward strand.
GAGGAAACTGGAGAACCCAGAGGAAACCCACGCAGACATGGGGAGAACATGCAGACTCCTCCCAGACAGACAGTCACCCAAGCCGGGAATCGAACCCAGATCCCTGCTGCTGAGGCAGTAGTGCTAATCACTGTGCCACCAACCACAATTACACCAACCTGACACTTCCCTGTAAACTGCTGGTATAAAATGGCAGTTCCAACCACCAATGTGACAATCTCCATTACTAACACCGGTCACAGGATAAAGTACACAGTGCTGCACACACACACACACACACTCAAACCAGATTGCTGTCTAAACAGCTGGCATAAAAAGGTGCTGGAAGTGCACCATAGTTAAGTATGCAGCCAGTTTGTTTTCAAACCTATTGCTTACCTCAATGAAACCCTATCCAATGTAAATCACGCTAAAACGGTCATTTGTTTTTATACAGTGTGAAGTTCTACAAGCATTGCATACAGTGCTTACTGTGCACTAACATCACCTCCAGCCCATCAACACCGATTCTAAATGCAAGTTATTATGGTTTAAACACACTTGTAACATAGCGCCAAGGTTAGAAATCAGGAACATTTTAAAAAGAACACTTTAAAAAGTCTAACACTTATTTGGCAATATTGGAGGATTGCCCTGAAATAGGTCCAGAATTTTACTGGCTCACCCACCATAGGAATTGGAGCAAGTGAGGGGTGGAACATGGAACCTGTTGACCTCGGGTGGGATTCTACTGTTTTGGGACAAGCCAGGCTGTGGAACCCCACCCATTAACTGTGTTGTTTTCACCAGAGACGTGGTCTATATCTTAATTGGTTTACTTGTCCTATTTGCTGAAATGAGGTTCGATCCAGTAAAGCAATCACACTTCAGGTTCTGAACCAGTGGTTTGAACTTTTCCATTACTGTAATCAACAACACGCATTTCAACGCTCCCTTTAAGACCATGATCCTGTGAAGCCACAAAGAAAACACAGAGCTGCGTGAGGAGATGTTACAGCAAAAGACTCAAAATTAGCTTAAAAAGCTAGGTTTGAAGGAGTGTTTTAAAGATGGAGGGAATTCCAAAGTTTATGGTCCAGATAGCTGAAAGCACAGCCAAAGAAGTGAGTTAAAATCGGGGATAAAGAGGCCAGAATTGGCAAGCACGGAGATCTGAGGGTTAATGCAGGTCTGGGGAAGGTTCTGGAGATGCGGATGAACACTTTACAAAAGCAATTTATTTTTTCTACCAGGATATTTTGAATGCATCCAAAGATGTGCGGGTTAGGTGGATTGGCCATGCTAAATTGCCCCTTAATGTCAGGGGGACTAGCTAGGATCAACATGCTACGGTGCAGAGGGACCTGGGGGTCCTTGTGCATGAGTCGCAAAAACCCAGTCCGCAGGTGATCAAGGCGGCAAATGGAACGTTGACCTTTATAGCGAGGAGGATAGAATATAAAAGCTGGGAGGTCTTGCTGCAACTGTACAGGGCACTGGTGAGGCCGCAGCTGGAGTACTGTGTGCAGTTTTGGTCGCCGCACTTGCAAAAGGATATATTGGCCTTGGAGGGAGTGCAGAGGAGGTTCACTAAGCTGATACCAGAGATGAGGGGGTTGGCCTATGAAGAGAGACTAAATAGACTGGGTCTGTACTCGTTGGAGTTTAGAAGGATGAGGGGGGATCTTATTGAGACGTATAAGATAATGAAGGGGATGAATCGGGTAGAGGTAGAGAGATTCTTCCCACTTAGAAAGGATAGCAGGACTAGAGGGCACAGCCTCAAGATAAGGAGGGGGGGGAGAGCAGTTTAGATTGGAGTTGAGGAGGAACAACTTCTCTCAAAGGGTGGTGAATCTCTGGAATTCTCTGCCCGTTGAAGTGGTGGAGGCTGCCTTGCTGAATATATTTAAGTCACGGGTAGATAGGTTTCTGATAGACAGGGGAATTAAGGGTTATGGGGAGAAAGCGGGAAAGTGGAACTGATCCACTTCAGATCAGCCATGATCTTACTGAATGGCGGGGCAGGCTTGAGGGGCGAGATGGCCTACTCCTGCTCCTATTTCTTATGTTCTTATAAATGCATGGGGTTATGGGGATTGGGGCTGGGTGGGACTGTGGTCGGTGAAGACTCGATGGCCCAATGCAGAAGGAGACTGTACGTATCGATGAGTCTAAAAGAACAAAAACAGCAATCGACACACTTTAAATGACCAACATCCCGAAGAACTTTTCAAAATTAATTCATGGGATGTGGGCATCGCTGGCTGGCCAGCATTTATTGCCTATTCCTAGTTGCCCTTGACCTGACTGGCTTCCTCAGACAATTCAGAGGGCATTTAAGAGGCGACCCTGTTTCTGTGGATCTGGACTCACGTAGGCCAGTTCGGGTAAGGGCAGCAAATTTACTTTTGTTAATGGAACAGACTGATTTTTATGATGATCAATCCCAACTTTTTACTGAATTCAAATTTCACAATCTGCTGTGGTGGGATTCGAACCCCGGCTCCCCACAGCATTACCCTGGGTCCCTGGATTACTTGTCTAGTGACAATACCAACGTGCCACCTGTAACCAATGTAGCACTCTCTGTAGTTTTTAAGGGAGGAAAGCGGAGGCAGTGGTCTAGTGGTATTATCGCTAGACTATTAATGCAGAAACTCTGGGACCTGGGTTCGAATCCTGTCACGGCAGATGGTGGAATTTGAAATCAAAAAAAAAAATCCGGAATTAAGAATCTACTGAAACCATTGTCGGAAAAACCCATCTGTTTCACGAATCTCCTTTAGGGAAGGAAATCTGCCGTCCTTACCCGGTCTGGCCTACACGTGACTCCAGAAGCACAGCAACATGGTTGACTCTCAACTGCCCTCTGATATGGCCAAGTGAGATGCTCAGTTCAAGGGTGACTAGGGATGGGCAAATAAATGCCCATGCCCAAATAAACAAAAAAAAAAGAGACAGTTTAAAGGTTGTGCAAGCTCACTATTGAGAATATGATAATGGCCAGATTATTGGTATATATAGGGCAGCACGGTAGCACAGTGGTTAGCACTGCTGCTTCACAGCTCCAAGGTCCCGTGTTCGATTCCCAGCTCAGGTCACTGTCTGTGTAGAGTTTGCACATTCTCCTCATGTCTGCATAGGTTTCCCCCGGGTACTCCAGTATCCTCCCACAGCCCAAAGACGTGTGGGTTAGGTTGAATGGCCATGCTAAGAAATTGCCCCTTAGTATCCAGGGACGCGTAGGATAGAGGGATTATTGGATATATATGTAGGGATATAGGGGTAGGGCCTGGGTGGGATTGTGTTCGGTGCAGACTCGATGGGCCGAAGGGCCTCTTTCTGCCCTGTCGGGTTCTACGATTATAATGCTGATCAAGGAATGACCCATTTTGAGAAAGCACAGTCGCTTGGTTTAAGATCTCAGACTGCACAAGTGCCAGCAACCTGGACTGCGTGCTCACAGCCCTGCAGTGCAACCTGAACCCACACGCCTTCTGATTCAGCGACTGGGCTGCAAACAGGCACAGCAGACACTCCTCCCCATCGTGGAACCCAGACAGAAATCGCCCGGTGGGTTAGCAGACTGAACCACACCACGATGATTCAACACGCAGATCAGCCGACACAAAAAGATGGCAACAGCACTGCGTAAGAGTGTTATCCAGCTGCCTCCCTGTGAAAGCAAGTGAAGGAATTAAATGTTAACTAAGTCAAATTAGATATGGGTGGTGCAAACACTGGCACTAGCAGCGCACATTTGAGGGTTTGGGGGGAGGGGGGGGGGGGTGCAATAACTCCTTTGAACCCCGCGATGCACGGGGTTCTCCGATTCCGCAGATTCTCTCCACACCTGCAGCAAAGTGCCATTCGCCCCAGCGTCCGTCTCCTGACCCCAGCCGATTTTCCGGGCTTTTTAAACTTACCTTCATTTCACAGAGCATATGGCTGTAAGAACTTAATTTCCCAATTGTTGGAAAACAATCACAAAGCCGTCACCTTAAAAGGCAGCTCGCTTTCAAGATACGCCAATCCCGAGGCTCACCAGCCTCAACGCTCTGCGCCCGTTCGTGCACACGCGCGTCAGCCTACACTCCGCGCAGAGTCGTCAGGTCAGCCCACCCGAGCAGTCACCCCGGGCTCCAGGTGGGCACCAATTCCAGAACCGCAAGCAAACGCCATCGTTCATTTTGTTGAGACAGCACCAACGATAACCACAACAGAAGCCTGAAAAATGCTGCAAAGACTCTGTGGGGAAAGAAAATAGAGTTCACGTTTCGGTGGCACAGCGGTTTGCACTGCTGCCTCACGGCGCCAGGGGCCTGGGTTCGATTCCCGGCTTCGGGTGACCATCTGCGCGGAGTCTGCACATTCTGGTGCGTGGGTTTCCTCCCACAGTCCAAAGCTGTGCGGGTTAGGTGGATTGGCCATGCTAAATTGCCCCTTAGTGTCAGCTAGGGTAAATGAATGGGGTTACGGGAATAGGGCCTGAGTGGGATTGTGGTTGGCAAAGACTTGATGGACCGAATGGCCTCCTTCTGCATTGTAGGGTTCTGCGAGTCCACGAGTCTGCGGTCAGAGCTTATCAAAGAAAGTAATTTGTGTTTGGTTCCTCACCACTAAACACATCAGCTGATCGGAAACAAGGATGTCTAAATCCTTCCACAAGTAGATATCTTAAATGTCAACAGGTCTACCATGATGGAGGATATGCAAGTTCTCCATTAGATAACGGTTTAAAACTTCAAATCACTACAATATATTAAACAGACCTTTTTTAAAAGGTATTCATGGGACATGGGCATTGCTGGCTGGGCCAGCATTTATTGCCCATCGCTAGTTGCCCTTGGAGGGCAGTTGAGAGTCAACCACATTGCTGTGGCTCTGGAGTCACATGTAGGCCAGACCGTGCAAGGATGGAGGATTTCCTTTCCTAAAGCACATTAGTGAACCAGATGGGCTTTCCTGACAATCGACAATGGTTTCATGATCATCAGTAGATTCTTAACTCCAGATGTGTTACTGAATTCAAATTCCACCATCTACCATGGCAGGATTTGAACCCGGGACCCAGAACATTACTTCAGAAACTCAGCTAATCATCTAGTGATAATAACACTAGGCCATCACCTCCTCAATAAAAAAGAAAATCATTTCATACTACAGAAATATTATAATTAGAATTTAAAATCCAGTTCAGGCAATACACAAAAGGTCAAACTGCTGTAACTTGAGATTAATTCCACTATATACGGAAATATATTCCATTTAAAAAATATATGCATATGTAATAAATCCTTGGAGGCAGAAGTCCCACCGCCAAAATTACTTTATTTACAAGATCCAACAACACTATACAGAACACTCTGTTTGCAGTCGACATCTGGAGCGCCAGAGGAACTGACACGCCTGTTTAGGTCCTAAGCATTGGGCTTAAATCAGGACTAAATTTCAAGCAGTCAACCTCAATTGCCTGATTTAAATCGTTACGCTATTAAAGTACTAAGGTTTTAATCAGTGACTTATTTATTGGTACAAATTCCTTCACCCAATGTCATCCTCACATTCCCTTTTCTTTTCCAGGTCCAAATATGGCATGACAAACTGGCATCACTTTTTGGAACTTTGTTCTCTGCACCACTCTTTCACCTTTTAGCTTCTGCCATCACCAGTATATTGGCTGTTCGCTGGCTCGGGTTCATGTCCAACCTTTGGACATATTTACGTCACACTATATACTGTGATGGGCGCGGTCTATAGAGTTGGCAGCCTGGGAGAACGTGTACAGTGGACACAAGATGCAGTTCCACCTGAAACAATCCTGAGGTTTACAAACATTACCAAAGACATACAAAGGCACTGAATATGCAGTCTGCTCCAATGCATGACATGGGGCTGGCAAAAGTTCTGAGTTATTTAAAATATAGCAAAACTCTTATTATCTGGCATGCGCGAAAGATGGGCGGTACAAGTGGGCAGTTAATCAAAAGTACCATTTAGCAGAGAGCTTTTCTTAAAAAAAAAGCTAATGGGATGTGGGCGTCACTGGCTAGACCAGAATTTGTTAATGAGTTCCATATACTAATGGAGTGCAGCATAATACTGATAGCGTGCATTAAAATGCAAGTACTCAAGAAGGAAAGAACAGTATTCTTTTTACTTCTAATCTGCATGAGTAAATGAAAATAAAGTATGATATAATAGTGATACAGGAATGTATTTTGGACATGTTTTGCTTCTGGTTGGCAAAGTGATGATTTATTTGCCTTAAGGCAACATCTGAAATTCCAGTTAGTTGAGAATTCTGGGTGGTTCGAACACTGGATAACACAAAGCTATTGAAGTTTATTCATTAGTGCCACAAGTGGGCTTACATTAACACTGCAATGAAGTTACTGTGAAAATCCCCTAGTTGCCACACTGCGGTGCCTGTTCTGGTACATTGAGGGAGAATTTAGTATGGCCAATGTGCCTAACCAGCACATCTTTCAGACTGAGGGGGGGAAAACCAGAGAATGCAGAGGAAACCCACACAGATTCAGGAATGATTTAAACTAATAGGGAGGGGGGGTGGGGAGGTGGCTGGGAGAGAGACGGGTGAAAGGAAAATTATAAGGGAGAAGGTGGTTCCGAGGGACAATTGTGGGTTGAACTGTGTCTGTTTCAATGCTAGGAGTGTGGCAGGGAAAACGGATGAGCTTAGGGCCTTGATGTTTGTGAGGCAGTTGGATGTGGTGGCTGTAACGGAGACATGGTTACAGGAAGGGCAGGACTGGCAGCTGAATGTTCCTGGGTACAGGTGTTTTAGGTGTGACAGAGGAGGGTTGAAGAGAGGTGGAGGGGTGGCACTGTTAGTCAAGGAAAACATCACAGTAGTGCAGAGGGAGGGCGATATGGAAGAGATAGGGATTGAGTCGCTGTGGGTGGAGTTGAGGAATAAAAAGGGAGAGATCACACTGCTAGGGGTGTACTATAGGCCACCCAACAGCCCAAAGTCAGTGGAGGAGGGAATTTGCAGGGGCATTTTGGACAGGTGCAGAAAGAATAGAGTGGTTGTAGTGGGTGATTTTAATTTTCCCGGAGTGAATTGGAGGGGGCCTAGAGCTGGGGGTACGGAGGGAGAGGAGTTTGTGAAATGTGTTATGGAAGGGTCGCTAGAACAGTATGTAACTTGCCCGACTAGGGGAAGGGCTATACTGGATTTAGTGTTGGGAAACGAGCCAGGGCAGGTGGGTGAGGTAGAGGTAGGCGAACATGTGGCAAACAGTGACCACAAGTCCGTCTACTTTAGGATAAAAATGGAAAGGGACGAGTGCCGTCCAAGCGGGAGTGTGCTGAACTGGGGAAAGGCGAGCTATGGCAGGATTAGGAGGGAGCTGCAGCAAACTGACTGGGAGGGACTGTTAGCTGGCAAGTCCACGGTTGGCAAGTGGGAGGCTTTTAGGGACAAAATGAAATGGTTGCAGGGGAGGTTTGTTCCGGTTAAGCGAAAGGATGGGAAAGGTAGGATTAGAGAGCCGTGGATTACGGGGGATATTGAAGACTTGGTTAGGAAGAAGAGGGAGGCGTATGATAGGTCAAAACAAATGGGTACGGAGTGTGCGCTGGAGGAATATAGAGAGAGTAGGAGGGAGCTAAAAAGGGGAATTAGAAGGGCGAAGAGAGGGCATGAGATGGCTTTGGCCGGTAGGATTAAGGATAATCCTAAGGCATTTTATTCCTATATCAGAGGCAAGAGAGTAGTTAGAGGGAAAATTGGTCCTCTTAGGGACAAGAGTGGAGAGTTGTGTATTGAGTCGGAGGGAATGGGGGAGCTCCTGAATGAATACTTTGCGTCGGTATTCACGAAGGAGAGGGGTTCGGAATCGTGCGGTCTCTTGGAGGGAGCGGAGGTTCAGTTGCAGGATATAGTTATTACGAGAGAGGAAGTGCTAGGGCTTTTAGGTAGCGTAAGGACGGATAAAGCTCCGGGGCCTGATGGTATTTATCCCAGGCTGCTTAGGGAGGCGAAAGATGAAATTGCTGGGCCTCTGGCGCACATCTTTGTCTCTTCTTTGGACACAGGTGAGGTCCCAGAAGACTGGAGGGTAGCAAATGTGGTCCCGTTGTTCAAAAAAGGTAGTAGGGTTAACCCTGGGAATTATAGGCCGGTGAGTTTGACGTCGGTGGTAGGGAAGTTAATGGAAAAAATACTTAGGGGTAGGATGTATGAGCATTTGGAGCGTTGCGATCTGATTAGGGATACGCAACATGGCTTTGTTAGAGGGAGGTCTTGCCTTACGAATCTGGTGGAATTCTTTGAGGAGGTGACAAAAACGGTTGACGATGGGAGAGCCGTTGATGTCATCTATATGGATTTCAGTAAGGCGTTTGACAAAGTCCCTCACGGTAGGCTGGTAGAAAAGGTTAAGGCGCATGGGATACGAGGCCAGGTAGTTAGGTGGATTGAGAACTGGTTGGGAAATAGGAGACAGAGGGTAGTTGTGGAGGGTACCTTGTCGGGCTGGAGGCCAGTGACCAGTGGTGTGCCGCAGGGCTCGGTACTGGGACCTCTCCTCTTTGTAGTCTACATAAATGACTTAGAAGAGGGAGTAGGTGGTGTGATCAGCAAGTTTGCTGATGACACTAAGATGGCAGGGTTGGTGGGTACAGAACTGGATTGTCAGGTGATACAACAGGATATAGATAGGTTGGTGCAGTGGGCAGATAGGTGGCAGATGGCATTTAATCCTGACAAATGCGAGGTGATGCATTTTGGAAGGAATAATGCAGAGAGGAGCTATGTGATAAAAGGTAGGCCGATTAGGAGTATAGACGTACAGAGAGACCTGGGAGTGCAGGTCCACAAATCCATGAAGGTTGTGTCACAAGTGGAGAACGTTGTTAGGAAGGCTTATGGGATGTTAGCCTTTATAGGAAGGGGCATAGAGTATAAAAGCTGCCGTCTAATGCTTCAGTTATACAGAACGTTGGTTAGACCGCATTTGGAGTACTGCGTCCAGTTCTGGTCACCTTATTACCGGAAGGACGTGGAGTCTCTGGAAAGGGTGCAGAGGAGGTTTACCAGGATGTTGCCTGGCATGGGGGGGGACTGGGTTACGAGGAGAGACTGAGGAGACTGGGGCTATTCTCCTTGGAAAGAAGGAGATTGAGAGGGGACATGATAGAGGTATATAAGATACTGAAGGGAATAGACAGAGTTAATAGTGAGAGACTGCTCCCTAGACTGGGTACGAACACAAGAGGTCATCACTTAAGGGTGAGGGGGGGGGAGGTATAATTTGGAGGTAAGAGGAAGGTTCTTTACACAGAGAGTTGTGGGGGTCTGGAATGCGCTACCGAGTAGGGTGGTGGAGGCAGGCACGTTGGACTCGTTTAAGATGCAGTTAGATAGGCATATGAGTGAAACGGGAATGGAGGGATATGGTAGGGGCTATTAAATAGGGTTAAACCTCGGGAGACACCGGAAGGGCAGGCTGTATAACTAATATGTTTTGTCTTTATTCCACAGGTGGAGGTCCACCTCGTGTCAAGCAAGGGGCATGCACACGGCGGGTTGTGCGTGGGCTGCTCTTGGAAGTCCAGGAGTGGCCTAGTACTTCATGTCGGTGTGTGTGCTTGATCCTGGACCGATAGATGGGCTCCACAACAGCTCAGTGACTTGCACTGCTAGCTGTGCAGATACATGGATTTGGGCCTGTGTCTGTGGGAGTTTGTGCATTCTCCCTGTGGTTGCGTGGGTTTCCTCCGGGCGCTCCGGTTTCCTCCCACACCCCAAAGATGTGCTCTTAGGCTAATTGGTTTCCACCAAATTGACACTATTTCTTCCCTGAATCTGACTGAGTAGGGTCCCATTCGTAGACATGCAGGGTAGAATAGGTGTGGGGCGATGTGGCGGCGCGGGCTCGTTGGGCCAAAGGGCCTGTTTCCCGTGCTGGGTTGTTCTTTGTTCTTTGTTCTTTGATACAGGGAGAATGTGCAGACTCCACACCATGTTTTAGGCTGTAGCAGGAAACTGGAACTCATGGAGGAAACCCGTGCTGACATGGTGGGGTGGGGGTGGGGGAGGAAGAACGTGCAAACTCCACACAGACAGTGACTCAAGTTGGGAATCGAACTTGGGTCCCTGGCGCTGTGAGGCAACAGCGCTAACCCACTGTGCCGTCCAAATTGGCCTCCATGAGGTGCTTTCCGTCTTTGGAGTAAATCGCCTACTTCTGCGCCAGACTGAGATCAAAATTGACAGAATGGCAAAATTGCTCAAGGTATCATCACCTGGGCTGCACTTTCTCACCAGCCGTTTAGGGAGCAGCAGAGTTAGCAAACACTGATTCCATAACCACTACTTACCGACTCATAGCTCGAACTAAGCCAAGTCCTTCCCACTCCACAACACTCCCAAGGTAATCACACAACAAGTTTCCTTTCAAATGTCAGATCTCGGAATGCTACAAGTAAATTTACACTGGAAATGGTTTCCAAGGGCTGCTTTATTTTTCTCATGGCAGAACACGCCATCATTGTCCATATTTCCTTCACTCCATCAGTTGTTAAAACTCTTCTTCTGCCCAATCAATCACGTCACCCTGAATGTCTCAGCTCCACATCTCAATACAGGACTTGAAAACCATAAACTACATTGCTGCTCAGAAACAGCATTTTCTGGTACACAGATCGCCACCAACGTGCTTTAAAGCTGTTCACATTAGCTGAACAAGCCAAGTCCCATGTGCTGTACAAATCCCATTGATTTCCAATCCTAGCTCCAACGAACATAGTCCAATTCTGCTGCTCTTTGCATTCCAACCTCTACGATTACCTTGGCATCGCCAGGAAATACTGAATCAAATTTTTCCTGAGCCACAGATAGGAAAACAAATTACTGAATCCCTACAGTAAAGAAGGAAGCCATTTGACCCATCATGTCAGCACCAAATTTTACCCAGCCTGATCCCTATAATCTCATCTAATTTATCCCCGTAACCTATAGTTAGCTTGGGACACTAAGGGACAATTTAGCACGTCCAATCTTCCTAACCTTGGGCGGCACAGTGGTTGGCACTGCTGCCTCACAGCTCCAGCGATCCCTGTTTGATTCCCAGCTTGGGTCACCGTCTGTGTGGAGTTTGCACATTCTCCCCATGTCTTGCGTGGGTTTCCTCCGGGTGCTCCAGTTTCCTCCCACACTCCAAAGATGTGCGGGTTAGGTGCATTGGCTATGCTAAATTGACCCTTAGTGTCCCAGGATGCATAGATTAGAGGGTTTAGCAGGGTAGGTAGGTGGGGTTACAGGAATAGGGACTGTTGCCAGTGCAGATTTGATGGGCTGAATGGTCTCTTTCTGCACTGTAGGTTTCAATGATCTAATCTGCACTTCTTTTGATTGTGGGAGGAAACCAGAGCATCCAGAGGAAACCAACACAGGTACAAGGAGAACATGCAAACTCCACACTGACCCAGTGCCAGAATTGACCCAGGTTCACCGCACTGTAAGACAACAATGCTAACCACTCTCTCACCATCCTGCTCCCAATGCAGGAACCTTAACCAAAAAGAGCATTTTTGGTTCACTTCTCGAGTACCTTTTTTGTAAGGGATGGGAAAAAAAATGATTTCTTGACTGGGTGACGCAGTTGACAGCAGTCAAGGAATATATCCAGATGGAAATAACGACCTAACCTCGGAAGCAGTTCTCCACTAGATTACGGGATGGATAACCAAATTGAGCAGAGACCTTCACTGTCAGAGAGAGGGCAAAACTTGCACAAAGAAAGGAAGCCCATCATAACCCCACATACACACACACACACACACACACACACACCTTTAGTGAAGGTACGAAAAAGTCCAAGGCCTATCCGACTTAAAACTAACGCTAGGTCAGTAGCACAAATACTGGGGACACTCCAGAAATATGGAATTAGGAGTCACTATAAGAAGTCTGGATGCTTGCTGAGGAGTGATTTAAGAGATGATTAAAAAAAATGAAAAATATTGCAAACTATTTTGGGGGTGGCACAGTGATTAGCACTGCTGCCTCACAGCACCAGGGACTTGGGTTCGATTCCCAGCTTGGGTTACTGTCTGTGCGGAGTCTGCATGTTCTCCTCGTGTCTGCGTGGGTTTCCTCCCACCATCACAAAGATGTGAGGGTTAGGAGGATTGGCCGTGTTAAATTGCCCCTTAGTGTCAGGGGGCTTAGCTAGGATAAAGTTTATGGGGATATGATTGTGGTTGGCGCAAACTTGATGGGCCAAATGGCCGCCTTCTGCGCCATAAGGATTCTATCTATTCCATAAACAAACATTTGAGTGAGAAAGGAATAGAAAGTTCTTTGGGTCAGAAGATAAAGAAGAGGCTCACGTGGAGCATAAACAACAGCACTGACCTGATGGGCCAAATGGCCTGCTACTGTGAGGTGAAATTCGAGATACCATTGATGCAGCAGAGAGTGTGAGAGCACCAAGCCAAAACAGATTGAGACTAATGATCAAGAACCTGCGGTACACTGAGGTGATTAATTAGGCAGAAAACTCAGATGTAACTGAATTTCAAAAAGGGGGCTGGAGAAAGATCCAACTACAAAACGTCAGGAACTGTGTGCACCAAGGGTGTTAGTGGCAGCCAACTCACTAAAGCTGTCCAACTTCAGCCCCTGCAGTCAAACAGATGCCAGTGTAAACATGGTTGTCCAAAGTCAAACCCGTCTAAAATTTAAAGTAGTAGCAGAGGAGGCACGGATGGAAAGCTGCCTTTGGGCCTTATCCCCACGTGTCTAAAAGGACTACATTCCACTGTTGGCATTCACTGACTGACTGCAAATCGCAGAGCCTGAAGGCACCAGTTTTTTTTTGTAGGTCACTTCGCCCTGTGTGGCTTGGGAAGAATGGTTAAACTTGTGCCAAGGTGGACTCAGGAAGGTTGCAGCTCAGTATATAACAATACAGATAAGATGATTAGGACACTGTAACATAATATAAAAGACAAGACTGCACTCTCGCACAAATTCAGGACGTCCTGAAGCACTTTCCAGCCAATTATTTACAATTAGTCACTGTTGTAATGCAGGGTGGTGTATTTGCGCACAGCAAGCTCTCACAATGCAACAGTGATGGGGATTGTGTTTCAAATGGATGCTAGTTAAGGATTAAATATTGGCAAAGACACCTGGGCGGACTCATCCGCTCTTCTTCAGAATAGCACAATGGGATCTTTCACATCCACCCAAGGGAGAAGGTGCAGCCTCGATTTAATACTTAATCTGAAAGACAGCACCCTCAACAGCATCGCACTCCCTCGGTCAGGCAGAGTGTCAGCCTGGACTCTGGAGTGTAAATTGGACACCTTGCTGCAAGGCATGGCTGAAATGGCTACTAAGCACGATAAAAAGCAGGCCGAAGGGAATTTCACTCCAATATTTAGGGTATATCCCCTTATCTTAAACTAGCATAAAATCCCTACAAAAGGAGATCATTCAGCCCATCAAGTCTGCATTGACTCTCCGAAAGAGCAACCCACCCAAGCCCTCCACTCTAACCTATCCTTGTAACATTTACCATGGCTAATCCACCTAACCTATACATTTTCAGATGCTAAGGGGCACCTTAGCACAGCCAATCCACCTAATCCGCACATCTGTGGAGTGTGGGAGGACACGGGGAGAATACGCAAACTCCACACAGGCAGTAACCCCAAGCCAGAATTGAACCCAGGTCCCTGGTGCTGAGAGGTAGCAGTGCTAATCATTGTGCCAACAGGTAGGGAGTGAGCAGAAGAGAGAAAAAGGGAAGCGATTCCCAGCTCGGGTCATTGTCTGTGTGGAGTTTGCACACTCTCGTGTCTGCGTGGGTTTCCTCCGGGTACTCCGGTTTCCTCCCACAGTCCAAGGATGTGCAGGTTAGGTTGACTGGCCATACTAAGCAATTGCCCCTTAGTGTCCAGGGATGTGTCGGTTAGATGGGTTAGTGGGTATAATGTGTAGGGATATGGGGGTAGGGCCTGGGTGGGATTGTGTTCGGTGCAGACTCGATGGGCCAAAGGGCCTCTTTCTGCACTGTAGGGTTTCTATGATCTAAGCTCAGGGAAGACTGGAATGTGAGTCTGTGCAAATGTGAGGTGAGGTAGAGAGGGAAAAAAAAGGAGGGGAAGAGGAGAAAAATGAGGGAAATAAACCAAAATACCAACTTTTCTTTACAATGAACTCCTAACCTGGACATTCTAAGTTGCTTCTCCCAGCTACTTCCCTGCCTGTACACGTGGATCAAGAGGTCTTAACCATTACACAGCTTCTGTCATCAACATCACGCAATAAATGCAGCACAAATCAAGATTCAGGAAAGAACTGTTATGTTTATTTATTTGTTGCAGGCAAGGCTTACATTAACACTGCAACAAAGTTACTGTGAAATTCCCCTAGTCGTCACACTCCGGCACCTGTTCGGGTCAATGCACCCTAACTGGCACGTCTTTCAGACTGTGGGAAGAAACCCTAACACCCGGAGAAAACCCACAGACACGTAGGAGAATGTGCAAACTCCACACAGACAAGCTGAGAATTGTATCCAGGTCCCTGGTGCTGTGAGGCAGCAGTGCTAACCACTCTGCCACCATATCTGAGTAACCGCGGCCCATATTTGGCACTAAAGACATTTTCACAAGAGCCCTCGAAGTATTTGGATACGTCACAGGTATGATTAAAGGTGGCTGGTCACACACTCATGCATTACCTGAGATAGTGCAATGAAAGTGCAACAGGTGTGACAAAATAGAACTAAAACATGTCCAAAAAAAAAAGGGTGCCAAGGTTTGCGCAGGTCACACACACAGTGCGCCAAGTGAGGCAGATCATACAGCAATCATCAGCCTCCTAACCGAGGGGGCAAACAGCAGAATATGATCAAGGGGCTCAACTTACAAATGAAAAGGGAGCTTCCATTATGGGCAGCAGACTGGAGGAGTAAGTCAGCTGGTCCCTCAGACAGGAGAGAGGGGGGATTCGTGCGGAGTCTCAGAGAACACTGCCCAGCAATCACCCGATGACTCCGTGTGTGCAGCAAGTCCTCAAACTTTGCCCATGAGTCCTACCTATGCCATCAGATGCTGGTTTGCATAATTAATACTTACTGAAACTTACAGGATACGACAAAGCCTGGATACAGTGAATGTGGAGAGGATGTTCCCACTAGTAGGAAAAACTAGAACCAGAGGGCACAACCTCAGGCTAAAGGGACGATCCTTTAAAACAGAAACGAGGAGGAATGTCTTCAGCCAGAGTGTGGTGAGTCTGTGGAACTCATTGCTGCAGAAGACTGTGGAGGCCAGGTCATCGAGTGTCTTTAAGACACAGATAGATAGGTTCTTGATTAATAAGGAGATCAGGCAAAACGCAGGGGAACGGGGATGAGAAAAATATCAGCTATGATTGAATGGCACAGCAGACTCAATGGGCTGAGTGGCCTAATTCTGCTCTTATATCTTATGATCTTATTACATCGGATAAACAGCACCGAAGCAGGCCATTTGACCCAAGAGGCTCATGCCAGCATTCATGCTCCGCTCATTTCATCCACCAGAATTTTAGTCCTTGAATTTCCCCCAAGACTTTCAGTACTTGTTTCCCTTTAACTGCGTTGAAGCTATTTGCTTCAATCACTCCCCATGGTAATGAGCTCCACATTCTTAACACACTTGACTGAGATTGCCATCTGATTTGTTGACTGGTGGAGACTGAGTTGAAGTGGTGGCAGAGGCAGCAGCAGCTGGTAGGTCAATTTTAACCCTGCTATCATCAACTTTCCCCAGGCAGGTCGACCCAAGATCATCCCTTCCAATTCTAGGGCTATTCCAGCTGCTCCTATCTCACTAGAAAATTCAGTGTCTGAACTATGTTTATGTTTCAAGACGCAATGACATGCCTGGTGAATTTGGGCAGAGAACTTGTACAAGTCCATCTTCAAATCGTCCCTCCATCTTCTAAGAGTTGGAGAAGACAGGCAAGCATTGTACCCCTGTTTATTTCTGACACACACTTTAATCAGCTGCTCCAACAGTTGTGCCCTCCCTGTGGTTGGCGGCTGAAGATTTTTTTGGGCAGCAGCCCGATAAACAGGAGTGGCCCTCAGAGAGATGTGCTCGCTATCATTGTCACAACCAGATAACATGAGAGTCCAACTCACTCAGTCTCTCAAGTACAACAGGATCTGAATCATCATGCAGAATGCATCACATCCTGGCTGCAGGAATATAAAATGTCACCAGAGTTCACCTACTGTCATAGAATCATAGAACCCTACAATGCAGGAGGCCATTCAGCCCATTGAGTCTGCACTGACAACAATCCCACCCAGGCCCTATCCCAGTTTAGTCACCCTGCTGATCCCTGGAACCCATCACATCCCAGGACAGAGGATTAATTTAACATTTCCAATCAACCTAACCCGCACATTTTTGAAATGTGGGAGGAAACAGGAGCACCTGAAGGAAACCCATGCAGACATGGGAAGAATGTGCCAACTCCAAATAGACAGCGACTCTAGTCAGGAATTGACCCCGGGTCCCTGGAACCATGAGGCAGCAGTGCTAACCACTGTGCCACCATGTCCTGGTACAACAAGGCATCTCTACTGTACGTTAGTGATTGTAAAGTCTCCCTGCTAGCCTACTAATACCGATGCAAAAATAACGAGGCAACATTGATCTCTGAACATAATGGCTCAGTACAGAAAAAGATCCACTAGCATAGAAATTGCAACCCTACTGCTTTCAGGTGTGGGCACACATGATATACACAGTTCACCCTAAGCTTTACCTCACTGCCACCTCCTTTTATTCCTTCATTGCCTACATGCTGTCAGACTAACTTGCAATGGCTTCAACTGCCTTCCCATAAACACTAAGGTAACACAAGGCCAAAGCTTTGAACGCGCCACAATCCCATAGTCTTGCCTTCCCCGAGTCCACCCAATATCTCAGAAACTAGGAGGAGTAGACCGTTCAGCCTTTTCAGCCTGCTTCGCTATTCATTATGATCAAGGCTAATCATCAAATCCTGATTCCCCCCTCCCATATTCCTTGATTCCTTTAAATTTATCTGAATGCTACACATTCGCCACCTTCTGGGTGCTGAAATTTCTTCTCACCTCAGTTCTAAAAAGTTTACCCCTTATCCTCAAGCTATGACTTATAATTCTGGACTCCCCCACATTCTTTCTGAATCTACCCTGTCTAACCCTGTTAGAATTTTATAAGTTTCTACGAGATCCCCTCTCACTCTTCTAAACTCCAGTGAATATATTTATTCATTAGTGTCACAAGTGGGCTTACATTAACATTGCAATGGAGTTACTGTGAAAATCTCCTAGTCGCTGCACTCCAGTGCCTGTTCAGGTACACTGAGGGAGAATTTAGCATGACCAGCACTTTTTTTGGACTCTGGAAGGAAACCAGAGCAGCCCCACGCAGACATGGGGAGAACGTGCAGACTCTGCACAGGCAGTGACCCAAGTGGGAATCGAACCTGGGTCCCTGGCTTTGAGGCAGCAGTGCTAACCACTGCACTGCCTGACCGAGCCCCTCCTCATATGACAGACTGCCATCCCTGGAATCAGCCTGGTAAACCTGTGCTCTATTCCCTCTACAGCAAGGGCATCCTTGCTCAGTTAAGGACACAAACTGCACACGATACTTCACATTGAACCAAAGATCAGTGTTCATGTTGACTCTGGCTTCAGTTCTTGGTCCCTTCATCCACTTTGGTCCCAGAGTTGATAGACTGGGAGAACTTCCTTATTGCTGAGAGACTAGGAACTGCAATGGAGAAAAATAATTCCGGTGTGCAAGTAATGCGTCACTGCAAACTAGCAGATAGCTGCAAAAACCATTCATTAACAGCAAGATGTTATCTCAATGCAGTTTAAATGCAAAGGGAAGGAAATGATGCACAATTTGTACAGAAACTTGTTCATATTCCACATGGAGTACTGCGTTCAGTTTTCAACACCACTCTTCATTTCATTATCCACTCGAGAGACCCATAACAGTTTAATTGTCTGAAGAAAATTCCAACCTCCAGTTAGAATCTACAGTGTAGAAGGCGGCCTTTTGGCCCATCGAGCTTGCACTGACAACAATCCCAGCCAGGTCCTGTCCTAGTCCTATATGCCACATATTTATCCTGCTAATCCCCCTGACATTAAGGGCCATTTAGTATGGCCAATCAACCTAACCCGTCCATCTTTGGACTGTTGGAAGAAACCGGCGCACCTGCAGGAAACCCACACAGACACAGGGAGAATGTACAAACTCCACACAGACAGTCATCCGAGGCCAGAATTGAACCCGAACTCCTGGCACTGTGAGGCAGCAGTGCTAACCACTGTGCCACCCCAGTTGCTGACTGAAAGGATGATTATCAAGATTTCACATTTTAAAGGAACTGTATCAAAAGTTTCTGGAATCTGTGACTTCCTGATTCAGAATCAAGCTCAGAATTGAGCTAACGCCCAAAATGGTTTCATCTTCAACTGGAAGTTCCTCCAAGGCCTTGGTTACCTCTTCTGGCCCTACAACCTTTCCCCGCCTTTCCATTTACTCTTCCCTCCAGCATTTTGCCAATCAGCAGCTCTGCTCTTCCACTGTGTAGATATAACACTCTGAAATCCCCTCCCTAAGTCGCACCAACACCTCTTCAGACTCTCCTTAAAACCCATCTCTTTGACAAAGCTGTCATTCACTCCTCCTATAGCTAAAGACTCAATTCCGATGCCCTCTTTGCGAAACCGAGGGATATTTTTCTATGTTAAAAGCACTTTATAAATATCAAACTTTTCTCGAGGCAGTGTTAAAAGTGCTGTTGATGTAATCAATAATCATTGAAACCACAGCGAATGTGTTGCAAACACCTGGATATCAATGTTGCTAAAATATGTTTGGACTACGCAGAAGTAATGTTATAACTCAAAACAGATAAAGCTTCAGCCTTCCTGATCAAAGCAGACTAACATTAAAAGGAAGACAAGTAAATTAAGGAAAATTATCATAAGCATAGAAATTAGAAGTCAGTAGATCATTTGGCCCTTTGAGCCTGCTCCACTATTCATCTTGATCATGGCTAATCATCAAATTCAATATCCTGATTCCCCCCCTTCCCCCCATATCCCTTGGTCCCTTTAGCCCTTAAGGCTATATCTAATTTTCTTCTTGAAATCATACATGCTTTGGCCGCAGCTACACTCTGTGGTAGTGAGTTCCATACATTCACCACCCTCTGGGTGAAGGAATTTCTCCTCACCTCAGTTCTAAAAAGTTTACCCCTTATCCTCAAACTATAGCCCCTAGTTCTGGAGTTCCCCCACCATTGGGAACATTCTTTCTGAATCTACACTGCCTAATCAAGAAGCTTTGTGCTCTTCTGCATCATCTATCTGCGTGATATCTGTATGGTCAGTAGGTTAGCAATGACATGGGCTGTTTCAATGCATTCTCTCTCAAACTCAAGACTGTCCCTTCCTGTGCCACTCCTTGATCTGATCATATCATCATAGAATGTTAGCACAAAGGAGGCCAGTCAGTCCATCGTATCTATGCTGGCTCTTTATACCACTGCTCCACACATCCACATCATCCCACAATTTTTCTCCTCCCCCAACCCTTTCACAAATTTATCCAATTCCTTTCATAAACTTATCATTTTTAAGTTTAAGTAAAGTCTACGTTTTTATTTATTAGTCAGAAGCAAGGCTTACATTAACGCTGCAATGAAGTTACTGTGAGATTCCCCTACTTGCCACACTCGGCGCATGTTCGGGTCAACGCACCGAACCAGCATGTCTTTCAGACTTTGGGAGGAAACTGGAGGAAACCCACGCAGACACGGGGAGAACGTGCAAACTCCACACAGACAGTGACCCGAGCCGGGAATCGAACTCTGGTCCCTGGCGCTGTGAGGCAGCAGTGCTAACCAGTCTTCCAAAGCACCATGGAATCTGCTCCCACCAACCTTTTGGAATCACATTCTCAATTATAATTCAAATGCATGGAAAAAAAATTCCACATTTCATTTGATTCCTTTCCCCAACTTGATCAGATCCCAGGAGAACAATTTGCGACACCAAAGGTTACAAGACAACAAATATCCGCACTGTCTAGATAGCTGGATTCAGATTCGTAACAATAATGAAATAATAAAGACTAGAATACAAAAGCAGGGGATATACCACTGAGGCTTGAGGGTCTAGTCAGACAACATTTGGAATATTGTGAGCAATTTTGGGCCCCCTTATCAAAGGAAGGACGTGCCGGCCTTGGAAAGGGTCCAGACGAGGTTCACAAGAATGATCCCTGGAATGAAAAAGCTTGAACCTATGAGGAGCGGCTGAGGACGCTGGGTCTGTACTCAATGATGTTTAGAAGGATGAGGGGGCGAAACTTACATAATACTGAAAGGTCTGGATAGAGTGGACATGGGGAAGATGTTTCCATTGGTAGCAGAGACTAGGATCCAAGGGCTCAGAATAAAAGGGACAGCCCTTTAGAACTAAGAAGAAGAAGAATTTAGAATCATAGGGTCCCTACAGTACAGAAGGAGGCCATTCAACCCTGAGTCTGGACCAACAACAATCCCACCCAGGCCCTGTCCACGTAACCCCATATATTTAACCTTCTAGTCCTCCTGACACTTAGGGGCAGTTTAGCATGGCCAATGCACCTAACCAGCACATCGTTGGACTTTGGGAGGAAACCAGAGCACCCAGAGGAAACCCACAGAGACACGGGTAGAACGTGCAGATTCCACACAGATAGTGACCCAAGCCTGGAATTGAACCCATGTCCACTGGGTCACTGTGTTTTTAAGCCAGAGGATGGTGAATCTGTGGAATTCATTGACCTGGCCTTCTGCGGCATCGAGTGTATTTAAGACAGAAGATAGATAGGTTCTTGATTGGTAAGGGGTCGAGGGTTACAAGGAAAATGGTGGGAGAATGGGGTTGAGAAACTTAGTAGCCATGATTGAATGGCAGAGCAGACTCAATGGGCCAAATGGCCTAATTCTGTTCCTATCTCCTATGTTCTAATAAGCTCTGGAATAAAGACTAAAAGGAGATCAGTTAGACATTAGGCAAAACAGATAAACAAGGAACACTTCAAACAAATGATCAAAAGTGAATGTTTGTTGAACATCACAATATACAAAAAAAAACCCTTTTCTAGTGTAAAACAGATGTGTGCTTGGCATTTACTCCAAATGACTGTTTTACAAATCTCTTCTAATCCCACAAACTGGTCCTGCACCAAGGCAGCAGTTGCATCTCTGAAAATAAAAATGCCTTCAATCTTGCCAGTTTTCATCCAGTGTTGTTAAGGACTTTGGGGATTAAGCCGTGAGCCATGTCTGTTCCCCTATTCTCACAATCTGATAGGAAATCTGTTTTATTTCCTTCAGTAAACTTCCTAAACGATGGGCTCCTTTGAAACTGTAATAGTCTCCCAGTTGTTTTGCAGAGTAAGCCCCTTGAGCCACCAACCTTGCTGTTCACCATCCGAACCGATTAAGATACAAAATTTTCCCCAATTTCAGGAAACGTACCTCTGAGGTAGCGTTCAACAAACGTTCACTTTTGATCACTTGTTTGAAGTGTTCCTTATTTATCTGTTTTGCCTAACTGGTCTCCTTTTAGTCTTTATCCCAGAGTTTATTAGACTCTGGATTAAAAGTTGCCTTTTCCCTTGGATTTGCAAGCCAGCTGCAATGTTAGGGATTATGTCTTTCTATCTACAGCCCTTCACCTCGCCATTGCTGCCAGCGAGAATGCAGAATTTGGTCCTCAGCCAAATCTCTGGTCACTGAAGCGGGACTGCAGAATCCCACCCGCATCAGAGGCCGGAGAAACCAGCCCCACATCTTTGGAACATCATAATGGATGCTGACTAATGGGGAGGCTTCAGTGTACTCTTAAACATGCTCGCAAGTGCCTGATGCTGGATTTTTGAACTGTTCCTGGAATGCAACTTTCTTGCAGAACATTAGGGATCTTGCCACTCTTAACTGTCAGGTTTCACACTATACAACTGCAGATTGGAAGCTCCAACCAGTCCTAGATTAGGAGATGAAATCTCAGGTTTGGGGAGAGTGCTGGCGGTTCCAGGCTACAGCACCCCAAGAGATGGAGACGTCTGCTGCAAGTATTAAAAGGTAATCTTCAGGTAATTCTTTGGGTAAGTCTTTGTTCTCCAAGGCAGCCTTCAAGGCACACGACAACATGGAATCGCCAAGCAAAAACTGATAGCCAAGTTCCGCATGCACGAGGACAGCCTCAATGAGATCTAGGGTTCATGTCACACTACTTGTAACTCCCACCATACTGCCTGGGCTTGCAAAATCCTACTGACTGTCCTGGCTGGAGGCAATTCATACCTCTTTACCCTGTGATCATCTCTCTCCTCACTCACAGTTTGTCCCTGTAAAACTTGATTGCCACTAAAGACTCACATTCCAACCATTCTGCACATTCCAATCTGTAATTATCTCGCAATTGTGTCTTGGCCTACGTATGCTGTGTTTGTGAACCGACCTCCACTCACCTGATGAAGGAGCAGTGCCCTGAAAGCTCGTGATCCCAAATAAACGTGTTGGACTTTAATCTGGTGTTGAGACTTCTTACAGTGCCCACCCCAGTCCAACACCAACTTGCAAATATTAGGGGCAGCAGTGACTGCTACTCAACAGCTGGATAAGCTGTAGGAGCAGGCCATTCAGCCCATCAAGCCTGCTCCGTCATTCACCTATCAAGGCACCTTTCCTTACTATGAGGTTACTGAAGTAATTCCCAGTCAGTAGGGAAACTATTGTATTGACATAAGGGCTTGCCTGAAAGCTGGTATGCACAATAGCAAAGGCATCTGTAATTGGCATGGGAGAATTCAATGTCAATGGTCTCATCGTAGCCTTGAAATGCATTGGGCAGTTGAGAGTCAACCACATTGCTTTGGGTCTGGAGTCACACATAAACCAGGTAAGGGTCTGTAGGAGTTCTTTGGTCTCCAACCACCCCACACCCCTAAAACTTGAAAGCCTTTGTCTCTTCTGCCTTCCCCCACCCCGAGAACCTTGAATGCCTCTTTTGTAGATTTGCTTATTTTATGGTATCTGCAGAAGATCGCAAAAATCTACTCCAATGAAGGTTGAACATGGAGCTGAATACATTTCAGCTTTCCCTATCCAGTTATTCCTTGAGTAGGTGTTAAGATTGCCAACCCTCCAAGAAATAAAAAAACTAAACTCCAGGACTCCTACTGCCTAGACCACCCAGGGGAAAAAAAACATACAAATATTTTAAAAAATTTAATTAACTTACCACTTTTGCACACTACTTAAAAATATCAGTGATCTTACCTGGATTCCATTTGATAATATAAAGCTTACCAGGCAATTTGGAACCCTCAAATCATTTTATTTTTCTCTTTTAGTTATTCTTAAGAACTGTAATCCTGGGAGGCTTGACCTCATCTGCCCTGTGAGCTTCCATTTTAACATTCACTGCAGCTAGCTCCACAAAGAAATAAAAGGGTGCCCTTAATGTGTTTGAGTTCTATAAATACAAGATAGTTACCAATAAACCCAGCAGGGAACTCTGGAGAATTTTCTTCATCCTGAAAAAGAAGTGAGAAGTCTCTACCACTTTCAATGAGTATTGGTGATGCACAGAAGGGCAAACTAGATAAACAAACAAGGTAGAGAGGAATAGAAATAGAGAGGTTCCAAAGATTCATGAATCTCGAGAAAAATTTTCTTTTCATCTCAGTCTTAAATGGAAGGCCCTTTACTTTCAAACATCGTCTCCTAATTCTACTGGTGGAACGTCAACTTTGTGACCCTGTGCCAAGCGGTAATAGGAAACAATCTGTGGGGATGAAATATCAGGTCAAAAATGGATTAAGGAAGTGATTCATCAATCCAAGTTGAGGTTACATCAAGAAATAAATAGCAAATTTTCGCACTGTTAAGTTAGCGGGAAAGAGGTAGAAGCTGACTCATGCTTGTGAAGAGTATCCCTGAATGGTTATACGTAACCGAAGATGAGAAGGCACCAAGGGTGGAGACCTGTGGCACATGGCGGAGTTAATCAGAGAAATGGCTCCTGGATTGGGCTCTTGTAGAAGATTAGTTACCCCCTTAAAATTCAACTGGAAATTGCATAGAGAGACATAGACATGGACCTTGTAGCTTACATGTACACTCCTACCTCAGAGCAACATTAACCATGGTAAATTGACCCTTATTGTCAAACAGCCTAACCTTCACATCTTCCCAGTAAAAAAGAAAAAACCAGAAAATTACAGCACAGGAACAGGCCCTTTGGCCCTGCACCACCTATGCTGCCTGACTGAACTAAAACCCCCTACCCTTCCCAGAACCACATTCCTCCATTCACATCCTATTCACGTATTTATCCAGATGCTCTTTAAAACTCACTATTGTATCTGCTTCCACTACCTTCCCTGGCAGCAAGTTCCAGGCACCCACCATCCTTTGTGTAAAAAACTTGGTTGGTACAACTCCTTTAAACCTTGCCCCTTAAACCTGTGCCCCCTAACAATTGACTCTTCCACCCTGGGAAAAAGTTTCTGACTTCACTCCGTCCAAGCCCTCAATCTTGTAGACCTCTATCAGGTTGCCCGTCAACCTCTGACATTCCAGTGAGAACAAACCAAGTTTCTCCAACATCTCCTCATAGCTGATGTCCTCCATACCAAGCAACATCCTGGTAAATCTTTTCTGTACCCTCCCAAAGCCTCCACATCTTTCTGGTAATGGGGTGATCAGAATTGAACACTATATTCGAAGAGTGGCCTAATTAAAGTTCTGACTGTGGGAGGAAACCGAAACACCCAGGAGGAAACCCACACAGACATGGGGAGAACATGCAAACTCCACATAGACGCAGTCACCCAAGCCGGGAATCGAGCCTGCATCCCTGGCGCTGTGAGGCAATAGTGCTAACCACTGTGCCATCCACTTGAGATGGGCATCAATTGCCCAACTCAAGGCTTCAGTTAGCTGAATGCCTACGCAGTCTCCGCCATTGGCAGTGATGAGGACTGATAAACCTTCAAACCTGCTGTAGAGTGAGTGTTAAACCCAGCTGATCACTGTGAGCAGCTCAGTTACAATAGGACACAAACTTAAAATAAATCAGCAAAAATATCCTGAGGTTATGGAGAGAATTTTTTTTTTTAAATATAAACACATTTAATTGCTCTGGTCTGGAGCCCATTGCCTGAAAGATGAGAGGCTCACTACGGACTTCCAAAGGGTAAATTTGATATATGCTGGAAAGGGAACATTTTGTAGGACCGTGAGGAAAGGAGTGTGTAACTGATTTGGAATCTTTTACAGTGAGCAGCACAGGCAAGATGGGCCAAATGGCCTCTTTCTGATCGACATTATTCTATGATTCATTTATTAGAAAAGATAATCAAAGGAGGTCACCGTACTTGTTTTTTTTAAAGATGATAAATCTTTTATTACAAGTACTCAAACAGTATGTAGGCAAGGATTAATAAAGATATGTAGTGCCTGTGGTCTTATTAGAAGGGCCCTGTCTCCTACACTGATGATTTTTCCTCTACGCCTACTGTTTTTATAAGAACGTACAATTGTTTGGCACAGAATGAAATGATTTGAAAAGGTAATTTCAAATATGAAAAGCTCCATAGCCAAGATATTAATGTCAAAGATATTAGAGGATAAACAACACTCTTTTGTTCATTGTTAACATGGGCATTCACCCACAGAGATAAGTGCTTAAAATACTGGACAGAGATGCGTCACCCAAATCAGTTCTTTGCTGGTTCGATAATATCACAATAGCAATTTATAACCTCACCCATATGGGGTTCTCTCTTGGCAATGTCGAGTGACATTTGCTTTTCAGTCTTGGGATGTGGGCATCACTGGCAAAGCCAACACTTATTGCCCATTCCTCGTGGGGAGTAGGTGGTAGTGAGCCGCCTTCTTGAACTGTTGGTGAAGGCAGCCGTGAAACAATAGCCAAAGCTCGGAGTCAAGATGGTCTGAAGCTTGGATGCAGTGGCCCTCACATGCACCTGCCATCCTCCTCTTTGCAGCTGAGAGATGGTTAGTCTGGGAGATGTCCTTGAAGTCTTGGCAAGTTGCTGCAGTGTACTCCAAATGTGACACCCACTTGCAGCCACAGAATAATGATGGGTAAGGGAGGTAATGTCCAAGCCAGTGGACAGAGTGCCAGATAACCAGATTACACAGATCAACATTTCTCACAATACTTTATTAACTTAAGAAATATTTCTTGACCATCACCAGCAGAGTCGTGGGAAAAAAAACTAATACGTGCAACAATGCTTAATCAAAATCTTTGAGAAAGTCTAATATTAAGATACAGACTTATTTACAACAGACAACTGGGTCAGCACAGTTGACAGCACTACTGCCTCACAGTGCCAGGGACCCGGATTCAATTCCCGGCTTGGGTCTGTGTGGAGTTTGCACATTCTCCCCACGTCAGCTTGGGTTTCCACTGGTTTTCTCCCACAGTTCCAAAGATGTGTGGGTTAGGTGGAATTGACCATGCTAAATTCCTCTTCAGGTCAGGGGGACTAGCTAGGGTAAACGCATGAGGTTATGGGGATGGGGTCTAGGTGGATTTGTGGTCGGTACAGACTCGATGGGCCAAATGGCCTCCTTCTGCACTGTAGGGATTCTATAACATTGATTGAAAAATGGTTGAAAACCAGAGACTCTCATGTCAAACCAATGACAAACATGCAGTTGGGTGGTGAATAAGGAAGTCAACTGCCTCCCACTGAGGTGTGCTGATCAGGCATTGTGGTGGAATGGCTACTTTACAGGAAGAGTAACCAGGAGGCGCAGATCAGTAACCCTCGTGATCCGAAATGTCTTGTATTGAAATACATCGATCAGTTCAGACAGTTTTGATTTGATTTGTCAATGAAAAGTATTGTTTCTTGTGCGCTAGACAAAGCATACCGTTCATAGAGAAGGAAAGGAGAGGGTGCTGAAGGTAGAGTTACAGTCATAGCTAGGGTGTAGAGAAAGATTAAACTAATGCAAAGTAGGTCCATTCAAAAGTCTGACGGCAGCAGGGAAGAAGCTATTCTTAAGTTGGTTGGTATGTGACCTCAGACTTTTCTATCTTTTTCCCCCCAAGGGAGAAGGTGGAAAACAGAATGTCCAGGGTGCATTGTGTCCTTAGTTAAGCAAATTTGAATTTAGATTTTAAGAGAATCTAGAAATGTAGCAGCAAAAAAAAACTGTCAATGAAGCTATTGGAACATCTTAAAAATCCAAGTAGTCCATGAACAGTCCTTGAGGAAAGAAACTTGCCGTAGTCCGATGGAGCAAGTGGCACTGGGGCCCCATATAACAACCTGTATTTCTATATGTGGGGTTAGCAGGGAATAGGGCCTGGATAGGATGCTCTGTTGGAGAGTCAGTGCAGACTTGTTGAGCCGAATGGCCTCCTTCTGCACCATAACATTGTATGATACAACATTCTGACCCACATTGCTTCTTCATCAACTAATTTCTTAATGATAATGTTCTCCTCCTTGTTTCCAAACTCCTTCATGGGCTCAGTCCCTCCCTATCTCTGTAGCATCGTGGGGCCTGGAGGGGTCGTACACTTTCCTGATTTTACTTGTTCCAGTGGTGGCCACACCTTCATTTCTCTCTACTTCACTTTTCTCCTTTAAGACATTCCTAAAAAACCAACACTTTTTAACCAAGCTTTTGGTCATCTGACCTAATAAATCTCTTTATGGAATTCAGCTCAATTTTATCATGCACTCAAAAGTGCCTTGGAATGCTTCATCAATGTTGAAAGGTGCTAGTAAATATAAGTTGTTGTTGTTGTTGTTGTTGTTACAGGTGACACCAACCCTACACCAATGTGGATGACTTGTAACTAGCACTCAACTGCATCAAACTACAACAAAGAATACAGATCACAAATGGTTCAAGAAAGGAGCTTGCCAACATCTTCTGTGGGTAACTAGGGTTGGATAATAAATGCCAGGTTTGCCACCAATGCCCATATCTGGAGAATGTTCTGAAAAAATTCCTGAGTCATCCTTGCACAGTACTTAGCAATTGATGGGAGATTTTTACAGCATGTCTGGGCTACATATTTTGCAGTCATCACCAGGAAATACAACTAAAAATGTGCTCGAGATTCCTAAAAAAAAATTACAAACGAGTTCAATGACAGAAGCTTTCGAGAAAAAACAGCAGTCCTTGGTGTTATCGCTGTGAACCACATCATCCTACAGTGCAGGAGGCAGCCCATCGAGTCTGCACCGACTACAATCCCACCTAGGCCCTATCCCCATAACCCCATGCATTTACCCTGGCTAGTCCCCCTGACACTAAGGGGCAATTTAGCAAGGCCAACCCATCTAAGCTGCACATCTTCAGACTGGAAACTGGAGCACCTGGAGGAAACCCACGCAGACATGAGGAGAATGTGCAACACCACACAGGCAGTGACCCAAGCTGGGAATTGAACCCGGGTCCCTGGTGCTGAGAGGCAGCAGTGCTAACCACTGTGCCACCGTGCTGCCCCATGGCTGAACTAACCTCAGTTAGGTGATTTGCATTCGCGCTCCACTGATGTCTATAAATGCATCGGTACCTTGCCAGTTTGGCTTGGAAAGTTCATCAAGGACAGCTTTATGATTCACTGCTCACTTACCAAGCCAACATTTCCTATGGGCCAGCACATGGTTAGCACTGCTGCCTCACAGCACCTGGGACCCAGGTTCGATTCATAAGAACATAAGAAATAAGAGCAGGAGTAGGCCATCTGGCCCTTCGAGCCTGCCCCGCCATTCAATAAGATCATGGCTGATCTGTCGTGGCTCAGTTCCACATTCCCGCCCTCTCCCCATAACCCTTAATCCCCTCTCTTATCAAAAACCCATCAACCCTCTTCTTAAAAATATTTAGCGAGGTAGCCTCCACCACTTCAACAGGCAGAGAATTCCAGAGATTCACCACCCTTTGAGTGAAGAAGTTCTTCCTCAACTCCGTTCTAAACCGCCCCCCCCCCTTTATCTTGAGGCTGTGCCCCCTAGTCCTACTGTCCTTTGAGCGGGAAGAGTCTCTCCACCTCTATCCTGTCCATCCCATTCATCATCTTATACGTCTCAATGAGATCTCCCCTCATTCTTCTAAACTCTAATGAGTACAAGCCTAGTTTATTCAGCCTCTCCTCATAGCTCAATCCCCCTCAACTCCGGTATCAGCCTAGTAAACCTCCTCTGCACTCCCTCCAAGGCCAAAATATCCTTGCGTAAGTACGGCGACCAAAACTGCACACAGTACTCCAGCTGCGGCCTCACCAATGCCCTATACAGCCACAGCAAGACCTCCCTACTTTTATATTCAATCCCCCTCGCTATGAAGGCCAGCATCCCATTCGCCTTCCTGACCACCTGCAAGCTGGGTTTTTGCGACTCATGCACAAGGACCCCGAGGTCCCTCTGCACCGCCGCCTGCTGCAGTTTTTCTCCACGTAAGTAATAATCCTTCCTACCATTATTCCTACCAAAGTGGACCACCTCGCACTTGCCAACATTAAATTCCATTTGCCAGTTCCTGGCCCATTCGCCCAGCCTATCTAGATCCTTCTGCAGACTCTCCACACCCTCCGCACAATTTGCCTTTCCACCAATCTTGGTGTCATCAGCAAATTTCGACACCATACACTCCGTTCCCTCCTCCAGATCATCTATATAAATGGTAAAAAGCTGAGGCCCCAGCACCGACCCCTGAGGCACTCCACTAGTCACCAACCGCCAATCCGAATAGCACCCATTGACCCCCACTCTCTGCCTCCTATTTGACAACCAGTCCTCTATCCACGCTAACACCCTACCCCCAACTCCATGTCCCCTTACCTTCTGCAATAACCTCGTGAGGTACCTTGTCAAATGCCTTCTGAAAATCAAGACAGACCACATCCACCGGCTCTCCTCTATCCACTGCCCTAGACACATCCTCATAGAACTCCAGTAAATTTGTCAGACACGACTTCCCCTTAACGAAACCGTGCTGCGTCTGCTCTATCAAGCAATTCCCCTCAAGATGCCTCGCTATTTCCTCCTTGATGACGGATTCTAACATTTTACCTACAACAGACGTTAAACTAACCGGCCTATAATTCCCTGCCTTTTGCCTGGCACCCTTCTTAAACAACGGCGTAACATCAGCCGCTTTCCAATCTTCCAGCACTTCCCCGGAATCCAGCGACATCTGGAAAATAACCACCAAGGCATCCACTATCACCTCCCGGCTAGGGTCACTGTCTGCGTGGAGTATGCACAGTAAGAAGTCTCACAACACCAGGTTAAAGTCCAACAGGTTTATTTGGTAGCAAACGCCACGAGCTTTCGGGGCTCTGCCCCTTCGTCAGCTGAATGGGGAGCTCTGATCACAAACAGGGCATAAACAGATCAGAACTCCCCACTCACCTGACGAAGGAGCGAAGTCCCAAAAGCTCATGGCGTTTGCTACCAAATAAACCTGTTGGACTTTAACCTGGTGTTGTTAGACTTCTTACTGTGTTTACCCCAGTCCAACGCTGGCATCTCCACATCATGTGTGGAGTATGCATAATCTCCACGTGTTCATGTGGGTTTCCTCCGGGTACTCCGGTTTCCTCTCACCAAAAGACGTGCTGATTAAGTGCACTGGCCATGCTAAATTCACCCCCAGTGTACCCGAACAGGCGCCAGAGTGTGGCGACTAGGAGATTTTCACAGTAACTTCATTGCAGTGTTAATGTAAGCCTACTTGTGACACTGAAATAAACTTAAAACTTAAAATAGTGTTAATCACATAACCCAGAGTACAGAGTCCCCCTTTTCTTGCCCACCCCTCATCCTGATGGAAACCGGTTTGGAAATATACTTCAGAAAAATGCTCTAACCTTCCCCAATCAGAAACCGCTGCTCACACTTAGAACTAGAGCTCGTGCTTCATTGCAACAGGATTGCAACATTAACAAGCCCGTGTCTCAAGTCAAAATGTTCGACCAGTGTAACAGGAGCCGCTTCTGGGAGATGGAATCTAAAGGATAGCACTCAGACAAAGAAAGATCTATTGCCTCTATCAAACCCCTACTGTGCTTGACTGCATTGATGTCCATCACCTTAAAGAGCACTTAAAGGTCAACAAGATTTTAAAAACATTAATGTTAGAAAGAGGCATTTTACACAGACAGTGCTGATAAATTATTTTCTTTCAAAACCAGGATCACAAGAATTTTTTGCCATCCAGGAAGCCATTCCGAAAACCCTTCAGAAAACAATTAAAATCCCAGATCTTCCCATCAGCTTCAGCACGAGGCAAATAGTCGCATTAAACCAAGCAGACCGAGGGGCCACTAACTGCAAAAAAAAACCCTCGGACTGCGTAACTGTGTGCTAATCTGTAAAAACAGCAAAACGTGACGAACGTGTATAGCTTGCTGAAGAACTGAACTGTAATGAGTGTAATGTCTTGGAACAGAGCACTGTAAAATATTGAAGCTGAGGAAATTGTAAATATGACTGTTTTTGCACTGTTTGTAATGATTGGAAATGGTTTATTTCAGAGCATTTACGAATAAAGTATATTTTTGAAAGAAAATAGTAATAAAAGAACGCTAAACTGGGAGAACAGAGTCAAAAGAACATTTTGGAGTTGAGTGATATCCAAAATTAAGAGCAGGATACACTTAAAATATTTTCAGCCAAATAATTAACCCATCTTCCCTTCAGGCACTGGTGAAGTGTACTTTGTGTTACCCACAAAACTGGAACAGCCAAATATGCCATTCATTACAAGTGAAAAGCCTGCTTTATTCTTTGACATGTCTTTAGCATAAGCCTTGCATGTGTGTAGATATCTTGTCTTACAAAAGCTTCCCACTGTGATGTTTTTTTTTGAGCAAATTGGATTTTTGATTCAGAAAGCTGCCACTTGTAAGCGCGATCAAAGTTGAATAAAATCCTTGCCTCGTTGCCAATGAATGTAGCTTCAAGTTCTCCTCGTGATAAATCTGGAGAGAGATGTTCAAAAATCGTGGCTCTGATTAACAACATTAGGTACATCCACTGTTACACACTCATTAGCAGGGACTGCCACCAATGATAGTCATTTTCAAAAGAAAAATGAAATAGCCTTTCACTGGAGAAAATGCCTCGAGTATGATCAAAAACTAATGAATCTACTTTAAGTAGAAGCTGAGTTCACAAAATTGTATCGGGGGTTGAAAAACTGGTGCACCATACTCTCTGGTTCCCCTGTATCGCTGTGCAACAAAAACCGCAGATGAAATTCTTAAATCGGAGCATTTGACTGAGCAAGCCAATTCTGCCAGTGAGATCATGGTTGATCTTCTGCCTCAGCTGTACATTCCCACGTCTCTCGATTTCCCCAAGTGTTCAAATATCCGTCGATCTCTCACTTGGATACAGTAAAACACTTAGTATCGACAGCAAGGCCTCTCCAGCTCTCAGGTATTTAGGCCAACAAAGCTGCCAGGCGTTCATCAAGTGCCAACACCCTCGCTAAAGTTTCCAAGGAGAGTGAATGTAACCACTCTGACAGGCCAGCATGCAATCCCACACCCTGACAACATTGTACGCTCTTAATCCCCAATGATGGGTGGACATTAGTTGCAGCCTTGCCAATAGCCCCAGGGGAAAGTTAAAGGTGAGAGTGCTACAACTGCTGCCCTGGTTAAGAGCCTGCTAGTACAGCACAAAGCAAGAGCTGAACCCAAGACTGCTGGTCTCTGTGGCCCACTGCCATACCAACTGGTGCTAACAGGTTGCACAGATCCTACACAGTAACCTCTACAGAGACCTACAAAGCAGAATTAGAGTACAAAACAAACTTATGCAATTCTAAAAGCAATTCATTCCAGTGTGCAATAAACACCACTTGGAATGCCTGTGATGTTGCAGGTTGTTGTCACTACAGAAAAAAGAAATCAGAATCCCTACAGTGCAGAAGTGGCCATTTGGCCCATCAAATCTGCACCAACTCTCTGACAGAGCATCTTATCCAGGCCTCTCTCCTGCCCTATCCCTGTAATCCCACATATTTATCCAACCTACACATTTAGGGACACTAAAGGGCAACTTAGCTTGGCCAATTCACCCAACCTGAACATCTTTGCACTGTGGGAGGAAACCCATGCAGACATGGGGAGAATGTGCAGACTCCACAGAGGCAAAGGACGGAATTGAACCCGAGTCCCTGGAACTGTGAGGCACCAGGACTTTACCACCATACCATAGATAGCTGTAAGCCCAAGTTTACAGACAGAGAGACAGACATGCACACACAAAACAGTTGGATAATCGAACCAGGGCATAAACAGATCACATTTTGAAATCAGACATTCTGCCCTTATTTTGAAATTTGCCTCATCGCCTCCAATGGACACATTTCACTTGGAAAGCATCTGTGGAGTGGAACCCTTGTACTTGCACCCTCCCACCAGTAGTGACACTGTAGCATCTGCCCATTGTATAACCCTTCCAAAATATGTGACAATATTGGCTACCATATTGTAAAGAACTATCAACTCAGTCCAGACAAATAGAGTCACATTGACTACTTAAATTGTCAAAAATTCCTCGTCGCTAATGACCTTTATTACCCAAAATTAAATCTGATTTGCACTGCTTCTTCTGAAATCAATAATTTTTACGACACACAAAAGTCACATCGGATGAAAATTAATCATTGTACCACATCTGTTTCATTAATTAGCCTCTTATTATCAATAATAAAATGTGGAAGAAAATGGCAACCAGATTTTACCTCATTATCTTGAGACTATTTTATTTCCATTTCGAACCAATTTTGGCAGCTATGCAATAGCCATCAGTCCAATCTCTCTACAACATCATACACTGAGTTAGATTTTTAATTTGTTTGAGTGCCTTAACAACATTGTTATTCTTTACAGAAATTATAAAAGCATGAATTGATATCATTTAATAAATGAACTGGAAAGAAGAGTTCAAATTTTGAAGTTAGAAGGTATGATTTTATCAAAATTCCCAAGATATTAAGGGGAAACAGGTATGACAGATAAAGAGAAATTATTTCTGCTGTCAGGGAGCACGGGAG
Organism: Carcharhinus amblyrhynchos; assembly: GCF_965287045.1. Classification (NCBI taxonomy): domain Eukaryota; kingdom Metazoa; phylum Chordata; class Chondrichthyes; order Carcharhiniformes; family Carcharhinidae; genus Carcharhinus; species Carcharhinus amblyrhynchos. Next base: position 9,150,215 of record NC_137354.1, read on the forward strand.
ATAGAGCCACAGAGTCGTAGAGGTCTACAGCATGGAAACAGACCCTTCGGCCCAACTTGTCCATGCTGTCCCTTTTTTTTTAAACCCCTAAGCCAGTCCCAATTGCCCACATTTGGCCCATATCTCTCTGTACACACCTTACCCATATAACTGTCTAAACGCTTTTTAAAAGACAAAATTGTACCCGCCTCTACTACTGCCTCTGGCAGCTCGTTCCAGAGGCTCACCACCCTCTGTGTGAAAGAATTGCCCCTCTGGACCTTTTCGTATCTCTCCCCTCTCACTTTAAACATATGCCCTGTAGTTTTAGACACCCCTATCTTTGAGAAAAGATATTGATCTACGCCCCTCATTATTTTATAGACCTCTATAAGATCAGCCCTAAGCTTCCTGCACTCCAGGAAAAAAAAGTCCCAGTCTCTCCAGCCTCTCCTTATAACTCAAACCATTGGTCTAAAGATTAAGCCAAACCTTTCAGTAGTGAAATTAAGAAACATTGCATACAAGGAAGGGAGCAAGGCTTGGAGATCTTTCCTGCAAACAGCGATTGATGTTAGATCAACTGTTAAATTTTACATACGGACATACAAAATAGGAGTGGGCGACCTTTTGGCCCCTCAAGCCTGCCCCTCCATTCAGCATCATAGCTGATTAGCTTGTGTTTCAAACTCCACACACCCATCTACCTCCAAAAACTTACAATTCCCTTGGCCTAACAAGAATCTATCTACCTCTCCCTTTAAAGTATTAAATGATTCCCAACCTCCATCGCCTTCTGAAACAGTGTTCCAAAAGATATAACTCTCAAGAAAAAAAATTCTTCTCATCTCCATTGTAAAAGGGCAACCCCTTGTTTTAAAACAGTGCCCACGTCATTTTGGACTCACCCACAAGTGGAAACATCCTTTCCACATCCACCTTGTCAAGAACACTCAGGATCATAGATACTTGAATCAAGTCACCCCTCACTCTAAGGCAAGCCTGACCAGCCTTTCCTCATTAGAAAACCTAATTATTCCAGATATCAATCAAGAAAACCTCCTCTGAGCTGCCTCCAATGCACTTGCATCCTTTTTAGATAGGCAATTTGCACACAGTAATCGAGATATGGTCTCACCAATGCCCTGTATAAACTGAAGTGTAACACCCTTACAACTTTGAATATTTTAGGATTCCACTGGCCTTCTTAATTACTTGCTCTACTTGCAGACTAACTCTTTACGACTCATGTATTGGAACACCTCCATAGAATCCCTACAGTGCAGAAGGAGGTCATTCAGCCCATCGAGTCGGCACTGACCACAATCCCACCCAGCCCCTATCCCCAAGTATTTACCCTGCTAGTCCCCCTGATACTAAGCGTCAATTTAGCATGGCCAATCAACCTGACACACACACCTTGGGATTGTAGGAGGAAACCGGAGCACCCGGAGGAAACCCATGCAGACACAGGAAGGACATGCAAACTCCACACAGACAGTGACCCAAGTTGGGAATCAAAGGGTCACCTGGACTCAAAACGTCAGCTCTTTTCTCTCCTTATGGATGCTGCCAGACCTGAGATTCTCCAGTGTTTTCTCATTTGGTTTCAGATTCCAGCATCCGCAGTAATTTGCTTTTAAGCCGGGAATCAAACCCAGGTCTCTGGGGATAACGGCAGCAGTGCTAACCACTGTACCACCCCTAGATCCCTCTGCATCTTGGAATTCTGCAGTCGTTCTCCATTTAAGTAACACTCTGCCTTTCTATTCTTCCTACCAAAGTGCATAACTTCACATTTTGCCCATATTATTCTCCATCTGCCAAATTTCTGCCCATTTAAGCAACCTCTGTCTGCCCTCTTCACAACGTAAGTTCCTACCTGTAAATAACATCAGAAATGGATAGATTTTTGTTAGCCAAAGACATTAATGGTTCTGACACAAAGGTGGAAACAGGGACCCTCATCACAGATCAGCCACGGTCTTGTGGAATGGCAGAATAGTCTGCTTCCATTCCTACCGTCATTACCAGAAGGGAACGGGACGAGAACAAGCTCATTAAGAAAAACAGTTGGCCTCTAGGAAATAAATGTAGATAGAAAATGTTGCATTACTTTGAACACAATAAAACATTCCAAGGCTCATTAGAGCATCATTATCAAAGATATAACACTGAAGCATAAAGCAATACTAAGGCAGATGACCAAAAGCTCGGTCCGAGAGGTGCATTTCTCAGGAGCATCTAACTTGAAGAACGAGAGAGAGTGGAGAAGGAGAGAAGGAATTCCAGAACTTAGAGCCCAGGCAGCTGAAGACACAGCTACCATTGGCAGATCGATGGAAATCTGGGATGTGCAAGAGGCCAAGAGATGGAGGGACAGAGAGGTCAGAGGGGTGGAGGAGATTACAGAAGCTCGAGAGAAAATGAGACCTCGAGGGATTGAAACACAAGGAGGAGAATTTTAAAATCATAAAACATTGAAGAGTTCAGATTACACTGCTACGATACATGAGAATTCTAGTGATTTACCAACAACTTCCTGGAAGTGTGAAAATGTTTTATACCATAGTCCTGACTACTCATTCTTCAGAACTTACACATTTGAATTATTTCATCCCAAGTTAACCTCACAGATGAAATAAGTTTATCAAGGCATGCAACCCATTTCAACCAGGTAGTGGACTCAAGAGTGAATGAAAGAAGCTGAAATGCTATTGTACAAAATACACCGTGGGGGATGTTGAATTTTAGTTTTCTAGCCCAAGAAAATGCTAAACCCTACATCTGTTAAAGAGGAGCAAATAGATGGGGATTGTCAGGATGCATGTACATTGGTTTTGCCCAGCTATCTATGTTGGGCTGTGTCCATAGGTCAGTTGGTGATGATGTAAGTTACCTAGCCCACATAACCCCTAACATGACAATCTTCCTTCTCATCTCCAATTTTAAGTAGGGGAATTCAAAGTCTTAAGTTTGCAAAACATCCCACATGAACATGTGCTGATATATTTACTGCATTCAAGCACATTTAATAATCCTGGTTGTTTGTGTTTGCTGTACATATCAGATTTATCTCAGAGCAGGACAGTGATGACACTTGTTCCAAATCTATAACATTTATTTGCAGTACTTTAAAACATCTCAGCAAGTTCAGGATTTCCACATAAGCTCTCGGCCCAGATTCTGGAACCACTGCATGATGTCAGTTGCTCAAGTTCTTTAGCTCTGTGTTTAATTGCATAAGCCTGCAGGCAGTGAACTTAAATCAGTGAACAGACAAACATAATCAAGTACAAATAATTGAACCATTGAATACTACACCGATGCTTTTAATTATCTTTTACCATGCATGGCAGTGGAAGAGAAGAGGCTAGAGAGGAGGTAACCATTTCCCTACATACTTGCTGTAGATGGGAAGGAGATGGCAATGAACCAAGAGGTTCGATTCAAACACAAGCATGACATTCTTTCTGGCTGTATCACAGCTTGGTATGGCTCCTGCAAGACCGCAAGGAACTACGAAATGTAACCCAATCCATCACACAAACCAACCTCCCATCCATTGACTCTGTCTACACTTCCCACTGCCACAGCAGAGCAGCCAGCATAATTAAGGACACCACGCACCCCAGATATCCTCTCTTCCATCTTCTTCCTTTGGGAAAAAGGTATAAAAGCCTGAGGTCATGTACCAACCGACTCAAAAACAGCTTCTTCCCTGCTGCCGTCAGACATTTGAACGGACTTACCTTGCATTAAGGCAAGTCCATTCAACCTAGCTATGACTGTAACACTAGATTCTGCACTCTCTCCTTTCCTTCTCTATAAACGGTATGCTTTGTCTGAAAAGCGTGCGAGAAACAGTACTTTTCACTGAATGCTAATACACGTGACAATAATAAATCAAATCAAACATTACCTTGGTGCACAGGGAGGACAGAAGGGAAATGACCAAAAAAGTGGATTGTGGATCCTCATAAAACATAAGGTTTAAAGTTTATTTATTAGACTTTATAATAACTTAATTTCTCTCTCAAAGTACAGGTTATCGTGGGCTGAATGAGTCAACGTCTTTTTGTTTTGCACACTCCAACTTTCTCACACAGTTCAGCCACCATTTTCTGAGCAGTCATATTTGACTCAAAAACTTGAACTTTTGTTTGCTCTCCCCAGATGCTGCCTGACCTGCTGAAAAAAATCAGATTTTGTTGCGGTTTCCCTTTTAGCTTTCCAGCACCCACAGTATTTTGCTTTTAGAAATGTTGTGGTATTTGCTGCCATCCTAGAGGAACTATGAGAAGGCTTCCCAAAGAGCGGGAAATCCTATTGCCGGATTCCCAAGAGGAAGAAGTTACAGAAATGTCCTGACCATCACTGTCACCCTAACTGACGGTTCCAGGACTGCACGCTGTGTCAGCTGAGGTCAGTGCAACCTGGTGGACGGTGTTCCCATGTACGATGGTGGTACCCACGTTGATGAGAATGGCACGTCTTGCAGAGGTTGCGTGGTGTCATGGTCACAGTTCTCCCGCAGGCTGGGTAGTTTGCTGCAAACAGCAAAGGTTTTAACAGTGCAAGAAGGTGAAACAAACATGCAGTTGTGTTAAGTTAGGAAAACCTTCACCTTAAATGTGTTCAATTTTTGTAACAGATTTGCATCTGGTGTAATCGCGTTGAGACATTTCCCCTTGAATGTAGTGGTGTAATGATGTATGGACAGCTCTGTACCTCGTGAAGACTAGTTGTAGGCAAATCTCTTTCAGTACAATTTAACGGGACTGGCACAAACTTCTGCATTGCTCCTTATTTGTTTATGCTGGGAGATGTTTCTTCCACTAGGTAACAGAACTGTTTCTCCACATGATCCAAACAGAAATGTTATGGGATGTGGGAATAAAAATGTCTAGTACAAACACAGCTTGGAAGATCTACCCCTCTGCAGTTAATGTTGAATAGAACAACTTTATGCCTTTTTTTTGTCCCAGCGCTACTGACCCTACAAGCCAATGCTTTCTCACCCTGCCAGACAGGCTCCCACACAACCCTTCTTTGCATTTGCATTACCGAGCAGTCAAGATTGCAGAATGAGGCCTTTCGTTTGTCGAGTTCAGCGATCCATCTTCCTCTCTCAGAAAATCGGGAGTGGAAGGGGGGAGGATTTGAGTCACGGCCAGTCCCGCCTGCGGAATTATTTTATATCCTCTCCACATTTCAGACATCATTGTTTCCCAAGACGCGGGGAAGCTCCAGAAGCTCTCTGCTGTAGTCAGGAGGGATGCCATAGCAACCGTGAGTAACTGTGTGCAATGGGTTAGAGAGGAGGAGGAGGAGGCAACTTGGGAACAGATCACCTTCCCACACTCTCAGTCGGAAATGACGCATGGCACTACTGGAGGTGGAAAAAGCTACAAAAAGAGAGAGGGGGGGGAATTATAACTGCCAAATTGGTGGGGGGGGGGGGGGGGGGAGAGCAAAATCCTTTGAGGAATTAATATCCAGATACGTTCCACTGTCATCTTAGTTTGAGAAAATGCCTCAGTGACATACAAGTGAATATATGAACATATGTGAATGAATATATTGGACCAGAAAGCAACGATTATGCTTTAGTTTTCAGCGTTTATGTCAAAGTTTCTTCTTCCAGTAGAGAGCAAGAAACATTCACCCCTTTCCCTCCTCAATGTTCTCATTCCATGCGACCTCCACAATCTGCCCCATCCATAGGTTCACATCCCTGCACCCAGCTGATCTTCCTTTTAGCCCACCATTGGTGACACCATCAGTGTCATGCTTTCCACGGGTCTCTTCCTAAAACACACTCCTCCTTGCCAATCCTCTGGGAAAATGCCTCCTCGGAATCCACTCCCTTAAGCAAGCTTTTGAGTCGGCACCTACTTGCCTCTTCCCCAAAGCTCTCCTTGTCTCCTCGGCTGCTTTAAAGCACTGCAGGCTATCTCGACTGCAAATTGTTCTTGTACTGTCAATGATGTCCATATTCACAGACACCAGGATAAGTCAGCAGAGAAGGGATAAAGAGAATAGGGATAATAGTCATGCTTAGGTTCTGAACCAACTCCCAGAGTATCTCACCCATGCTCTCTCACCCTCTGTATCCCTGTAACATTGCACTTTTCCCATAGCTAATCTAAGAAACAGGCCACTTTGGCATGGCCAATCCACCTAACCTACTCATCTTTGGTCACCAAGGGGCAATTTAGCATTGCCAATCCACATGACCCTGCACATATTTGTTCCCTCAGGAGCAATTTAGTATGACCAATCCACCTAACCTGTACATCTTTTGAGTATGGGTGCTCACGGAGGAAACCCATGCTGACATGGGGAGAACACGCAGACTCCATACAGACGCAGTCACCCAAGGCCAGAATCAAGCCCAGGCCCCTGGTGTGTGAGGCAACAATGCTAACCACTGCACTACCCTTAAACATTAATATTATTTTCTAGTAAGACAATTTGTTTATTTGGTTTTCGTGTCCACTGCCTCCTTGTTTGTGTCTTTTCTGCTTTGGTACATCCTGAACACTGGAAAAAGGTATCACCATTGTTACCTCAGCAAGGGGCATGACTGGAGATAATATTAGCCTCCTCCAAACTGAGTTTACCGCCGTTCATTCTATCTTCTGCCATCCCAATAGCCAACTGCAGGCACCAGGTGTGCTTCTGATGTCGTCTCAGCCCATTTGTGCCATTATGTTGCTTTCAAAAGCGCAAAATAATTTTCAGAGGACCTTGCCACATTTTGCTCTGCTTTCATTGGTCACAATTGTGTTTGCACCAAATTTACAATTCAAAATCTCCCAATTTTGATGCAAGCCTCTTCTCAACTAAAAACGCTAAATTTCATCAGAGCACAGCGACACTTTGATGTTAGTGGTATTGGCATCAGCAAAGCACCATTTAGCCTCCCTACCCTTTTAAAGGTAATTTGCAAAATCTGGCCTGAGAAGTACTTAATCCAGATAATAAAACTTGTCATGCAAATAAGATGGGGAGGGTAATATTCAACTAGACAAGCTGAATAGCAATCTCAGCCTTTTGGCTAAGATCAAGTGTAGTTTTGGCATCTGCACTTGGTTGAAGTCATGAGGTCATTGCTTCATTAGAAGCAATTTTGTAAAGTGCCAATTTAAAGTACACTGCTGCCTCATAGCGCCAGGGACCTGGGTTCGATTCTGGCCTTGGGTGACTGTGTCTGTGTGGAGTCTGCACATTCTTCCCGTGTCTGCGTGGGCTCCATCTGGGTGCTCCAGTTTCCTCCCGTAGTCCAAAGATGTGTAGGTTAGGTGGATTGGCCATGCTAGGCCTAGGCTTTTTGGCCAAGATGCGAATAAGATCAAGCCTTGGAGAAGGTGCAATGCCTGCTCCAATCAGCTTGGATCACGTAGATCAAGCCCAAGACAGGAAGTGGTGAGCCTGTCTTGTCGACTTGGGATCGGGAACGTCTTGCTTGCTGAGACTTTGAATTGGACTACGATTGGATTGAATTGGATATAAACAGAAAAAAACTGGACAGCAAACTCACAGCCACTCCACAACAATGACCAAAACAGATCTTATTTGATGGCTGCAAACTCTGGGATTCAGTTTCCACCTAGTCTGAAACAAAAGACCAACGCCGACTACGGAATTCTCTAACCCATAGGCCAAATGACAGATATGTCAATTGAATATTAGCATGTCATCAGTTGGCTAAACTACCCAATATATTTTATATACGGTACACAGACCACACAGCAGTAATAGGGTGGCAGATCATTTGTGCTTGGAAATAAAGTTTTAAAGTTTACTTAATCTTAGTCACAAGCAAGCTTACAATTACACTGTAGTGAAGTTACAGTGAAAATCCCCTAGTCGCCACACTCCGGTGCCTGTTCGGGTCAGCACATCTTTCAGACTCTGGGAGGAAACCCATGCAGACACAGGGAGAACGTGCAAACTCCACACAGACAGTGACCCAAGCCAGGAATCGAACCCAGGTGCACGGTGCTGTGAGGCAGCAGAGCTAACCGCTGTGACACCCATAATAATCCAATACAAATATTCTGGCAGCAACAAATGGACACCCGCATCCAAATGACTGAACAGCCAACATCAACCCATAAATCCTCCATTTCTCATGTCATAGTAAATAAAACTTCTCACACAGTTTAGCTACAATACCATCAATTCATTCATGCTCAAGCGGAGTCTAAGCAAAGACTTTGGAAGATGCCAAAGGTGATACAAGGAGTCCTCCCCCTCCACAGCCTCCTCCCAAAGACAGAACATAAATGTGCAATTCCAGACGCAAAATGCAACCGGGTACATCTTTGTGGCTTAGTCATTTTCAAACAACTGAGCTATCATATTCCCTTCTCCCACCTGCGAACTGCGAACTTCATAAACGAAGCCCACTCCATCACTCGATCTAGCCTCCCATCCGTTGTCTCTGTCTACGCTTCCCGCTGCCTCGGAAAAGCAACCAGCATAATTAAGGACTCCACGCGTCCCGGTCATACTCTCCTCCACCTTCTTCCATCAGGAAAAGATACAAAAGTCTGAGTTCATGTACCAAGCGACTCAAGAACAGCTTCTTCCCTACTGCTGTCAGACTTATGAATGGACTTACCTCACATTAAGTTGATCTTTCTCTACATCCTAGCTATGACTGCAAAAGTACATTCTGCACTCTTTCCTTCTCTATGTACAGCATGCTTTGTCTGTACAGCGCCCAAGAAACAATACTTTTCACTGTATACCAATACATGTGAGAAATCAAATCACTCACCCTTACTGGAGACAAACTGTTCAGAGTTGGTACAAATAATACAGGCTAAAATTGAAGCCCTTTGGCAAGGAATATAGTGAGCAGTGAACATTCAGATGAACATATAACATATTCCACTCTGCATCCCAGTGTCCACATTTAAAATGGAAAATGCATCTGGTAAATGACAGTCTGTGATCATACTCTTCTCCCAGTTTACATAGGCAGAATCCCTTTTTAAAATGTTGATTTGATTTATTACTGTCACATGTATTGGGACACACCGAAAAGTATTGTTTCTTGCACGCTATACAGACAAAGCATACTGTTCATAGAGTACATAGGGAAGGAGGAAAGGAGAGGGTGCAGAATATAGTCTAGCTAGGGTGTAGAGAAAGATCAACTTAATATATGGTAGGATCGTTCAAAAGTCTGACAGCAGCAGGGAAAAAACTGTTCTTGAGACAATTGCTAAGTGATCTCAGACTTTTGTACCTTTTTCTGGGTGGAAGAAGGTGGTAGAGAGTGGGTGATGAAACACAATGTGGAAAAGTGAGAGGTTATGAACCTTGGAAGGATGAATGGAGGCATAGACTATTTTCTAAATGAAAAAATGCTGAAGAAATGAGAAGCACAAAGTGACTTGGAAGTCATTGTTCAAGATTCTCTTATGGTTAATGTGCAGATTCAGTCGGCAGTTAGGAAGGCAAATGCAACACAAGCCTTCATGTCCAGGGGGCTAGAATACAAGAACAGTAATGTACTTCTGAGGCCATATAAGGCTCTGGTCAGACCCCATTTGGAGTACCGTGAGCAGCTTTGGGCTGCATATCTAAGGAAGGATGTGTTGACCTTGGAAAGGGTCCAGAGGAGATTCACAAGAATGATCCCTGGAATGAAGAGCTTGTCGTATGAGGAATGGTTGAGGACTCTGGGTGTGTACTCGTTGGGATTTAGAAGGATGAGGGGGAATCTTATTGAAACTTACAGGATACTGCGAGGCCTGGATGGAGTGGATGTGGAGAGGATGTTTCCACTAATCGGAGAAACTAGAACCAGAGGGCACAAACCTCAGGCTAAAGGGACGATCCTTTAAAACAGAGATGAGGAGGAATTTCTTCAGCCAGAGAGTGGTGAATCTGTAGAACTCTTTGCCACAGAGGACTGTGGAGGCCAGGTCACTGAGTATCTTTAAGACAGAGATAGGCTGGTTCTTGATTAATAAGGGGGTCAGGGGTTATGGGGTAATGGCAGGCGAATGGGTATGAGAAAGATATCAGCCATAATTGAATGGTGGAGCAGACTTGATGGGCCGAGTGGCCTAATTCTGCTCCTATGTCTTATGGCGTAAGACTATATAAAAGAACATGGGTCCCCATTTAATAAAAATAGGATCCCAGAAATGACTGTTACCGATATTAGTGAACTAACACATTTCACTGACATTCCTGTCTGCTACTTTTAACACTGGCAAGTTGTCCAAAATTACACACAGAAATTTACAGCATGGAGGGAGGCCATTAGGTCCATCATGTTCATGCCAGCCAAGGAGGGGGCATCTTGCCCAATCCCACCTTCCAGCTCTTGGTCAACTCCAGTTACATGCTTCAAGTGCATATCCAAGTACTTTTTAAATGTAAAAAGGGTTCCGCCTCTGCTACCCTCTCAGTTCCCGACACTAGGCACCGTTTTGTGTGAAGAAGTGTGCTCTCAAGTCCCCATTAAACCCTCTATCTTAAAAATCACAGTCCTCTAATTTATCATTCATGGGTCATGGGTGTCGCTGACTGGCCAGCATTTATTGCCCATCCCTGGTTGCCTGAGGGCAATTGAGAGTCAACCACATTGCTGTGGGTCTGGAGTCACATGTAGGCCAGACCAGGTAAGGACGGCAGATTTCCTTCCCTAAAGAGGCGAGTGAACCAGGTGGTTTTTTTCTGACAATCGACAATAGTTTCATGGACATCAGCAGATTCTTGATTCCAGACATTTTTTGTTGAATTCAAATTCCACCATCCATCATGGTGGGATCCGAACCCAGGTCCCCAGAACATTAGCCGAGTTTCTGGATGTCTAGAAATAATGGCACTAGGCCCCTAAGTTACCATCCCCTCAACCACTGAGCCTTCCTATCCACTCAGTCTAGACCCCTCGATCAGGGCCCCCATTCAACCTCCTCTGCGCCAAAGAAAACCAGCCTCTCCCATCCAATCTTTGCTTATAACTAAAATACTTTCATCCAGGCTAAAACACAATAGTTTAGGTCTTGTTCCAAAAGCAAAGGAAGTGTTCAGGTGGTTAAATGGATAGCTGTGATTCTTTGGGCTACCTACCACACCCAAAGTTAATGAGTTTACCCCCATTGCCCACACTAACCCCAGAAAACAGCAAGGGGGCGAGAGTGATTGCACAGCTCTTTCAAAAGACCAGCACATGCACGCACACACGCGCACACACAATGGGCTGATTAGCACAGAAGAAAGCCATCGAATTCCCCAATAATTTTCACACAAGAGTGCTGCAAATCACGACAGAATGCAAACTACTTTGGAAAGCACTGCTAATCTCACTTTAAGATCACTGCATCAGTTTCAGGTGGCGCGGAAATTGCTGGTTTGGAAGAATGACCTTCAGCTGTCAGGACTGGATATCTCAGAGTACATCGCAATCATTTGTGTCTATTCTGCATCTCAACAGGTTATCATTATAAGCTTGTGTTCCCGAGGACAGGCCACTCGTCTCCTGTTTCCTGGTTTTGTTTTGGCATAACATGCACAAAGGGATTTTGCAGTGCAGTGACCCCAGATCAAAGAAATCTTGTACAACGTACGAGACATTGGTAAGGCCACACTCGGAATACTGTGTACAGTTCTGGTCACCCGATTATAGAAAGGATGTTATAGAACTAGAAAGAGCGCAGACAAGGTTTACTAGGATGCTACTGGGACTTAACGGTTTGAATTATAAGGAGAGGCTGGATAAAATCCCCGCAGTACAGAAGGAGGCCATTTGACCCATCATGTCCACGCCGTCAACAATCTCACCCAGACTCCATCTCCACACTCCCACTTATTTACCCTGCTAATCCCCCGAGACTAAAAGGGCAATTTAGCATGACTAATCCACCTAACCCACACATCTTTCGACTATGGGACGTAATCAAAGCACTCAAAGGGAAACCCACGCAGACACAGGGAGAACATGCAAACTCCACACAGACATTAACCCGAGACCAGGATTGAGCCCGAGTCTCTGACGCGCCACCCAATAGGCTGAGACTTTTTTCCTTGGAGCGTTGGAGGCTAAGGGGTGAACACAGAGGTCTATAAACCAATGAGGGACATAGATCAACTAGATAGTCAGTATCTTTTCCCAAAGATGGGGAGTCTTAAACTACAGGGCATAGGTTTAAGGTGAGAGGGGAGAGATAAGAGAGGGGCAATTTTTTCACACAGAGGATGGTGAGTGTTGGGAACAAGTTGCCAGAGGTAGTAGTAGAGGTGGGTACAATTTTACCTTTTAGACAGTTACATGGGTAAGATGGGGAAAGAGGGATATTGGCCAAACGCAGGCAATTGGGACTACTTTAGTGGTAAAAACTGGGTGGCATAGACAAATTGGGGCAAAGGGCCTGTTTCCATGCTCTTTATGGCTCTATGACATGGCAATGCTGGAAAAAAATACTTTGATACTCAATAAAAATCAATACATTTTTAATCGTACACAAAAAGGCCTTGACTTTTGTTAGTGAAGACAAGAAGGTTACCTTGACTTAGTGACAGAATTCTAGACAAAACTTGAAGATAAACTTTCAGCTAGTGTTACATCATTTTGTTTACTAGCAACAAGCCTGTAAAAGGATGCTCCTTTCTCAGGGGTGTCAGAAGGCAGCCCTCGATGCAGCAGCTACTGGATTTCACCAGGAAAGTTGTAGCTATTTAGAAGTCAGTCTCTGCACAATCACAAGAGTTCAGCACTTTTTCAACGCCATTGATCCAATACCAAGAGAGAGTGGCACAGAAAGGGAGGTAGGAGTGAGATACAGAGTGAGAGAAAGAGTGTGAGTATGTGTGAGAGAGAGAGAAAAAGGCAGACACAAACATACAGAGAGAAAGAGAAAGACACACACAGGGCCACAGACAATGGAAACATACATTTTAAAAAAATGTATTAAGTGTCAAGAGAAGGCTTACATTAACACTGCAATGAAGCTACTGTGAAAAATCCCTCAGTCCAGTACCTGTTCGGGTACACTGAGGGAGAATTTAGCATAGCCAATACACCTAACCAGCACGTCTTTGGGACTGTGGGAGGAAACCAGAGCACCCACAGGAAACCCATGCAGACACAGAGAATGTACAAACTCCACACAGACAGTGGCCCAAGCCAGGAATCAAACCCGGGTCCCTGGCGCTGTGAGGCAGCAGTGCTAATCACTGTGCCACCGTGCTGACCTACAGAGAAGGAAAGACAAACACAGCGACCGACAATGGAAACAAAGAGAGAGAGAAAGAAAGGCAGACACACACACCCATCAAGAGAGAGGCACAATTGGAAACAGAGAGAAAAAGACACAGACAGACATACAGTAAGATAGCAAAAGACATACAAGGAGAAGAAGGTCACACACACCCAGACAGACCAATAGAGAGAGAGAGGGACACACACACACACAGATCAAGATAAGACACACACATAAGAGGGAGACAGGCACACTGGGGAGTTCACTGATAATATTTCATGGTAATATAAATGAAAAACAGTGATAGTGATAAATAAGGAATCGAGTGCTGTTTTCATCGCCACAAATCGTAGGAATGAAGGGGACAGATTTCACACAACCAAGTCCGTTCATTTGGAAATAACACACCAATAGGAAGTGGCTATTTCACAGAAAGCTTAAAGGCACTCTCCTCCCCCAAGAGGCAGTAACAATATCAAATACACTGTTAGTGCATGCTTCATCCATGACTCACCCAGTAATCCTGTAATTGTTTACGTCAGTGACTAAGGAACATGCACAGCATTTCACTACAGACAGTTGTAATTACCGCAAATTGAGACAGTTATGTAGGCTGCAAATCTATTGATTATATTCCTTTCAGCAAAAGAGGCAATGAGATTGTATTTGCGATGGAGGGGGGAATAAGCTCCACTCATACTTGTATTTTAAACGTATGTACACCTCATCAATTCTTTCATTACTTATCACTCCTCAAAAAAATCTGAGCCCACCTTATGTACAATTAAGCAACGCTGAAATTCAATGATTTATTCAGGAAAACACAGCAGCCATCTTGAACACAGCAAAATCTCAAACAGCAACAAGATTACTGACCACTGCCTTATCATAGAATCCTACACTGCAGAAGGAGGCCATTCCGCCCATCGAGTCTGCACTGACCACAATTCCACCCAGGCCCTATCCCCATACCCCATGCATTTATCCTAGCTAGTTTCCCTGACACTAATGGGCAATTTATCATGGCCAATCCACCTAAACCGCACATCTTTGGAGCGTGGGAGGAAACCAGAGCACCTGGAGGAAACCCGCGCAGACATGGGGAGAATGTGCCAACGCCACACAGACAGTGACCCAAGCCGGTAAGCAAACACAGGTCCCTGGCATTATGAGGCAGCAGTGCTAACCCACTGTGCTATCATGTGTCACACTTCTGCATTAACAGTCAGCAGGGGAAGAGTTCAAAGCCCCATTCCTGGGACACGAGCACATAATACAAGTTAAGGCTCCAGCAGAGTACTGGAGGAATGCTACACAGTCAGTGACACAGCCTTTTAGATGACACGTGAACCTGAAGCACCGTCCATCTTCTCAGCTGGATACAAAAGCTCCAAGGATATGCTTTAGAATGAACGCTGGCCAGTTTTACTGGTATCTGAGCAAGTTCTACTTCTCGAACACCACCATCAGAACAGATATCATTTACAAAAACTTGTATTTATATAGTGCCTTATATAGAGGAATTATAAAACAACGTTCAAAAGCCTTGCTAAATATTATATTAGGTCAGGTGACCAAAAGCTTGGTCAAAGAGGTAGATTTTAAGTAGTGGCCTAAAGGAGGCAGTTGAGCTGGGGAAGGGGAGCGATAGAGGAAGGATATTTCTGAGCTTAGGCCCTAAGCAACTGAAGGCACAACCTGCAACAGTGGAGCATTAACACCAGGATGCACAAGAGGGCAGAATTAGAGGAGCGCAGATATCTGGGGAGGACTGTGGAATGGGAGGAGGTTACAGAGACAACGAGGGCCACGAAGGGATTTGAGAACAAGAATAAGAATTTTTAAACCAAAACACAGTTGCTATTAACATCCATCATTAGCTCATCGCTGTTTGTGGGATCTTGCTTTGCATATCTTGTCATCAGGTTTTAAAAATTTGTTCATGGGGATATGGGTGTCCCTGACAAGGCCAGTATTTATTGCCTATCGCTAATTGCGCTAAGAAGCTGGCAGGGACCCATCTTCTAGAATCACTGCAGTTTGTGTGGTGTAGGTGCACCCAAAGTGCTGTTAGGGAGGGAGTTATAGAATCTTACGGCACAGGAAGCGGCCATTCAGCCCATCAGGTCTGCATCAACCATAACCCATCCAGGCACTATCCCCATAACCCCGTGCATTTACCCTAGCTAGTCTCCCTGACACTAAGCAGCAATTTAGCACAGCCAGTCCACCTAACCTGCACATCTTTCGGATTGTGGGAGGAAACCAGAGCACCTGGAGGAAACCCATGCAGACACGGAGAGAACATGCAAAGTCCATACAGTAACCCAAGAGGGAATTGAACCTGGGTCCCTGGCACTGTAAGGCAGCAGCGCTAACTGCTGTGCCAACCCAGGATATTGGCCCAGCCACGGTGAAGGAACAATGACACAGTTGAAGCCGAGGTGATGCATGGTTTGAGAATTTGCCTATGTTACAGCAGTGAATAGCCATTGAAGTGTTTCATTGGATGGACAGTGCTTTGGAATACCCCGAGGCAAGTTTTTTCTGTCCGATTTTGGCTGGGTTTCATTGATGGGCCAAATATTGGTCAGGACACAGAATACTCACCAAACTCCAAACAACACCTTTGAGTCTATTCCCCATGGAGAAATAACAAGAGGATTTTTTTTGTTTTAAAAGACAAAATTGTTCTCAGAACCTGCTATCCTCTGCTGGAATGAAGTTGACTGCTCGTGTGATGAATTAACTGAAGTGCTACTAGGTTTTCTTTTTGTTAAAACAAACCTGACATTGAATATTTAGACACTCCCAGCAGGATACGCCTAGTATTCCCTTCAAGCGTGGCTCCCAGTAGGGAGTGCGAGATTGGCGAATTCATCTCATGTTATTATCCAAATACCTACAGCTCTGCAACACACAACTACTTGTTTGTTAACTGGTCTTGTGTGGAGTTATTTCTACACGGAAGACATATTCCTGGGTTCATTCCCACTCTCTCTGTGATGGTTTTCCATCACCACATCACCTTGTTATCGCATCCTTATTGCCAAGGAAGGGGAGTTTAGTGATTAATAACCCCCAACAATCTACATATAGATAGCATCTTTAATGTAATAGATGTCCCAAGGCACTAAACTGGAAAATTTCAAACAAACAAAACAGGACACCACATAAAGAGGTATGAGGGGAAGGTGATGCATTAAGTCCTTGGAGGCAGAAATCCCTTCACCAAAATTGCTTTATTTACAAGTCTGACAACAGCATACAGAGCGCTTTCAGTTAACAGTCCACATGAGGAGTTCCAGAGAAACTGACACTCCTGGTTCAATACAAAACAAGAGGCTCCCTGATTGGCCTAGCAATTTGGCCCTTAATCAGGGAGTTAATATTCTAACCTCAACTGCCTGATTAAAATCATTACCGATGACCAAAATCTTGGACAATGAGGTCAATTTTAAGGAACGCCCAAATTTGAGGAGTGAGATAGAGAGGTGTAGGACAGTAATTCCAGAGCTTACAATCTGATGACATTAATGTTTCTTTTATTCTTTCACAAGACATGGACATCTGTGGCAAGGCCCACACTTGTTATCCATCCCCAACTGGTTAACTCAGCCATTTCAGAGGCCTGTTAAAGAGTCAACCACGTTGCTATAGGTGTGGTGGATTTCCTTCCCAAAGTGATCTGTGTTGGTAGGATTAAAATTGGGGATCCTCTCAAGAGGTGAGAATTAGATGAATGCAAATATCTCAAGGGGGTTGTGGGGCTGGAGGTGGTAAAAGAGGTAGAAAGGAGAGAAGCCACAGAGGGATTTGAAAATAGGGATGAGAATTTTTTAATCAAGATATTGTATGACCTGGTAGGCGGAGGTACCTAGTAACTATGTGTATTAAAGGGTGTAATAAAGCAGTCAGCAAAACATGTGCAATACTGTTACATTACAACGCATGGTGGACAGATCAGGTTGACTCAATAACACAGACATGGGCTGGGATTTTCTGTCTGCACTTGCCTCAAGACTGGAAAATCCCACCTGAGGTCAACGGACCTTTACACGATCCTGTCCTGCCGGCTGTGATTCCCAGCAGGCGGGATGGAAAAATTCCTCCCATGGAATCTGAAAAGGTCATTTGGGTCAATGCATTCTCCCCTGCCATTGCTCACATACAATCCTACGCAACAATGCAATCATCTTCCATCAGTTTTGTTTCCAAAGGGAAAGTTTTGTAGTGTATCGCATTTCCTGAACAAAGTAACCTGCAATAATATTCACATCCCCAATGTTCCACCTCACTCTGCTGCTCCACATGCACAAAAATGACTCAATTCCCCACTCTCCACACCACCCACCCCTCTCCAACTGCATAAGACAGGCTACCGCTTAGATCATTTAACCTTCTCAGTCTGTACCTCTGACCAAGAAAACACAGCTTCTTTCATTCAGGGGACATAGTCTTCAGTGGGAAGGCAGGCAATTAATCGCTAATTCCTAAACTGAGAGACTTGCTGGGCGACTTCGCAGTCAACCATATTGCCAAGGGTCTGGTTTCACACACACAGACTAAAGTAGGGAATGACAGCAGAGTTTCTTCTCTTGGGTGAGCCGGGGGGGTTTTTGTAATGACAATTTGTTAGTTTCATGCTCACTTCTACTGTTGCTAGCTTTTCTTTCCCGAGGAGGAATTTCTCCAGCCAGAGGGTGTGGTGAATCTGTGGAATGCATTGCCACAGAAGGCTGTGGAGGCCAGGTCATTGAGTGTATTTAAGACAGAGGTGGATAGGTTCTTCATTGGTAAAGAGATCAAAGGTTATGGGGAATAGTGGGACAATGGGATCAAGAAACTTATCAGCCATTAGTGAATGGCGGAGCAGCCTCAATGGGCTGAATGGCCTAATTCTGCTTCTATGACTTACATAAAGCTGGAAAGATCATAAGATATTCATTTTAAATTTTTCCAGCCACCACAATGGGTCTTGCACTCATCACCAGATCACTGGTTCAGGCCTCCAGATTGTTAGTCCAATAAGATGCCACCAATGCCACTATAGCAAGATGAGAGGTCTTGTGGTGCAGTGGGGGTGAGTGTCCCTGCCTCTGGGCCAGAAGCTCTAGGTTCAAGTCCCACCCCAGGACTTGAAGGAAGGTGCGCTCATAACGCAGCCAAACAAGTTGAGTATCAGCCTGAACATCTTCCCTTCACGCAGGCAGTAAGTGAAGGGAAGATTCCTAGCTGGAGCCTCTACCATCACGATCCATAGCTCCAATACAACACGCATGGAAAAGAGCAGGTTGCCACAGCAACTCGGACTCCCTCAGAGAACTGTAACGCACCACCCAGCAAGATGCTCGCTACAAAAATCTGTCTGGTATACTTATGAACGATCTGGAAATTAAAGCGCACTAACGAGGAAGCCAGTGCTCTTGGTAACGACAAGGCTAAAGGGATAGCTTTGAGACCAGAGTGTCGGGTGGACAGATTAACATGACAATCATCCTCAAACTCTGAACAGTTCTGCAGACAAGAAGGAAAGCTGACTAGACTATTCACAGTGGAGTTTAGTTAGGAGTGACATTGAATGTATCCTTGTATCCATTCTGTCAAACTAAACAAAGAGAGGGGGGTGCAGTCGGCAAAAGACAGGAAACAGCCTGTCAGAACCAAAGACAGAAATGTGCATAAGCGAAACGGAGCAACAGGAAAACTTCTATTAAATCAACTTGGGACTATATGAGGACACTATCAGCTTGTTCAGGTGCAATGCTTTGTAAAACTATTTTACTTGACTAAAAAACAGCATTGATCAAATTTTTTCAGAGTTGGAGATTATGAAATCTGAATGTTTGCAAACTAAACGAAGGAGGGTTTTTATTCCTTCTTCACTACACCCTGGACCTTTTCAGGCTGGTGTCCGAGTCCCTCACCCCGTCACCAGCCAAGGAGTGTGGTGTACCACCCAGCAGTAAGTGCTGCCAAAGTTCACTCTCACCTGGGGCATCAGCAAATCTGACCAGCCACACCACAGCTTAAAGCAGCCACATTTACACAGCCAGGCTAACACTTGCGCACCTAGACTGGTCAACACAAACCCTGCTTTCATTTCATGTTCTCTAACCAAACCTTAGAATCCCTACAGTGCAGAAGGAGGCCATTCGGCCCATCAAGTTTGCATGGACCACCCAGGCCCTATTCCCGTAACCCCATTCTGTTAATCCCCTGACAGTAGAGTCAATTTAGCACGGCCAATCAATCTAACCTGCACATCTTTGGAACGTGGAAGGAAACCGGAACAAACCCACGCAGACATGGGGAGAACGTGCAGGCAGCTACAATCCCAAGGCTGGGATTGAACCCGGGAGCGAAGAACCAACTTAACCTGAGGACCACCACACCTCAGGTGAGGGTGAAAGTTAGAGAAGGCGGGGCCTTCATGAATAACTCAGCTAGTTACAGGAATTGAACCCATCACTCTGCATCACAAACCAGCCAACTGTGCTAACCAACCCACCTTGAATAAGGACAGGGCAGAATAAATATCTTTTCATTCCAGAGGCGTTATAGCTATATTTAAAAGGCCCCCAAAGCACTGCACCCCGATTATTACAAGTGGCACATTCTGTAAGAGTTGATGGACGTAAAATCCTGACTGGACAGGAGGCGATCATTTGGCCCATCAAGACTGCACTGTCTTTATTTTCCAGACAGATAAGGTACATATAGTTCCTCAAACACATGCACCTTCTGAGCACTTTTTTATGAAGTCAAAATGCTGGAAATACTCAGCAGGTCTGGCAGCATACAAGGGGCAAGAAACAGAGCTTGACCTGAAACGTTAACTCTGTCTCTCTCTCTCTCTCTCTCTCGATGTGGATATGCTGGCGTTGGACTGGGGTAAACACAGTAAAAAGTCTGACAACACCAGGTTTAAGTCCAACCGATCTACAGACACTGCCAGACCTGCTGAGTATTCCCAGCTCCTCCTGGTTTTATTGCCAATGTCTGGTGTTTTTTTTGTGTTCATTGTTTGTCAGACCTTGCCACACACAACATACTTGCCAAATGATGCTTCAAGCTGTGGCTTATCCACCGAGATTTGCATCGAGACAAAGAACTCAGCGACAGAGTTCCAAGCTTTTAGCTGCCCCCCTCTATAGTGAGCAGGGGCAAGTCTTTTGTTACCTTTTGAAGTTGTCACTCATGGAATTCAAACTCAACTAGTCACTCATCAGTTACTTGGTAGGACAGAACTTAAATATTGCTGACAAAAAAAGAGAGACATGTCGTCGAAACTTTTCATCTTGCACTCATCAGGATAAACACAATCATGCCATGTTGCAAACAATCACAACAATTTATATTACAGGAGAGGGTATCGATTGGTTGGCAAGGTGATGGATTGCTTCCGTCATGGCAACACACTAGCCAATGGGGAAGTATAAGCTGCTATTAGCAGGGAGCTTGGGGAGCCTGTAGCTCCTTGTTGCTTTCTCCATGGCAACTCCTTGGCCAATTAGAGTCACCTTGCTAACCAATCAGCACCCATTTTCCAGCAATACAAATTGTGATCACTTGAAATTTGGTATTTTTGTGAATTTACTTTGACAGGTGCAAGACAAAAAGCTTAGCAACATCTCTCTCTTTCTGGCACAAGTACTGCATCTAAAGTTATAAAGGAAATAGAAATTGGAGGAAGAGAATTTGCCTTTGTTTTATTCTTCCATGGACAACAATGGGCAATGCTGGCCTGGTCAACATTTATTAATCATCACTAACTGCCCTCCAAAAGATGGTAGTAAGCCAATTTCTTGCACGGCTGCAAGCCACATGCTGCAAGACACCCCCACACTGGTGTAAGATATGGAGCTGCAGGACTTTAACCCAGCAATAACAAAAGGAACAGCAATACATTGCCAAGTGAGGGTGATTTGTGAACTGGAAAGAAATTTTCAAGTGGTCCTCCTCCTTCTAGATGATAGAGGTCACGGATTTGGAAGATGCTTTGAAGACATCTTGGTCAATTGCTGCGGTGCATCTTGCAAATGGTGCCCGCTGTTGCCACCAGGCACTGGTGGCAGAGTGAATGAATGTTTAAAGTAGTGGATAGGATGCCAGTCAAGTAAACATATTTGTCCTTGAAAATGGGCAGAGAGTTGTTGGAGCTGCACTCATCCGGGCAACTGGAGAGTATTCCATCACATCCTTGACTACTGCCCTGTAGATGGCAAATAGACTTCGGGGAAGTCAGGGGTGAGATATTCACTGCAGAATTCCCAGCCCCAACCTGGTCCTACAATCACAGCCTTTACACGGCAGGTTCAGCACAGTTTCTGGTCAACCCTCAGGATGTTGATGATGGGGAACTTGACGATTGTAATGTTGATTTGACAATTGTAAAAAGAGGTGTGGTTTGGCTCTCTTGTTCAAGATGTTTCTTGCCACTTGGCCCAAGCTGGAACGCTGTCCAGGTTTTGCAGAATATGGGCACAAACTGCTTAACATTTGAGGAATAGTTTACGGTCTTCAGGTTAAAAACATCTGGAGCTATGCCAGGGACTAAACATGTAGAAGTTTGCAGAAAGACTGTGATAGACCGCATTAAATCCCAACTCTAGACAGGTTACCCTCAATCTGTGAGATCCCTAGACTTCCTTAATGAACAGCCTTGGTCAAATCTAGATTCAGAACTATAAAATTCAGTGAAAGATGTTTAAGTTTATTTATTAGTGTCACAAGTAGGCTTACATTAACACTGCAGTGAAGTTGGCTGTGAAAATCTCCTGGTCACCACACTCCTGTTCAAGTACACTGAGGGAGAATTTAGCACGGCCTTTCGGACTGCAGGAGGAAACCGGAGCACCCAGGGGAAACCCACGCAGACACAGGGAGAACAGTGCCCCAAGTCAGGAATCGAACCTGGATCCCTGGTGCTGTGAGGCAGCAGTGCTAACCATTGTGCCAGATGATGAACCAAACCAAGAGGTTTCTCGGAGAGGTAACAAAGTGTACATATTTTGGGGGGAAAAAAAAAAAATCAAGCTATTTGACTAGTAAACTTTCAGCCATAAGAGTAGGTTTGTTTAATGATAGGCCCTTATCTCTGACTCTATAAACAGAGGCAACTGGAACTAGCTTTGGGGTTTAAAAAAAAAAGAGGGGGTGGCATGGACAAGTTGGGCCGAAGGGCCTGTTTCCATGCTGTAAACCTCTATAATGTTGTTTCTTAATATATGGAACAATTGTTCATACTCCTTTCCAAACAAAACATGGTGTCCTCTCAACCAGGTGAATAGATGAGCTGACTGGTGTAGTACAGGGCCACGCAGGTAAAGAAAGTTGTAGGTTTGATCCCCAGCCTGTGTGGAGGATGCTGGAGCATAGGAACAGCAGTAGGCCATTCCGCCTCCTGGAGCCTGCTCCGCAACTCAACGAGATTACATATCCAATCGGCTAACAACTCCAGCAACCTGCCTGGAATCCATACACCCTGATACCCTCATTTAACAAAAATCCTTCAAATCTCAGTTTTGAAACCTATGTCTGCATGGGTTTCCTCCGGGTGTTCCGGTTTTCTCCCATAGTCCAAAGATGTGCCAGTTAGGTTGATTGGCCAAGCTAAATTAACCCTGTCAGGGGGATCGCCAAGGTAAACATGTGAGCTTACAGAATACGGCCTGGGTGGGATTGCGATCAGTACAGACTTGATGGGCCGAATGGCCTCCTCCTGCACTGTCAGAATTCTATGGTTCTATGAAAATGTCCAGAGTGGAGATTGAAGAGGACGGTGTCACACTGGAAGTAGATATCACTTGTCCCGAACAGACAAAAGTTATCAAAGAAAATGGCAGATACAATGCTGAAGGACAGCCAGAAGCAATGGTGTGAGGACAAAGGGTGTGCTGTCAAGAAATCTTGTGCCTCAAACAAGGAAAGAAACTCAAGATGCTACATTCCAATCGGCTTTCCCGTCTGCCTTGGGAACCTGGACACTAAGTAAAGACCTTTGAAATGTAGGTTCTAAGACGTGTGCTGAAAATTCCATCTGCAGTCTATAAGGCAAAGGAAGAAGTGCTCAAAACAGCAAGAACAAAAATGACCTCCAGAAAAAGACATGTCAGAATTTCAGCCAGTTGATCAGAGCTGAAAAACCGCAGAGATCATTTCCAGAGAGTAAAGTGGAGACGGCAGAAAGAGGGGCTAAGTATAGTTGGATGATGGACAGTTAGAGATGAGCTACCGACGCTGTTACAGGTTTTCAGCACCCAGGAATCCCAGTTTCATTAAAGTTTATTTTAGTGTCACAAGTAGGCTTACATTAACACTGCAATGAAGTTGCTGTGAAAATCCCCTAGTCATCACACTGGAACGCCTGTTCGGATGCACTGAGGGGGAATTTAGCATGACCAACACGCCTTTCGGAATGTGGAGGAAACTGGAGCACCCGGAGGAAACCCGCGCAGACACAGGGAGAAGGTGCAAACTCTGCACAGACAGTGACCCAAGTCGGGAATCGAACCTGGGTCCCTGGCGCTGTGAGGCAGCAGTGCTAACCAATGTGCCACCCTATGGCACACCTCCAATACAACAACCACTGTGCAGATGGAGCAAGTCGAACGAGCGTGACACACCAGGATACGATCTCACCGGTAGGTGTAGCTCCAAGGCAGGCAGACAGGAGAATTGACCAGAGTTCTTCCTCAGGATTCCTACAATGACCCACTATGAGAAAGCTCATCTGCAAGTTTATTCTCCTTGGTAACACACCTCCTCAGTCAATTAGCCTCCCAATGTTAATTGTGCACACTCATGCAAATTATCATGTGGGGAGATTCTGTTACCAATGGAACCAAAATCATCAAAAAACTCCCAGCTTTGTGAGAAGATAAAGGATGGGAACATATAAAAGGCAAAATGGGAGATGTTCAATCAAATATCTCGAATTGATTCCCAAATAGAAGGCTACAAATTAAGTCCCAAAAGGTACCCTTTATAATTAGTTTGCCTTCATTCTCTTATTGGGAAGCCAGGAAGATTGGCAAGCAGTGGCAAAGGATTCTAAGTTTGGGGGGGGGGGGGGCAGTAATACAGCAATTTATTTTATTTATTAATGCCTTTTTAAAACATTTAGACCATTATGTGGGTAAGATGAATATAGACAGATATGGGTCAACGTGGGCAATTGGGATTAGCTTAGTAATTTAAAATATGGGCAGCATGGACAAGTTAGAGTGAAGGGCCCATTTCCATGCTGTAAACCTATATGACTCTAAGTAGGCTTACATTAACTCTGTAACGAAGTTACTGTGAAAATCCTCTAGACACCACACTCACACGCCTGTTCAGGTATGCTGAGGGAGGATTTAGCATGGCCAATGCACCTAACCAGCACATCTTTTAGACTGTGGAAGGAAACAGAAGCACCCAGAGGAAATCCACGCAGACACAGAGAGAACGTGCAGACTCTGCACACCGACCCAAGCCAGGAATCGAAGCGGGATCCCTGGCACTGTGCGACAGCAGTGCTAACCACTGTGCATATTTGCTTTTTGCAAATCATGTCTTCAGACACCTCTATTAAAAAGGCAGAATGATGCAATGGCAAAGATTGTTGGCCAACCAGTTTGACAGATTAGTTAGAGGCATGTTGTGCCCAGGAGGAAGGGAGAGAGAGAGAGAATGAATATGCACATGCAGCAATATGACAGGCTGATGGCATAGTGCACATATTCGGGCACTGATGCACTGCAGCATAGAGCAAGAGACGCAGTTTCCCCACACATACACACAGAGCTCTCCCAGTCTCAAGCTAAAACTGCCTCTTAAGTGCAGAGAACTGGCCTCCTGGTCGCTTCTGTGGGCTCTCCTGGCCACAGCAAGTCATCCGGTACAGAATAGAGGAGTGGCAGTAGATGAGAGGGAAAGAAAAGTAATTTGGACAATGTAGGGAATTTTAAAGATTGACAATGTCATTGGGTCTGTCACCTTTGGAATGCAAATTCACACCCCTACCCCAAACTGATGTGGAGAGATTAATCCCAGATGCTGTTAACATCATATTTTTTAAAAAAATTCTTGCAAGAAACCCTATGAAAACAAAGAGGGGTGGATCATTCTCACACAGTCGTGCTGTGTGCATCTGCTGAAGCAAGGCTGCCAACAAGCAACTGCCCTGTAGCAAAAGCTCCAGTGGTTTAAGCAAAGGAGAGTTATCCGAGCGTCCCCTGCCGCCGCTTCCCAAAATTACCCCTGAAAGCACTCACTTTTACAAAACTACAGAACGTCAGGAAGTCAGTCACCAGCAGTGTCCCCAATACACTGTCTGCAGAATTCCAACTATCGTCTGCACTACTGATTGCATATTAACATAAGATGTTAAAGTGGGGAGGGGGGGGGGGGAGGTGGTTACAGGAGGAAAGGTAGAGAGGAATACTGCTTTATTACAAAGGGGAATGACAAAATACAATCCATACTTTTCAGTTTCTTTTTGGACATCTCTTGCCTCCCTTTTGTTACCCCCCTCCCCCCGGAAGGGGATAGAGATCCCACCAAACTGTAAACGTGCTGACCCCCAGAAGCTATTCGGAAGCCTGTGACATTTACAGCTAGTGACATCGCTAAATCAAATAAGAGAATGGCTAAAAATAGCCACTTGTGTCGCAGCCAGTGCGTGGTTTAGACATGGACAGTGTGATTCATCTCCCGGACTGAGAGAGAGGGGAGTGGGAGACAGGAGAAGGCAGAACGCCACACGTCCTTTTATCTCTCTTGCTTTGAGCTAGGGCACTGCAACAGGACTGGGGGGGGGGGGGGGGATTTTTTTTGTTTGCAAAGCGTTCACTCTCTCTCTCTCTCCCTCCCTCCCTACCCCCCCCCCCCCCCAATGTCTGCAGGTACAGTGATAAATAATCCGATTACCCCTCCCTTCCCTTCGCGGCTCCCACACCTGCATTGCGGCTGAAGTGACCCCCAAACAAGGCTACTGACCTCCCCCTTAACCCTCTCTGCCAAATGGAATAAACAAAAGGAACATTCCCACCGCACCCCCCCCCCCCGTTCAAAGCAGACAGAGTTTCCCCGCCCTGCCTCTAGATTACAATTCACCCCTCCCACCACCTTTCTAATAATCACAATCTCCCTGTAATTCACTTTCTTTAGGTACACAATTGGGGTTTTAGCCCTACGAGAGAAGGGGAGGGGGGGGGGGCTTAACCAGACCAGGTCGATTTGCCTTCCATGGAACTTTTACAGGGGGCTCAGAATCTAGGACAATGAATGAATGCTGCTTTTGTTTATTTCTTTCCCTCCTCTTAAGAGGCAATCTATTTATTTAACCTGTTTCTGTCAACACCTGAACATCCCCGAGCTGTGGATGGAGGTTTAAACTTCCAGGCCAGAATAAAATATCTCCATTCCCCGGGTACATTGGAAGAGAGTTTGTGGTGAGAGAGAGAGAGCCTCCCAGATACAGCACACAGTCGGGAAGGGTAACACAGCAGCTCACAGAAGTGTTAATTCAACCAGCCTGGGTCTTTTAACCGCGGGTGAGAGTTTGAACTTGGTGGGGTTGCGGGTCTTGTGTGTTTGGTAACAGATCCGTCTGGTAGTAATTATGCACTTGTTCCGGTCACCACGAAGTCCCCGCCTGAATTATTTAAAGTTTGGGTGGGGGGGGGAGCTGTCTGCTTTACATTGTAGCACTCACTGTTTGTATAAATACAATTTAAATGGACCACTTTGGGGCAAGAAGAAGTGGTAAACCTCACTCTATGTTACTGTACCAGCTTCCTCCTTACACCCCCTCCCACACCATACCACAACACAACACAAACAAGGAAGGCTCTTGCACAGAACATTCTACTTGTACAAATTCTATTCCATACATCAACTTGAGTTAGAGAGATAGGTCAAAGCCCAGAAAGAGACCCCCCCCCCTACACCAAGTGGCAAAGGCTGTATTAAACTTTTACAAAAGACTATCAAAAAGATACTTGGTAAGGACAGCATCCACACACACACACACTGATCACATGTGTGTTAAATAGAGGCCGTTGGAAGCGGGATTTGGAAAACACACAATGTACACCATTTCCATCTTCAGGGCAGCAATTTACTTGTTAAGTATCAGAAATGCTGGACAGATAATCTAATCCTGCTCCCCCTTCTGTGACCCACACACACTGTCAACGTTTTAAGTGAACCGAACCAGGAGGGAGGTTGGGTGGATACAGATGGATATATTGTTCAGACACTTCCACCTTGGTGATGCTGACATTAAATCCTTCCCTGTCTCAAACCAACCCCCACCCACCGAACGCCAGAGACAAAACCCCCCTCCACAACCTGCCCAGTCACTCACCTCTGGCAGACAGTTTCTTGGTGTTAATAATCTTTGCAGCGTACTCCTGCCCCGTGGATAATTTAACACATCTGCGAACGACGGAAAAGGCACCCCTAAGGAAAAGTGGGGGGGAGGGGTGGGTATGGATAGAGAGGGGGAAAAAGAGAGAGAGAGAGAGATAAGAGGGATTTTAATCCAGAAGTGTACAAGGAGGAAGAAAAGGGGTAGGGGGGGGTCAAAAACAAGGGAGGAGAGACAGACAACAGCTGGACTGGGACAGTTTCTGCAGGGGTAAGAGGAGGGGGGAAAGAAAGAGGGGGTAAAAGGAAAAGGCAGCATACTTTCCTAGCTCTTCATACAACTGGTACTCGTCGCTAAACCTGGTACACGTTGCGGTAGTGGCCATGTTGAAATGAAAATCCTGGAATTGGTTTGCATGCACTCGCCTGTCAGTTTGTAGGGAGGTAGACAAAGCCACTAACGCGAGATTACGAGAGAGAGAGAGAGAGAGAGTGAGCTGCTAGCTGCAGGACGTGAGTAGATCCTGAACGCTGACTGCTCTCACACACAGCTCGCCTGCAGAAACTTATCGTAAAGGTGCTCTTCTCCCGTTCCCCACCCTCTCTGGAAAAAAAAACCAAAACATTTTAAATGTTGCAAGAGTGGTAAAACTATCTCACACAGTGCACGTTTAGCATCAGAAATGTGCTTTTATTAAAAAGTTACCTCTTGCTTTTTAATCCACCTCCCCTTCAGGAAAAAAAAGTTAAAGGACACAACTAAAGTTCTCCAAATTTCTTGAAGTTCGACTGTGAGGGTTGTAACTGGCACACGTTAAAAGGGGAATAACACGGCAGTAAGTTATTAGCCAGGGTGTGTGGTGGCGGTGGAGGGGGGGGAAGAAATGCACCACTTCCACTTATCCTGTGCAATGCCAGCGGAAACGTTATGGTTAAAACTCAGAAGGAGTTTCACAGCTGTTCTGGCATGGGACTGGGGTGGGGATGGAGTAGGCCAATTAATACTTGTAGGGGGCATCCAAACAAGAATTACAGTACTTACAGTACCATTCTTACACTATACTGGGAAACTGGTTCACCCGACATGATGTTACTGCTCAGGGGAAGCCTGAGTCAAGCGTGACCTTCGGGTGGGGTAAGATTAGAAGGTCAGATCCCACCAATGGGATCCATGTTGAAGCCCTTGATAGCCACTTTGTCATGAATCCAGGTCGGCACTAATTAATTATCAGCCTCTTTAATTGGAGTAACTGGAAATAAGAAAAGAGAGAGGTGTAAAGACTGTTAATTTGTTAGCCCAGTAAGAAGTCTTACAACACCAGGTTAAAGTCCGACAGGTTTATTTGGTAGCACGAGCTTTCACTCCTTCTTCGGGTGAGTGAAGAGTTGTGTTCACAAATCCAGATCAATTCATTAGCCCCCATTCTAGTGCATAATTTCTAAATCGCCCTATGTTATATATTGTCATTAGGACCATACTTATAATGGAAATTGCCCATGTAAACTTGTCATGCTGTAATTACATCCTCCTGCCAGTTGACAGGAAGTGCGCACAGAGGTATTATTTTTACTAAATTACTGTGTGGGGTTATACATGTTTAATAACTCTGATGACCTGTAACAGATCCATAATCCCATTGTGTTATGATTCGTTGCCGCTTCCTAATTGCACTGGGTCAACAGGTTAGTTACCCCAAGCAGTCTTCATGTTGCATGTTTGTGTCATGCTTCTTGTATATGTCCACATTTTATGGCGAAACGGATAATATAAATTTTACGAGGATGTTGCCAGGACTGGTGGGCCTGAGTTATAGGGGGAGCTTGGCCAGGCTAGGACTTTATTCCTTGGAACGTAGGAAAATGAGGGGTGACGTAACTGAGGTGGAGAACATCACGAGGGGCATAGATAGGATGAACACACATAGCCCGGAATTATACTGTCCCACCCACCATGGGAATTGGAGCAGGCGAGGGGCGCAGAATGGAAAGGTCCATTGACCTCAGGCAGGATTTTACGGTTTTGGGATGAGCAAGATCGTAAAATCCCACTCATGGTATTTTTCTCGGGGAGGTGGAATTGAAGACTACAGGGCATAGGTTTGAGGTGAGAGGGGAAAGATTTAAAAGGGAGCTGAGGGGTAACTTCTTCACGCAGAGGGTAGTGCAATATGGAATGAGCTGCCATAGAAAGCATTTGAGGCAGAATCATAGAATCCTACAGTGCAGAAGGAGGCCGTTCAGCCCATCAAGTCTGCACTGACCACAACCCACCCAAGCCTTATCCCCATAACCCAATGCATTTACCCTAGCTAGTCCCCCTGACACTAAAAGATTATTTAAAATGGCCAATTCACCTAACCAGCCCATCTTTGGACTGTGGGAGGAAACTGGAGCACCTGGAGGAAACCCAGGCAGACACGGGGAGAATGTGCAAACTCCACACAGAAGGTGACCCAAGCCGGGTATCAAACCCGGGTCCCTGGCACTGTGAGGCAGCAGTGCTAACCACTGTGCCACCATGCTGCTCAATACAGGTACAATGGCAACATTTAAAAAGCACTTCAATAAGTACATGGATGGGAAAGGATTAGAGGGATATGGGCCAAATGTGGGCAATTGGGACTATTTGGGAGAGTACCATGGCCAGCATGGAGTGGTTGGGCCAAATGGCCTGTTTCCATGCTGTACTTCTCAATTTTATAAATTGTATGTTGCTGGAATGTGAGCCATGTTATGATGTTTTTCATCTTGCTCTCCTCAGGATAAATGCAAGAATACCAAATTTCAAAATCAGGTCAATTTACACTACAGGAGAAAATAATGCTGATTGGTTGACAGGTCAACTCTGGCTGAGGTGTTGCCATGGAGAAAATAAATGGGGACAATGATAGGTTCCCAAAGCTCCCAGGTGTCCAAATGTGTTTTGGGTGGCGTGCGTAACCACACAATTATTAGTTTACAAGATAGGGCACTATAATTAGCATACTAGATACTCTGCACACTTTACACTCTATTTATATTGTTAATTGTAAACCTCCCCTAGGGGCATTCTGCTAGGTGAATCGTTCAACAATCAGTCATGGCTCAGTTGGCAATTCTCGCCTCTGCTTGTGGCTTCAAGTTTCACCCCAGAGATTTGGATAGTACTGCAGTGCAGTACTTCAGGAGGGCAGCAGAGGGGCTACCTTAAAGCTGGAACCTCGATCTGAGGCCCCTGTCCACTTTCCAAGGAGGTGCGACTGAGTCCCTGCGATGAAGGGGTTGTCCAATAATACGAGGCTGAGGGCATCGGGCTAATATTCTCTGGAGTTTAGAAGAATGAGAGACAATCCCTTTGCAAGATTTTGAAGAGGTTTGATCTTGAATCTTTGGAATTCTCCGCTCTAGAGGGTTGTGGTTGCTACATCATTGAATATATTTAAGACTGGGATAGACTTTTGGTCTGTCAGGGAATTAAGGAATATTAAGGCGTAGATGAGAAAATGGAGCGGAAACCCAAGATTTGTTTTAATACTTTGATGGAATGTGGGCATCATTGCCCATCCCTAATCACCCTTGAACTAAGTGCCTTGCTAAGTCATTGCAGAGGGTAGTTAATAGCCAACCACACTGCTGTGGATCTGGAGTCACCTGTAGCCAGACCAGGTAAGGATGGCAGATTTCCTTCCCAAAGGAGACATTAGCAAACTAGATGGATTTTTACAACAATGATTTGATTTCATGGTCATCGCTAGACTTTTAATTCCAAATTATTTACCAAATTCAAATTTCACCCAAAGCCATGGTGGGATTTGAACCCAGGTTTCCAAAGCATTACCCTGTGTGTCTGGGTTATTAGTCCAGTGAAAATCCTGGTATGCCACTGCCTTGCCTTGAATGTATTGAATGGTAGAGCATGCTCTTGGCCTGTGTGGTCTACTCTTGTTGCTGTTTCTTATGTTCTTGCAAATAAGCCCAAGGCAAAGAGGAGTTTGACCAGTGTTCCGACCAATATTTATCTCTGATATGACAGATGAGACAATGATCTGGTCATTATGAATTTCCGATGGTGCGGTCTTGCTGTATACAAATTGGCTGCCACAATTCCTACATTTCAACCAAAACTCCACCGCAAAAACACTTATTCTGGGGTGATGTGGAATTGCTGGCGCTGGTCTAGAGTCGGCACAGTAAGAATAACATCAGATTAAAGTCCAACAGGCTTATTTGGTAGCATGAGCTTTTGGAGCTCTGCTTCCTTTCCTGATGAAGGGGCAGCAATCCAAAAGCTCCTGCTACCAAATAAACATGTTGCTTTGAGGCGATTTCAAAGGTTGTAAAAGGTTCCAACTCAGGGCAATCCTTTCTCTCTTTCTGTGATTCAAAAGGTCCAACGTTCCCAAAACTATTTTCACACGTGCAAAGTGTCATGTTCACCACGTAAGGGCAATATTTGGCACATGCTGGAAATCTGAAACATCAACAGAAAATGCTGAGAGTACTCAGCCGGTCAGGCAGCCTCTGTGGGGAATCCACAGATGTCCTGTGACCTGCTGAGTATTTCCAGCATTTTCTGTTTCATCATTAATTTACAACCTGGAACCTTTCCTATTAAGGAAAGTAAAATCCTGGAAACTCTCAGCAGGTCTGACAGCATCTGAGGAGAGAGAATAGAGCCAATGTTTCAAGTTTGGATGACCCTTCGTCAGAGCTTCATCATTCAGACCAGAAACATTGACTCTGCTCTTTCTCCACAGATGCTCTCAGACCTGCTGAGATTTTCCAGCGTTTTCTGTTTTTGTTTCAGATTCCAACAGCTGCAGTACTTTGCCTTTACTAAAGTAAGAACCTGCATTTCTATAGCTTCCATGGGCTTATATGGGTGGCAGAGTGGCGCAGTGGTTAGCACTGCTGCCTCAGTGCCAGGGACACGGGTTCAGTTCTTGTCTTGGGTGATTGTCTGTGTGGAGTTTGCATATTCTCCCCGTGTCTGCTTGGGTTTCCTCCAGGTGCTCCGGTTTCCTCCCACAGTCCGAAAGACATGCTGGTTAAGTGCATTTGGCCAAGCCAAATTCTCCCTCAGTGTGCCCCCACAGGTGCCGGAGTGTGGCGACTAGGGGATTTTCACAGTAACTTCATTGCAGTGTTAATGTAAGCCTACTTGTAACACAGGTAAATAAACTTTAAACTTTACGGTGGTGCAGTGGTTAGTACTGTTGCCTCGCAGCGCCAGGGACCCAAGTTCAATTCCAGCCTCTGGTCACTGTCTGTGTGGAGTTTGTGCTTTCTCCCCGTGTCTGTGTGGGTTTCCTCCAGGTGCTCCGGTTTCCTCCCACAGTCCAAAGATGTGCGGTTAGATTGATTGATCATGCAAATTGACTGTAGCGTCAGGTGGATTAGCAGGGTAAATGAGGGTTACAGGAATAAGGCTTTGGTGAGATTGTGGTCAGTGCAGTCTCAATGGGCCAAATGGCCTCCTTCTGTATTGTACAGAATCTATGGTTCTAAGTTTAATAAAATTGGGATTCCTGGATGCTGAAAACCTGTAAGAGCAGGTGAAGTTCTTTGGAGTGAGTGGCTCTTAATTTTTGTCATTCAATTTCTGAATCATTCTGTGCCTACTACTGTTCTTACATAGTGGTGGAATTGCTCACCTTTTGGACAACTGATTCAGCTCTCTGGAAATTAGGACCAGGGAGGGTTCCCAGAAGTCTGCCAATATTTTCCATGGGGTGGCCACCCAGAGAAGGTAGACAAAGACTAGCTTTCAGTTTGGTTGTACAGAGCTGGAATCCTGCTAAAAAGAGACAGGTTGTCTTGCACTCATCAGGCCAATTGCTAGAATGTCCAATTTCAAACGATCGCAACTATTTATATTGTTGTTGTGTCAAAGAAGAACAGGCAAAGGGATGCTAATTTTGGCATCCCCTGTGTTACAAATTGTTGTGTTTGTTGGGAATTTGGCGTTCTTGTGTTTGTCCTGATGAGTGCAAAATGAAAAACTTCAACAACACGTATCTCTTTTCAACCAGATTCACAATGAATCTTGCAGATTCTGTACTGAGGGCACCTTGCATAACCAAAGGACATAGCTCAACTAAATGGAAACTGGCTGCCGATCTTGTTTTTAACTAGCTTTAGGCAGGTACTTTCTGGATCCCCAAGTTGGAAAGTACTGCTGTGACTCAGAGACATGGCATATCCTACTGCACATAAATTACCACAAATACACTGGCACAACGACAAGTCTTTAAACCCTTTCTTAAAACAGGCTCACTCTTGGAGTATAATTGGTATCAGAATGTACCTTTTACAGCATTGCATGGCACTAATTATTAGTTCAAAGCTCAAAGAAAACCTGAAGTAATGAAAAAGCACCACAAGAACAATACAATACAAAATTAGGACCCAGTGTGGAATAAGTGGCCAATTTACATAGAATTATACAGAATTTACAGCACAGAAACAGGCCATTCAAGTCTTCGTCCGTGCAGATGTTTACACTTCAAATGAGCTTCCTTCCACTCCAACTCTTCTAGCTCCGTCAATGTACCCATCTATTCCTTTCCCCCTCATGTTCACACGTAGCTTCCCCTTAAATGCAAGTCAAAGAACACAAGAAATAGAAGGAAGGGGAAATCCCCAGGCCCTTTAAGCCTGCCCCACCATTCAATACGATCCAGGCTGACCTATGCCAGCCTCAACTAAGTCACCCCAACTCATAGATCTCATAGTACAGAAGGAGGCCATTCAGCCCATCAAGTCTACATCACCTCTCAGCCAGGCTTACCCCATAACCCCACATGCTAATCCCCCCTGATTTATATAGTATACATAGGCAATTTAACATGGCCAATCCACCTAACCTGCACGTATTTGGACTGTGGGAAGAAACCAGTGCGCCTGGAGGAAACCTACGTTGACATGGGGAGACTCCACACAGTCACCCAAGGCCAGAACTGAACACGGGTCTTAAGGCTGTGAAGCAGCAGTGCTAACCACTGCCACCATGTTGTCCCATGTGTTAGCTACTCCACGTGTTAGCAGGTTCTTACCACTGTCTTGGTACGGAAGTTCCTCTTAAGTTCCTGATTGGATTTATTAGTGACTGTCTTATATTTGTGCCCCCTGGTTATGGTCTTTTATGTACTGCACCCACTCCCCAGCACCCACAAGTGGAAACATCTTTCCTACATTACCTTATCAAATGGGGAGGTCTTGTGAGCAGAGTGGGTAACATCTCTGACTCTGAGCCAAAAGATCTGGGTTCGAATCCCACCCCAGGACGTGGTGGTTGGATAGGCTTATAACATGACCAGATTGATTATCAGCCTGTGAGTCTTTCGAATGCATACCGATCACAGGGGGGAAGAGTGGGAGAGATTCTGCTCAGCCATGTGATGGGAAGAAAGTTGGAACCTTCCCACTGAGACACAAAAATGTCAAATTCGTATAACTGGAGTAAATCCTGCTGCGTTTTTCAGTGGGAGTTTCAAAATGAATCTCCCACTCTCTGCGCACTGCAGAATGCCCCAGCATAAATCAGTCCAAAAATCAGTGGACTGGGGCTACTCTTGCTGGAGAGGCTGACGGCATAGTGCTGAGTGGGGCACTGCGCATGGCCTGATCTGTTGGTATCAAGATCAACACACGCGCAGTGGCCCCGCACTGCGGGCCTCCCAATCGCTGGCCAGCTCAAACACTGGCTAGCCCTTCAACCACACCACCACCTCCCCCCCCAAACATCACCTGCTGTGCCACCCTCTCCATAGCCCAGTCTCTGGCACCCCCCAACCTGGTAAGAAGTCCCACAACGCCAGGTTAAAGTCCAACCAGTTGCATCTCCACATCATGACTACCATCAACACCGCAAACTGCCGGATCCAAGTGGAGAGGATCTCCAAGAAGATTGCACATATTGACACAGACATCAAGTTTTTACAAAGATGCAAGAAAGCAGACAAGATACCGAAAGGACTACAGATCACGAACCCACTCAGGTAAACTGGTTGGAATTTAACCTGGTGTTATGACACTTTTTACTGTGTTTACTCCAGTCCAACACCGGCATCTCTACATCATGCCCCCCAACCTGCCCAGGCCAACCTCGACCTACCCTCCCCCTCACCCCACAGCCTCAAACCCCCCTCCACCCTCAGTCCCTCTGTCCCAATTTTCCCCTCGTCACACTGGCAGCCTCGACTGCCCCCCATCCCCGCAGTCCTGACTCCCCCCCCACCACCCCCCTCCGGCCAGCAGTCTGACCCCTCCTCACCCCCTCCCAACCCTGATGGCCAGTGCCGATCGATGGCCTCTCCCCCTCTGTCACTCAACCCAAAGTGCAGAGTGACAGCAGGAACCCAACCCCCCACAGATGTCCCCCCATCAGGCCCTACCGTTGTTACGCCCTTGCATGCGTTGCCTGGGAAAGAGCCGCATGTACATGGTTTAGATTTTTAACGTTGGTCAGGCCCATGCGAATAAACAACGGGACTTGGAGCTAAAGACAAAGGTCCCCACACACCCACACATAAAGGGAAATCTCAAAAAGGGTGCAAAAACACTGGGGAAGCGAGAGGCGGAGAGAGGTTAAAAAAAATAGGTGAGAAGACAGGGGCAAGTTAAAAACAAAGTTCCCAGTAAGGGAAGAGTAAGGAAAGTAAGGGCGGCACGGTAGCACAGTGGTTAGCACTGCTCCTTCACAGCTCCAGGGTCCTGAGTTCGATTCCTGGCTCAGGTCACTGTC
This sequence comes from Carcharhinus amblyrhynchos, assembly GCF_965287045.1. Classification (NCBI taxonomy): domain Eukaryota; kingdom Metazoa; phylum Chordata; class Chondrichthyes; order Carcharhiniformes; family Carcharhinidae; genus Carcharhinus; species Carcharhinus amblyrhynchos. Next base: position 9,186,509 of record NC_137354.1, read on the forward strand.
TGTGTGGAGTTTGCACATTCTCCTCATGTCTGCATGGGTTTCCTTCAGGTACTCCGGTTTCCTCCCACAGTCCAAAGATGTGCGGGTTAGGGGGATTGGCGTGCTAAGAAATTGCCCCTTGGTGTCCAGGGATGCGTAGGTTAGAGGGATTAGTGGGTATAATATGTAGGGATATCGGGGTAGGGCCTGGGTGGGATTGTGTTCAGTGCAGATCCAATGGGCTGAAGGGCCTCTTTCTGCACTGTAGGGTTCTATGCTTATGGCATGTCCCCTTGGCGATGCCCAGTGGGCAATTCAAAGATGCCCTCTGGGCATTGGCACTTTACCCCTTGGGCAGTGCTGGGAGGCCCAGGCTGGCACTGCCAAGGTGGCTATTGGCCTTTAAAATACACACAAATTATTATTTGCATATATAAATCGGTGCGGAGCTGATAGCGCTGGAAATCTGGCTGATGGAGGCCAGCAGGAAGCCGGCTAAGTGACTTCCATTTCAGGCTACAGAAGCCCCCTTACTCTCGAGAAATGTATGCAGAAAGTATTTGTTGCCACAGCAACTCTGGGTGAACTCAAACACACCACCACATTTTGAAAGCCTTTCTAATGTTAAAGATACCCATCAGCTCAGCCCACAGCCTTCCCTTTTCGAGAAAAGAGAGTCCAGCGTGCCGGATATTATCATTGATTTCACAGCCAGGGACTTGGGGGAGGGGGGTAGCGGCTGTGCAGTGGGGGGCAGTGGGGGAAGGAAGTTCTCCATTGTTTTTGGATGAAAGCTTTGTGGAAGTATATCTAATAGATTGAGGGTGAGTTGGGGAGTTGAGAATTGAAGTGACAGCCAGTGGATGTCGCCAGCTGTGGGCAAGAACTGGAAGCATTTGTTTATGTGTCGGCCCGATAATGTCGGGCCTGCTTTTTCAGAACTCGCAGTGCAAGGTGGACCTTGCATCAAAGGGAAGAGCTGAAAAGAAAGAAAAAGCAGTGGGAGCCAAGTCGTTTGGTCAGGGGGGGTGGGGGAGGGAGGCGGAAAGCTGCAGAGCAGAGATAATATTGAGGAAGGCCATCAGAGATAACACAGGCTAGCTGTAGCTGGACCAATGGGAGGGGCCTGAACACACAAGAGGAAACGATGACTTAAAATTAGTGGCACACCAAAGGACGTAGTGCTAAAGGAGTGGGGGAAATGTTTGAAGCCAAACTAATAAAAGACTAAGAACTAAAATGCTGGACAGCACAACGGCAGACTACACTGCAGCAAGGCACAGTAGGAAGAGAGTTGACCCAGGATTTCCTTAGAAGAACTGTCTTTTTATATAAACACTCTGCAAGTGGAGTTACAAAGCGCTAATGACTTCTATCAGGCCATTGAGGTTGTCCTATTGGAATATGAACCCCTGATTAAGGGGTCAATTGATGCCTTCCGTGCCCTCTGGACACCGAAGAGACTGGGGTGTATTATTGACCCCTTTAATCACATTTTGATTTGATGTTTAGAGTTTCCTTTCCACTTTGTCCTTTGTTTCGGGTGGTTCTCCCCCCTCCCTTCCTTTTGGAAGTTGCCTGTTTCATTTTGTCCCTTCTTAATTTGATTTAGTTAATCTGGTTAGCCAAAAAGAGCGGAATCAATTGGTGGGTCAGTCTTTTTCCTGTATTTAACCGGGTCGTGTCAGTTCCTCTGGTGCTCCCAAAGGTGGACTGCTGACTGATAGAACTCAGTGCATTCCTGTTGGATTTGTAAATAAAGGGATTTTGGTGAAGACTTATTACAGGAACATCAGGGGATGGCTGTTCTCCACAAGAAATAAGGAGTCCCTGGGATTGCTCTTCTGGAAATAATCAGGAAAATAGGCTGAGAAAGTAATAGTTAATGGATGTTTTTTGAGGCTGGAGGAAGGTTTGTCCTGGAGTTCCCCAGAGGTCAGTATTGGGGACCTTGCTGTTCCTGAAATATATTAGACCTTGATGGACAGGGCACAGATTCAAATTGGCAGGTGATACAAAACTTGGAGGCACTGTGAAATGAGAGGAAGGATAGTGCAGAGTTTTGAAAGGAATTGAACAAGTTGATTGAGTGGGCGTGCAAGTGGCAATTGGAGTTCAGTGCGGAGAAAGGGGAAGTGCTTCATTTTGGTAGGAAGCACAATATAAAGCAAAGGGTACAACACTGAAAGAGGTACAGGGACAGAGGAACATGGGTGTATATGTAGTTAATAAAATGTAATAAAATAAAAATAAAGTATTCTGGGTTTTATTAATCGGAACAGAGAGCAGTGGTCCCACTGGTATGCTATGAAGGTCCCCCAAGAGTGTCACAAAGAAAAAGACTCAAAATTCATGCCATTAAACCAAAACTAACTTTTGTCTTCAGCTCTGTGGTCGATGTCTCCAATGAATCATGGGCCTCCCTTGCATGCATTGCCTGGGAAAGAGCCGCATGTACATGGTTTAGATTTTTAACGTTGGTCAGGCCCATGCGAATAACCAACGGGGCTTGGAGCTAAAGACAAAGGTCCCCACACAAAAAGGGAAATCTCAAAAAGGGTGCAAAAACACTGAGGAGGCGAGAAATGGAGAGGGGTTAATAAAACATAGGCGAGAAGACAGGGGCAAGTTAGAAACAAAGTTCCCAGTAAGGGAAGAAAACAGAGAAAGTAGGATGTATAATGGTGTACCATGACATGTAAAAGGCTAGGAACCACTGACATCGAGGATAATAACAAAATAGTTATGTTAAAACTTTATTAATTCATGGGACATGGGTGTCGCTGTCTGGCCAGCATTTATTGCCCACCCCTCCTTGCCTGAGGACAGTTGAGAGTCAACCACATTGCTGTGGCTCTGAAGTCACATGTGGACCAGACCAGATAAGGATGGCAGATTTCCTTCCCTAAAGGTCATTAGTGAACCAGACGGGCTTTTTGCAACAATTAACAATGGTTTCATGGTTATCAGTCAATTCTTAATTCTTGCTTTTTTTTATTGAATTCAAATTCCACCATCGGCTATGGCAGGATTCGAACCCGGGTCCCCCAGAACATGAGTTGAGTTTCTGGATTAGTAGACTAAGTAATACCACCAGGCCATTGCCTTTCCTTGTATAAAACACGGGTTTGACCTCAGCTGGAGTATTTCACCCAATTCTGTGAACCGCATTTTAGGAGATACGTGAAGGTATTGGAGAAAAGATTCCAAGGACTGGAGAATGTTTCCAAGGATGAGGAATTTCAGTTATGAATTCAGATTTGAGAAGTTGGGCCTGTTCTCTTTGGAGAGGAGAAGGCTGAGAGGAGATTTGATAAGGATGTTCCAAATTAACCAGGAGTCTGGACAGAGCAGATAGGGAGAAACAGTTCCCACTGGCGAAAGGATCAAGAACGCGGGGACAAGGGTTTAAAATAATTGGCAAAAGAGAAAAACAAACGACATGAGGAAAAGCTTTATCACACAGTGAGGGGTCGTGAGTGCACTGTCTGAAAGTGAGGTGGAGGCAGCTTTAATCAAGGCATTCAAATGAGAATTAGACTGTGATCTGAAAAAGAAGAATGTGTAGGGTTACAGAGAGGAGGGAATGGCATTCGGCAGGTTGTTTTTCCGGAGAACAGGCACAGGCACAACAGGTTAAGTGGCACTGTAACCATTCTGTGATTCTGTGACCTCGTTAATAGCATTGCCAAGTCTCCTCGTGTCTCAGCAATGTTATCCTTTCAGTAACTGAGGTGTACAGACCAAGAACATCCAGGTTTGAGTAATGGTCTGTGCAGTGGTAATAGGCTATGCCTTTTGGCTTCAGCACCCTGCGTTAGATACCACATTAGGCCATTTAGTCCCTTGGACTTTTGTTATGGACTGGAAAATTCTCTTGGCTTCTGACTCCATCAACCCCTTGAAATACAGGCATGTCAATTCGAGACAGTCTGGGGCTCAGTTGCGATGCCTCGTAGAACCGTAGAAAAGTTGACAGCAAAGGAGGAGGTCACTATACCTAGTGACGCCTCTCTTGAATCTATGTCCCCAGGTTCTAGAATTCTCCACCAAGGGGAACCATATTATCCTGTCCATACTATCTTTTTCCCTCATAATTTCATACACCTCTATCAAGTCACCCCGCAGCTCCCTTTGTCCCAAGGAAAATAACCCCAACCTCTTCTCATAGCTACACTTTTCCAGCTCTGTTAACATTCTTGTGAACCTCCTGTGCACTCTCTCCACAGCAATTACGTCTTTCCTGTGATATGGTGACCAGAACAGTACACGGCACCCCAATTGTGGCCTCACCAGTGTTTTGTACAATTCCAACACTGTATCCTTACTTTTATATTCTGTACCTCTGCCAATGAAGGAGAGTGTTCCATTTCAAGTGATGAAATAGCCAGTGTCATTTTAATTTCCAGATTCACATGTTTATGATGATCGGGTTTGCGTCCATTGGGCAACAGGAGAAGGTTCATGTTGAGGACAAGTATCATTGCTGGAAATTTGAGAGAAAGTCACCTACATTCTAAGCTACACAATGCCGCTGTTAGCAGGAGAACTAAAATGTATGGAGGGAGGAGAGACTTAAGTACGAACAAGTTTGAGTGCAAAGAAGAGGAATAGAATGATAAAAGCAAAATACTGCAGATGCTGGAATCTGGAACAAAAACAGAAAATGCTGGAAAATCTCAGCAGATCTGGCAGCATCTCTGGAGAGGGAGTAGAGCCAACATTTAGAGTCTGGATGACCCTTCGTCAGAGCTGAAGACAAGGAAAATCAGACAAGATTAATACGAGTGAGGATGAGGGGCTAGAAGTGGCAGAGAGAAAAAGACAAGTGGTAAAGATGAAGGCCGAGAATGGTGCTAATAGCGTTCATTAAGAGAGCGGAATGTGTACATGGCAGAACAAAGGTGCAGAGTATAGGAATGTGGCAGTGGGCCCTAGTGGGGTGGGAGAGGGATGGAAACAAGATGGGAAGTGAGATGTTAGAAGTGAAAAAATAAAAATAGACATATTAAAAATGGATGATTAAAATGAAAAGAAGAAATGAAATAAAGGAAACGGAGATACAATTGTAATATGGTATTCAATCGCATTTGGAATATAGTGCTCAATTCTGGTTGCCACACTACCAGAAAGGCGTCGAGGCTTTGGAGAGGGTACAGAAAAGATTTACCAGAATGTTACCTGGTATGGAGGGCATTAGCTATGAGGAGAGGTTGGAGAAACTTGGTTTGTTCTCACTGGAGTGACGGAGGTTGAAAGGCAACCTAGTAGAAGTCTACAAGATTATGAGGGGCGTAGACAGAGTGGATAGTCAGAAGCTTCTTCCTGAGATGAAAGAATCGATTACTAGGGGGCACAGGTTTAAGGTGTGAGGGGCAAAGTTTAAAGGAGATGTACTAGGCAGGTTTTTTACACAAAGGGTGGTGGGTGCTGGAACTCACTGCCAGGGAAGGTAGTGGAAGCAGATACGATAATGATTTTTAAAGGACGTCTTGACAAGTACATGAATAGGATGGGAATGGAGAGATATGGTCCCCAGAAGGGTAGGGGGTTTTAGTTCAGTCAGGCAGCATGGTCGGTGCAGGCTTGGAGGGCCGAAGGGCCTGTTCCTGTGCTGTAATTTTCTTTGTTCTTTTTTGTTCTTTGGGACGGAGTGGAGGTAGAGGAGAGAGTTCATGCTCTGAAGTTGTTGGACTCCAAGAAATAGAATGAACTAGATTGAAAAGTAACAGAAAGGGCTAGAGTAGGGAAGTTTGAAAGATCCATCATTGCTAAATAAGTGAAACAAAACCAACCCCCTAATGATTATTTTGCCTCAGTTTTAACAACTGAGCAAAATTGTCCCTTCATATCATATATTTAAGACAGTACATTCAATCTGATTAAAGGGAAAAAGCCAAGATGTTGATTTAATACTCATGTTTTTAGTTGAAATATTGAATTTCAATATATCTCCAAGCTATCCTATCACACTGTGATTCAATAACTTTATTGGCAATGAGTAATTTTTTTTGAGTTGCACACTTCATATTGTGGATTATTTTGCAGAGTAAGAATTGCCTGAGTTTAGCAGTGTTGGTGAATTTCAGTTCATGTTTATCATGGTGTCCCCTTTGTCATTTCAGGCCTTGCCACCACAAAATGAAGCAGAATTTGATATTCACTTTCAATTTCCAGTTCCTCCTCCCATTCTACATTTGTCAATTGTCAGACCTGTTCCCCTTTCATTCTTGTTCCTCTTCCTTCTTCCTGTAGCTGCCTCGTCATTTCACCCTGAGCAGTGGGTCCTGCAGTCACGACTTGCCCAATCCCACTCAAGCATAAAGTCTCCAACACTCCCGCGCCAGGACTGAAGGCTGCAGTGTCAGCAGCGCAGCGTTTAGGATCAGATGTTAAATTAAGGCTTCCAGCTGCTGCGAAAGAAGATCAGAGGATTTTTCCCGATATTTATCCTTCAACCACAATCAATTCCAATTCGAATTCTCTTGCTGCACCTAATGATGCACTAAGGCAGACTTTCCTCTTTTCCCATAGCTAGTTATTCCCAGTCACAGGTCACTGGTCTATCGCCAGGGGGTTTATAGCTTAAGGGGCAGCCACTCCACACCGAGCGAGGTTGTCCAGGAAACTCTCCTGCTCTCACCACCAGCCATTGGCGTGTAACTAGTCCAAAGATGTGCAGGTTAGGTGGATTGGTCATGGTAAATTATCCCATTGTGTCTCAAGATGTGCAGGTTAGGTGGATTGGTCATGGTAAATTATCCCATTGTGTCTCAAGATGTGTAGGTTAGGTGGATTGGTCATGGTAAATTGCCCCTTAGTGTCTCAACATGTGCAGGTTAGGTGGATTGGTCATGGTAAATTGCCCCTTAGTGTCTCAACATGTGCAGGTTAGGTGGATTGGTCATGGTAAATTGTCCCATTGTGTCTCAAAATGTGCAGGTTAGATGGATTGATCTATGGTAGATTGCCCCTTAGTGTCTCAAGATGTGCACATTAGGTAGATTAGTCAGGGTAAATTGCTCCATTGTGTTTCAAGATGTGCAGGTTACGTGGATTGATCATGGTAAATGTGTAGGGTTATGGGGATACAGCAGGGAGAAGGCTTAGATAAGATACTCTGTCAGAGAGTGGGTGCAGACTCAAGGGGCCAAATGGCCTCTTCTGCATTGTAGGCATTCTATGACTTCTTTACTTTCACTTGTAGTCCATCCTTTCTTCCTCCCTATCCTCTCACCCTCTTTCTAAATTTCTCCCATTTTCTCCTTTCTCTCCACCCCTGTTTCATTCTTGAGTTTCTTCAGGAGTTCCAAATGCAAGCTGAGTGCCTTCCGTGCGGAATTGGGGAAATGACATGGTGATGGATTCCACATTGTTGCTGTTGAGGTGGCTGAAGAAGGGAGCTTGGTTGATGCCAGTCTCTTTAACTGAGACTTGGGGGTGGAACTTCCCTGTCCCACCTGCCATGGGAATTGTAGCGGGTGGGACATGGACCCTGCGAAGGTTCATTGACCTCAGGTGGGATTTTCTGGACTTGGGGCCAGTGCGGCCGAAAGGTTCCACCTTAGGTGGTTGGCACGGTACAGAAAGAGAAAAGGAAAATCTTTAAACCTTCTCCAGTATTGGGGCAAGCATAGCTGGGGACTCCCACCCACAGAGTGATTGGGCAGAATGGCCTGTGCTATATCCAGTATAATTCTCTGTAATTTCTGTACCAATTTAAAGTTTATTTATTAGTGTCACAAGTAGGCTTATATTGACACTGCAATGAAGTTACTGTGAAAATCCCCTAGTCGCCACACTTCGGCGCCTGTTCGGATTACACTGAGGGAGAATTTAGCACGGTCAATGCACCTAACCCGCATGTCTTTCAGACTGTGGGAGGAAACCGGAGCACCCGGAGGAAACCCACGCAGACACGGGGAGAACGTGCAGACTCCACACTGACAGTGACCCAAACCGGGAATTGAATCCGGATCTCTGGCGCTGTGAGGTAGCAGTGCTAACCCACTGTGCCACTGTGCCCCAGAAGCTACTAAATCAGATTAATTCTCGAGGTATGTTAGACCAAAATGAACACATTAAATGAGTTTGTTCGAACATCCGCCAGACCCTTCTGCAGAGAAGCCGTGGCCTGTAATATGATGTTAAATCTCTGCAAGCTTGGTGCCAGCTGTACAAGAATAAGACAATGCAGGCCAAAGGAAATGAAGAAAGAAATAGGGCACAAACTCCCCACTGCAGCAAGGATGGGGAATTTGGCGCCCAGCCAAATCTCCATTCACTGCAGCGGGATGGGAAAATCCTGGCGGCGTGAATGGCCGTAAGATTCCAGCCGAAGACTTTTGTTTACACAGTGCCATTCTCAAATTCAGGACATCCCAAAGCATTTCACAGCTTTTTGAGGTGTATTCACAATTGCAATGTAGAAAATATGGCAGCCAATTTAGCACACAGCAAGACCCCACAAATATTAATGAGGTAATAACCAGATAATCTGCTCTTGATTTAGGGAAAAATGTTAACAAGGTCACCAGCAATAACTCCCCTGCTTTTCCCTGAATTGGGATCTTCTACCAGAGAAAGCAGGCAGGGCATTAGCCATTATCTCAATTGCAACACTTGTGACAGTGCAGCACTCTCTCAGTGTCTCAATGATTTGATTTGATTTATTATTGTCATGTGTATTAGTATACAGTAAAAAGTATTGTTTCTTGCCCACTATACAGACAATGCATACTGTTCATAGAGAATGAAAGGAGCGAGTGCAGAACGTAGTATTACAGTCATAACCGCGGTGTAGGGAAGGATCAACTTAATGCAAGGTAGGTGCATTCAAAAGCCTGATGGCAGCAGGGAAGAAGCTGTTTTTGAGTTGGTTGTGGTGTGACTGTAATGACTTCAATCAAGTCATTGAAGTTGGCCTATTGGAGTATGAACTCCCTGATTAAGGATTCAATTGACGGGAGCTTTTGCCTTGTACTTAACTGAGAGTGTCAGTTCCTCTGCTCCCCCACCCCGAGGTAGACCGCTGACTGATCGCACTCTGTGTACTGCTGTTAGAGTTGTAAATAAAGGGATTTTGACGGAGAGACTTCTGCCTTCACAGACTTATTACAGTGACCTCAGACTTTTGTATCATTTTCTTGATGGAAGAAAGCAGAAGAGAGAATGTCCAGGCTGTGCAAGTTTGTACATTCTCCCAGTGTCTGGGTGGTTTGCTCCGGTTCCTTCCCACAGTCCAAAGACATGCAGGTTAGATTGATTGGCCGTGCTGAATTGTCAGAGATTGGAAGGGTAAATGTGTGGGGTTACGGGAATAGGGCATGGCACAGACTCAATGGGCCAAACGGCCTCCCCCTGTACTGTAGGGACTCTATGAGACAAATCTCGAGTTAACGAAGGAGAGTTTCAGTAACAGCACAGCAGAGTCTGTGAACAATTTTGCTATCCGAATGTGAATCATAATTACCCATGAGTGATGAAGGTGGAGTTAATATGACAAAGGTTGGGAATAATGTCTGTAAATTTGAACCAAAGAAACAGATAGCTATTAACAGCGCAGCACATGAAGAGTCCAGCCCACTGTATGACTCATATAATACAAAGGATGAACCATGTTGTTATTCATGTCCCCCACAATCTCCTGGAGCAAATGTTCACAAATCTCTCACTGGAAACCTTATTATACACCTCCATACAAGTGGATAAAACACCCAGCATCAAGTCTTAACCTGTTCAAAGTGTTCACACTCAGATTTTCCTGCATTAAATAAATCAAAATGTACCATGTCTTGAACTAAATTCATAATTCTTCTGCTTCAGTCACATCACATACGGTGATGAACTGGGAAGTACAGAAACCAATCGGATCTGCGAGCTTTACAACACAGAATGACACAAATCAGCATCGCCTATCCTTTTCTCATTGCTCTCTCCTCTCTCTCTCTCCTCTCTCTGCTGATTATCTGAGCTCCATTCTCTATCTGTGGAATGCCACTGCGTACATTGAAACCAACACTGCACGGAAAATCTCGTGGCTTCTACAGCGAACAATGGATGTGGAAGACATTTGACGGTTGTCCTAGAGATAAGACCTTAATTTATGGGTGGGATTTCCTGGCCGCGCTCGCCCAAGACCAGAAAGTCCCACCTGAGGCCAAAGGGGATTTCCAAGGTCCTATCCTGCCCATTACCATTCCCGTAGTGGGTGGGACAGGAAAATTCTGCCCACATTAGATATAACGACCATCATGGCTAATTTATATACCTTTTTTAAACTGGACAAAGGCTTCAAAATGACTGAAACCATTGTTGGCTATGACTCAAACAAAAGGAACTTCATGGCATTCAGAACAGATGCCACCTCATTATCGCTGAACAAACACTCATGTCTCCTGCATGGTGGCACATTGATTACCACTGCTGCCTCACAGCACCAGGGAGCCAGCTCCGATTCCCATCTTGCATGACAGTTTGTACGTTCTCCCCCCTGTCTGCATGGGTTTTCTCCGAGTGCTTCAGTTTCCTTCCACAGTCCGAGAGACATGCTGATTAGGTGCATTGACCATGTTAAATTCTCCCTCAGTGTATCCGAACAGGCGCCGCAGTGTGACGACTCAGGGATTTTCACAATAACGTCATTGTAGAGTTAATGTAGATCTAGTTGTGATATTAATAAATAAACTTTAAACTGTGACTGCAGAGATCAAATCTGAAGGTATTGTACAAAGAGCACTTACATTTCTAAAGCTGATGGAGATGGAGATGACCAGCCGGCAAGGACAAAGAATCTCTGAAACCTCTTTCAAATTATCAGTGGTCCAAACATTACTGATCTGAAGAATCCAGATTAAGGAATATTAATTCTTCATCCAAGCCACTGGAGAACTGGGAGTCATCAGAACCTCTGTAAATAAACTGGTCAAAAGTATATGAGGTTTTATACGTACACCAGCATTGTGAACCTTGTTACTCATTCTGATTGTCTGTAAAATAAACTGACCCTCTGATTTTACCCTGTCTCGGCTTAGCTGTGGAGCAGTTGATGGAAACTGGATCACGCGAAAACCGAGGGGAAGAGGGAAGTGTGCTACCAATTAGAGAGGGGAACTAAAATCAAATCTGTTTACCGATGGGTGGCGAGAGGAGATATCAGGGCTCATTAAATTAAACCTTCCTTCTGCCTTAACACAGCCAATATGTTTTAAGCATGATTTTCTCCATAGTATCCCTTCAGTGCAGAAGGAGGCCATTTGGCCCAATGAGTCTGCACCAACCACAATCCCACCTAGGCCCCATCCCTGTAACCCCACACATTTACCCTGCTAATCCCTTGACACTGTGGTCAATTTAACATGGCCAATCAACCTAACCCACACATCTTTGGAGTGTGGGAAGAAACTAGAGCATCCTGTGGAAACCCACACAGACATGGGGAGAATGTGCAACGTTGCAAAAATCACAGACTGCGACTCTTTCTACGGTAGTGTTATTAAGTACAATTGGACAATGGCAGAAAAGGACCAACAAGTCCAATATGTCTGCCCCACAGTCACGATGCCTGGGACTTCACTAGATTGGACATTTCCTACTCATTACCCCGACAACCCAACAACCACTCCCTCTCCAACCCTCAGCAGGCTTTTAATACTCCACTGAGGTGCAGATTTTAGAGGAAACATTTATTGCCCATCCCTAGTTGCCTGAGGGCAGTTGAGACTCAACCATATTGCTGTGGTTCTGGAGTCACATATAGGCCAGATCAGATAAGGATGCCAGATTTCCTTCCCTTAGGACCCAGATGGGTTTTTCTGACAACAGACAATGGTTACACAGTCATCAGTAGATTCTCAATTCCAGATTTTTAAAAAAAATTGAATCCAAATTCCACCATCTGCCGTGGCGGGATTCGAACCCAAGTCCGCAGAACATTAGTGGAGTTTCTGGATTAATAGTGTAGCGACAATACCAGCAGGCTATCGCCTCCCCTTTACATTTCCAATCTCTACAATCATCCTGGGCATCACCAGGAAATAATAAGCCGTATCCCTCCGGATATTGCTAGGAACTGCATCCGAGGGGAAAAAAAATTGTAAGACCATTAACAAAAAAGAAAGTATTTTTGTTTCATTTCCCAAGCTGCCCCTACAGCCGTTTTTGTCCTCCGTTTCAAAGTAAATTATCAGTACGATAATGCACTACTTTTTAGTGGGAAGTGGGGTGTATCACTTTTGTAAGATTTGGTTGCATTTTTCTTTCCTTGCCACATGAGCTGACATCGAACCTGAAATAGAACACGACAGTGCTCTGGATCCCGTTCGAGTGAAAATGATGGCTATGACAGTTCAAAGTCATTGCTAGTCAGTTTGGGTAGAGCAGTGAGCAAAATGACTGGTGGTTTCATCCAGATAATTGACATACCACAATGGGAGGGGCAAGAACAGTTGGCCATTTTTTCCATTCTCCTTAATGAATAATCCAAATGTCTTGCAAATGTTAGCGTTTGAGGAGAGTGTCAGGAAGGGAGTGTGGCTGTGTTTATTTACGGTCCCAGGGGAAAGAGCATGGAACAGGGAGCAGCCATCATCCCCTTGCTCACTGACTTCCATTGGCCAGCAACACCTCAATTTCAAAACTCTCATCTTTGTTTTCAAATAACAAGCTCGTCCCTCCCTTTCTCTGCAGCCTGCTCCAGCACGACACTCCTCCAAGCTCGCCCCTCCACTAATTCTGATCGCTTGAGCAGCCCTGATTTTAATCGCTGCGCCATTGACAGCCATGCCTCCAGCTGCTGAGGGCCTAAGCTCTGGAATCCTCTCCCTAAACGTCACTGTCTCTTTCTCTTCCTGGAACATATCTCTTTCACCGAGCGTCCGAACAACCTCTTACTTGGCTTGGTTCAAATTCTGTTTGTTCGCGCTCCTGTTAAGCCCTTTAGGACGTTTTACTGCATTGAAAGAAATGCCGATGTATAAATTTACGTTGTTGTTGTGGGAATGGTAGTGAATTGGATACGTTCTCTGCGCAGTTTTCTGCACAAACTATGAAAAAAAGGTTCTATTTGCTTCACGATAAAGCACATTTGTTAAATTGGGAGTGGGGGCAGGGGGAATGGGTAGGGAATCATGTTTAAAAACTATAGCCAGACCTTGTGGGTTAAAATTCCTGTCTTTGCACATTTTAGTTAGAATCAACGCAAGATTTCGTATCAACAGAAAAGATCTCCAAACACTCCCAAAGTGGAGCAGCCTGGGTGGCACAGTGGTCAGCAGTGCTGCCTCACAAACGCCAGTGGTCAGCACTGCTGCCTTACAGACCCAGGTTCGACTCCCAGCTTGGGTCACTGTCTGTGTGAAGTCTGCACATTATCCCCATGTCTGCATGGATTTCCTCTGGATGCCCCAGTTTCCTCCCACTGTCCAAAGATGTGCTGGTTAGGTGGATTGGTCATGCTATGTTGGCCCCTTGGTGTCAGGGAGATTAGCAGGGTAAATATGTGGGGTTACAGCAATGAGACCTAGGTGGGATTGTGGTCGATGGGCTGAACAGGCTCCTTCTGCACTGTTAGGGACTCTATGATTCTGTGCTTGATTTTAACCGGAAATACGAATCAGAGATTAGAAGATGGCACAGTAGCACAATGGTTAGCACTACTGTCTCACAGAGCCAGGAACCTGTGTTCAATTCCCAGCTTAAGTCACCATCTGTGTGGAGTTTGCATGTTCTCCCCATATCTACGTGGGTTTCCTCCACGTGCTCCGGTTTCCTCCCACAATCCAAAGATGTGCAGGTTAGATGGATTGGCCGTGCTAAATTGCCCTTTAGAGTTTAAAGATGTGTAGGTTAGGAGTATTAGCCCTATGGGCATAGAACGGGGAGGGGGGGGCTAGTAAGATGTTCTTCCGGTGAATCGGTGCAGATGTGATGGGCTGAATGGCCCTCTTCTGCATTGTAGGGATTCTATGGTTTTACAGTAAATTTGGTAATCAATCCTCTATCACTCAGTTTACACCCTGACATTGCATGGTGTTGTGAAATTTTCACAGTACAGAAGGAGACCACCTAACCCACCTGTGTTAGCTCTCTGAAATAGTCATTTTCGTATAGATGTGAGGCAGAAACTTGAGTGCTGCACTCTCAGAGATGCCATCTTTCAGGTCAGATGTTAACTTGTTCCCCCAGAAAACAGTAACCTTGGAAATGACTGATACTGGCCCGAACTGGAATTCCATTTTAAGATACACAAGACTAGTTTGGACCAGTAAAGGTCATTTCCCTGATTTTTCTAGGCAGCTCTCAGCTAGCTGGGTGTAAAAGATCCCATGGTATTTTAATTCCATTCTCTCAGCCTTTTGTTCAAGACATTTTCAATTTTATCTGTCCTTTTCAAATATATTTAAAAAAAACAACTTGCATTCATATAGCCCCCTTCACAATCAGGCATCCTAAGGCATTTTACAGCCAATGAGGTACTGTTGAAGGGTAGTCACTGTTGTACTGTCGGAGACTCACCAGCCAATTTGTGCACAGCAAGCTCCCACAAACAGCAATGTGATAAGAACCAGGCATTCTGTTTTGGTGATATTGACGGAGGAATAAATTTTCGCCAGATCACAGGCCCTGCTATAGGAGAACTCCCCAAGTCTTCTTTTGAGATAATACCATGGGATCCTTTACATCCAGCTAGTTGAGAATTGTCTGGAAAAATCATTTAAACTTGGGAAATGACCTGTACTGGTCCAAACTAATCTTGTATATTTTAAAATGGAATTCTGGTTCAGACCAGTACCGGTCATTTCCAAGGTTACTGTTTTTAAGAACATAAGAACATAAGAAATAGGAGCAGGAGTAGGCCATCTAGCCCTTCGAGCCTGCCCCGCCATTCAATAAGATCATGGCTGATCTGTCATGGCTCAGTTCCACTTTCCCGCCCTCTCCCCATAACCCTTAATCCCCTCTCTTATCAAGAACCCATCAACCCGCTTCTTAAAAATATTTAGCGAGGCAGCCTCCACCACTTCAATGGGCAGAGAATTCCAGAGATTCACCACCCTTTGAGTGAAGAAGTTCCTCCTCAACTCCGTTCTAAACCGCCTCCCCTTTATCTTGAGGCTGTGCCCCCTAGTCCTACTGTCTTTTTTGAGCGGGAAGAGTCTCTCCACCTCTATCCTATCCATCCCATTCATCATCTTATACGTCTCAATGAGATCTCCCCTCATTCTTCTAAACTCTAACGAGTACAAGCCTAGTTTATTCAGCCTCTCCTCATAGCTCAATCCCCTCAACTCCAGTATCAGCCTAGTAAACCTCCTCTGCACTCCCTCCAGGGCCAAAATATCCTTGCGCAGGTGCGGCGCCCAAAACTGCACACAGTACTCCAGTTTTTGGAGATCAGATTAACATCTGACCTAAAGATGGTATCTCTGAGAGTGCAGCTCTCAAGTTTCTGCCTTGCATCTGTACTAAAGTCTTGGTGCGCAGTCTTAACAGCCATTCACACCACACTCCTCTGCAGCGAGATCGGAGAATTTGGCGCCCAGCCAAATCTCCGTCCACTGCAGCTGACTGGGAACGTCCCACCAGCACAAACGGCCATAACATTCCACAGCCTTGGAGTCAAACTCAGAAGCAAGAGTGGGGTGGCACAGCGGCACGGGGGTTAGCACTGTTGCCACACTGCGCCAGGGACCCAGGTTCGATTCCCGGCTTGGACCAATGTCTGTGTGGAGTTTGCACCTTCTCCGCCCGTCTCTGGGTGGGTTTCCTCCGGTTTCCTCCCACAGTCCAAAGATGTGCAGGACAGGTGCATTGGCTGTGCCAAATTGCCCCTTGCTATCCTGGGATGCGTAAGTTAGAGGGATTGGCAGGGTAAAGGCATTCAGGTAATTGGCATTCCCAGAGAGTGGTGACCCTCTGGAATTCATTACCACAGGAAGTAGTTGATGCCAAAAATATTGAATGTATTCACATAGCACTTGGAGTGAATGGGATCAAAGGTTATGGGGAGAAAGCAGGATTAGGCTATTGAGTTGGACAATCAACCATGATAATGAAAGGCGGAGCAGGCTCCAAGAGCCAAATGGCCTCTTCCTGCTCCTATCTTCTATGTTTCCTTGTAAATATGTGGGGTTACAGGAATAGGACCTTGGGTGAGATTGTTGTCAGTGCAGACTTGATGGGCCAAATGGCCTCTTTCTGCATTGTAGGGGCTCTATGGTTCTACCAACTGAAAAATAATGTTACCCATGTCCCTTTAAAAAGCTCTTATGAATTGTGATTCTGTCAGTGTAAGTGCTAAGATATTTCTCACTGTAACAATCCTCTTTATTAAAAGCGCTCTCATAACCTATCTCTTCCATTTGGTGACAACCTTAAATTTATGCCCGCTAATTACCATCTCATTTGAGCAGAATTAGTAATTCCGGATGTTCCTTACCAAAATCCCTTATCACTTTAAGCACTTCTATCAGATTCCACTCTTAATTAGTGGAACTGTAGAACGTAATTTGATGTTTTTGCTTGTTCACGTTAGGAAAACCCAGAAGTGAGTCCATTGCTCAAGGTCAGCCCTTGAAGTGGGTGAGTTTACCAAATGGGTACATTTCAAAGCAGTGGCCCTGCTGCCCTTGGTCAGAAGGGGGAATGGAACCTGAAGCCTTGGAGAGCAGAGAGCAGAGGATTTGAACCCAATATCTGCCTCAATGCAGGCAACAAAAGAAAATGATCACTCCTATGCTTGCTCGCAATGAAGCAATGCCTCAGTTTTAAAATCCTTATCCTTGTTTTCAAATCCCTCCATGGCTTCACGCCTCACTATCTCTGTAAGTTCCCCCAGCCTGCTTGAGATATCTGCACTCCTCCAATTCTGGCCTCCAGGGTATCCCCGATTTTAACAGTTCCGCTTTTTTTTATTCATCTGTGAAATGTGGGCATCACTGGTTGGCCAGCATATGTTGCCTGAGGGCAGTTAACCATACTGCTTTGGCTCTGGAGTCACGTAGAATCATAGAATTGTAGAATCCTACAGTGCAGAAAGAGGCCATTCGGCCATCGAGTCTGCACCAATCACAATCCCACCCAGATGCTATCCCCTAACCCCATGCTAGGATACCGTTCATAGAGAAGGAAATGATCCTAGCAAGTCCCACTGAACTGAGGGGCGATTTACCAAGGCCAATCCATCTAACCCGCACATCTTTGGACTGTGGGAAGAAACCGGAGAACCCGGAGGAAGCCCACACAGACACGGGGAGAACGTGCAGACATTGACCCAGCCAGGAATCGAAACCAGCTCCTTGATGCTGTGAGGCAGCAGTGCTACATTGTGCCGCCCTCAACTGTGGCACCATGCCACCCATGTAGGCCAGACGCAGGTGGTCAGGAAGGCGAATGGGATGCTGGCCTTCATAGCGAGGGGGATTGAATATAAAAGTAGGGAGGTCTTGCTGCAGCTGTATAGGGCACTGGTGAGGCCGCAGCTGGAGTACTGTGTGCAGTTTTGGTCGCCGCACTTACGCAAGGATATTTTGGCCTTGGAGGAAGTGCAGACGAGGTTTACTAGGCTGATGCCGGAGTTGAGGGGGTTGAACTATGAGGAGAGGCTGAATAAACTGGGCTTGCACTCGTTAGAGTTTAGAAGAATGAGGGGCGATCTCATTGAGACGTATAAGATGTTGAATGGGATGGATAGGATAGAGGTGGAGAGGCTCTTCCCGCTCAGAAAGGACAGTAGGACTAGGGGGCACAGCTTCAAGATAAAGGGGGGCGGGTTTAGAACGGAGTTGAGGAGGAACTTCTTCACTCAAAGGGTGGTGAATCTCTGGAATTCTCTGCCCGTTGAAGTGATGGAGGCTGCCTCGCTCAATATTTTTAAGACGCGGGTTGATAGGTTTTTGATAGGCAAGGGGATTAAGGGTTATGGGGAGAGGGCGGGAACGTGGAACTGAGCCACGACAGATCAGCCATGATCTTATTGAATGGCAGGGCAGGCTCAAGGGGCTAGATGGCCTACTCCTGCTCCTGTTTCTTATGTTCTTATGTTCTTATGCTCTTACAAGGTAAGGACAGCAGATTTCCTTCCCTAAAGGACATTAGTGAACCAGATGGGTTTTTATGACAATTGACAGTGGTTTCACGGTCATTAGTAGATTCTTAATTCCAGATTCTTTTTTGAATTCAAATTCCGTGGCAATATTCGAGCTGGGATCCCCAGAACATTAACTGAGTTTCTAGATTAATAGTATAGTGATAATATAACTAGGCCGTGGCCTCCCAACATTTGCCATTGCTGCCAAGTTCCTCATCTTTGGAATTCTTTCATTGAGTCTTTCCATCTCTCTTTCTCTCAACTTTAAGAAGATGCTGGAAACTTATTTCTTTAAGGAAAACTTCTGATCAGTTGCCTGAATATCTGTTTATATGGCTCAGTGTCACATTCTGTCTGATAAGATCCTGTGACATGCGTTGGGGCTTTTTATTACATTCAAGGCACTATATAAACAAAAGTTGTTGCTGTTGTTTTTGTTCTTGTTATCTACCTGGGCGTGACAAAGAATACTCAGGTTTAGTAAGGTAGGTATACAATTTTGCCAACGCAGAAGTGCTGAGATAGTTAGTGAGTTTCCATAAACCACTAGCAGTGGTTTAACAACCTATCCTGGTCCCCCCAGGCCAACACTATAGTTAAGAAAGCCCACCAAAGCCTTTACTTTCTCAGGAGACTAAGGAAATTTGGCATGTCCACTATGATTCTCACCAACTTTTACAGATGCACCATAGAAAGCATTCTTTCTGGTTGTATCACAGCTTTGTATGGCTCCTGCTCTGCCCAAGAACGTAAGGAATTACAAAAATTTGTGAATGTAACCCAATCCATCACACAAACCAGCCTCCCATCCATTGACTCCATCTACACTTCCCGCTTCCTTGGCAAAGCAGCCAGCATAATCAAGGGCCCCACACACCCCGGACATTCTCTCTTCCACCTTCAGGAAAACAATACAAAAGTCTGAGGTCACGTACCAACCGAATCAATGAACGGCTTCCCTGCTGCTGTCAGATTTCTGAATGGACCTACCTCGCATTAAGTTGATCTTTCTCTACATCCTAACTATGACTATAACACTACATTCTGCACTCTCTCATTTCCTTGTCTATGAATGGTATGCTTTGTCTGTATAGCATGCAGGAAACAATACTTTTCACTGTATGTGAACACATGTGACAGTAATAAATTAAATCAAATGAGTAACATGTACCACTGCCCTCACTTGTAATGATGTTAGACTTTTCCAGGCACACTCAGAAATCAACAATGTTGCTTGTCTTCATTTAGGACAATCATAAAATGTTTTATTTTCCATACAATGGGATAAAACAATCACAGATATGGTCAACATGAGTTACAATCATCATACATGGGCACACTCATGTAGCTTGTAATGCAAATCATAGAGCATCTGAACAACATAATGCACATCAAACATGTTCAGAAGATACCCGTGGTTAGAAGATACCCATCATAATGCAGTTAGATTCACTGTTCTCTCATTCATCTACTTAAATATGATGGCTAATTCTCCTATTCAGCGCACATGCCTTTTATTCTGATTAGAAGTGACAGTGCAGAAAATCTGAAGCACCTAGAAAGTCTTCACATAGAATCCCTACAGTGCAGAAGGAGGCCATTTGGCCCATTGAGTCTGCACCAACAACAATCCCACCCAGGCCCTATCCCCATAACCCCATGTGTTTACCCTAGTTAGTTCCCCCTGACACTAAGGGTCAACTTAGCATAGCCAATCCACCTAACCGGCACATCCTTGGACTGTGGGAAGAAATTGGAGCATCCGGAGGAAACCCACACAGACACGGGGAGAAAGTGCAAACTCCATACAGTGTCCCAAGTTGGGAATCGAATCTGGGTCCCTGGCGCTGTGAGGCAGCAGTGCCAACCACTAGCCACTGGAATAGTCCGTTTGGCCCCTGAAGCCTGCTCCACTGTTTAATGTGATGCTGGCTGATCTGATTGTCGCCTTAGCTCCTTCACCCTTTGATTCTCCAGTTAGTCAAGAATCTAACTTAAGATTAGAACTGTTCAATGACCCAGAATTTGTGTTTTCTCATTCGAGTCTATCTCTCAAGGGGAATCATTCTTCCAGCATGCCCCTTGTCAAGTGCCCTCAGGATCTTGAAGTTAAAGTTTGTTTATTAGCCACAAATAGGCTTACATTAACACTGCAATGAAGATACTGTGAAAATCCCCTGCTGGCCACACTCCAGTGTCTGTTTGGGTATGCTGAAGGAGAATTTAGCATGGCCAATGCACCTAACCAGCACATTTTTGGACTGTGGGAGATAACCGAAGCACCTGGAGGAAACCCATGCAGACACAGGGAGAACATGCAGTCTCTGCACAGACAGTGACCCAAGGCAGGAACTTAACCCAGGTCCCTGGTGCTGTGAGGCAGCAGTGCTAACCACTGTGCCACCATGCCACCATCAGACCTTATATGTTTCAAAAAGATCACTCTCATTTTTCTAAACTCCTTCTTTAGCTCCTGCTGGTAATGGCAGCTACCATACCTTTATAATTATAAGAATGACAGACTGCAGTGAAGTATTTGTCACAATGAACTTTGCTGGGTCTTTTTTTGTCTTGCTCATGATTGCTAAAAAAAAAATCCAATTTCAGCGAGGAATACCACCAGAGGGATTTTCTAACATACACTGTGGCCAGACCATCCATTCATTTCCCTGATTTACAGAGACAAACATCTTCCCCTCCGGGTGAAGGGTAAAATCAGTAGGTATGTTAATATAACCAGCTACTGTCAGGGGACAGCATGGTGGCACAGTGGTTAGCACTGCTGCCTCACAGCGCCAAGGACCTGGATTCAATTCCAGCCCTGGGTGACTGTCTGTGTGGAGTTCACACGGTCTCCCCGTGTCTGCTTGTTTCCTCCGGGCGCTCCGGTTTCCTCCCACACTCCAAAGATGTGTGGATTAGATTGATTGGTGATGCTAAAATTGACCTTTGTTTGGGGGATTAGCAGGGTAACTGCGGCCTGGGTGGGACTGTCGTTGGTACAGATTCGATGGGCCTCTTGTACTGTAGAGATTCTATGACAATGTGGTAGTGAAGTGGATTGGCCATGGTAAATTGCCCCTTAATGTCTAAAGAAGTGCAGATTAGGTGGATTGACCATGGTAAATGTGTGGCGTTATGGAGATGGGGGCGGGGGAGAGGGCATGGGTAAGATACTCGTCAGAGAATTGGTGCAGATTCGATGGGCCGAATGGCCTCTTCTGCACTTTAGCCTAAATGTCTGAACTGCTTGCCCAGTGACCACACCCCCCCCCCCCATACCCTCCCTCCTCCAACTCCACGTCTCCCTGTTCTACCATCCTGTCAATCATGGAAATGGGTCCATCACAGCAAACAATCTCCACCAATTAGTTTACAACAGACCCAGGCGCGACACTTGGAAAGCGATGGGGTAAACCTTACCCGTCCAGCCACAAATGGGGATCTATGTACAACTGAGCTGGCTCGGAGCTGAGTAGAGGTACAGTAATGTGGGTACCAGAAATCACATCAGCTGGCACGACGACAAAATCACAGCAGGAAGTCTTTTAGTTTTGATTCGGTTTGTGTAGTGTCGCCTGTCAGATCAATGTTCTGTGTCAGTGAGAACTTGACAACATTTATACCGAAGGGTTAGCAGCTATAAGAGAATAGTTTGCAAGTTTATTGATAAGTCATAGGGTCAGCATATTCAAAGACAGCCTTTTCCACAGGAAAATTAGCAGGAATCAATATTTCATGGCAAGCTAAACCTCAAACCATTGCAGGCACACAAGTAGAAAGCAGCTGAGAAATGGAGCTAGGAGTAAGCAGTGTTCTGTTCCTCATTCAAAATCAGCAATTACAAGCAAATGTAATGTTATCTGCCCATGTAGTTATCTAATTAATTTTTGCAACTGCTGGAAAGGCTAAATGTGGACCAGTTTCCTTTCCTGATACGTCCACATTAACCATCTGGTCAGCCCCGTGGCTGGCAAGGACAATTTTTTTCATTCATTCATGGGACATGGGCGTCGCTGGCTGGCCAGCATTTATTGCCCATCCCTAATTGCCTGAGATTCAATCATATTGCTGTGGCTCTGGGGTCACCAGGTAAGGCCTACATCTGACTCCAGAGCCACACAGACAGTGACCCGAGGCTGGAAATGAACCCGGGTCCCTGGTGCTGCGAGGCAGCAGTGCTAACCACTGTGCCACCGTGCCACCCAATGAAAGTTCAGTTAACTGAAATAACTCCCAAAAGTTTGGAAACCTTTTCCTTGGTCAGTGGTTAGCACTGCTGCCTCACAGCGCCCGCGACCCGGGTTCAATTTCGGCCTTGGGCGACTGTGTGGAGTTTGCATGTTCTCCCAGTGTCTGCCTGGGTTTCTTCCGAGTGCTCCAGTTTCCTCCCACACTCCAGAGATGTGCGGGTTAGGTAGATTGGCCATGCTAAATTGCCCCTTAGTGTCTGAAAATGTGTGGGTTAGGTGGATTTGCCATGGTAAATGCATGGGGTTACAGGGATAGGCAGAGGGGAGGGCCTGAGTGGGATGCTTTTTCAAAGAGTCAGTGCAAACTTGATGGGCCGAATGATCTCCTTCTGCACTGTAGCAATTTTATGCTAGTTTAAGGGTCTGCATGTTCTCCACGTGTCTGCATGGGTTTCCTCTGGATGCTCTGGTTTCCTCCCACACTCCAAAGATATGCAAGTTAGGTGATTGACCAAGCTAACTTGCCCCTTAATGTCAGGTGGATTAGCGGATTAAATACTTGTGGTTATGGGGGTAGGGTGGGATTGGTGTTGGCGCAGGCTTGATAGGCTGAATGGCCTCCTTCTACATTGTAGGGATTCAATGATTCAGAACATATCTGATTTCTGCCTCTCCCTTCCTTAGCACAAGAAGGGAGGGAGGAGCAGTACACACCTCAAACTCAACAGGAACCCTGTTGTGTGATTAATAAGGTTGTTCCAGATATACAGAGAGAAGAGCCATCAAGCTGGAGGGCAGAGGAAGAGTCTGAAAGCTACTTTTCTTTCCCCCGCTATTTGAAATAATAAATTACCATAGATCTTTTCCCAAGCTGAAAGCAATGACAAAAAATCTAACCATTTAGAAACCCAAGACTATCTGAACACTGGGGCAAGTCTGATCCCACAGTCAAGTCCTAGAACCTGAGGGAAGTTTCTAATCCCTCCCCTAAGTATCTGCCTCTCACAATTTGAGATGTGACTTTACCTTGTGGAGAACATCTGTTCTGTTTAGATACAATAAATCAATTTGGTCTGGTTCGTTTGTAATGTTTGTGTGCCAACTGTAAATTCATTCAGATAATGAACGATTCTCTTTAACAATTCTAGCTGTACATGTTTTTATTCAACACAAACATGTAAAAAAAATTGCTTTACAACCGCAGGACACAACACAAGGGCTGCACTCTTCATATCGGCTGGTTTATGCAGATATAATGAATAAAAGAGGATTATACCCAAAGAGGACTTACTCGGTTAATGGTAGGGCGTTGAGGAGAGTTACAGAGAAAAGAAATCCTGGGGCACAGGTTCAAAGCTCCTTGAAAGTGGACTCACAGGTGGACAGAGTGGTGAAGTAGGCTTTCAGCATGCTTGGTGTCATTGGTCAGAACATTGAATACAGGAGTTGGGACAAGACATTGGTAAGGCCACACTTGGAATACTGTGTACAGTTCTGGTCACTCTATTATAGAAAGGATATTATTAAACTAGAAAGAGTGCAGAAAAGATTTACTAGGATGTTACTGGGACTTGATGGTTTGAGTTATAAGGAGAGATTGGATAGACTGGGACTTTTTTCTCTGCAGCATAGGAGGTTGAGGGATGATCTTATAGAGGTCTATAAAATAATGAGGGGCACAGATCATCGAGATAGTCAATATCTTTTCCCAAAGGTAGGGGAGTCTAAAAGTATAGAGGGCATAGGTTTAAGGTGAGAGGGGAGAGTTACAAAAGTATCCAGAGAGGCATTTTTTTCATATGGAGGATGGGGAGTGTCTGGAACAAGCTGCCAGTAGTAGAGGCGGGTACACTTTTGTCTTTTAAAAAGCATTTAGACAGTTACATGGGTAAAATGGATATATAGGGATATGGGCCAAATGTGGACAATTGGGAAGAGCTTAGAGGTTTAAAAAAAGGGCAGAATGGACAAGTTGGGCTGAAGAGACTGTTTCCATGCTGTAAACCTCTATGACTCTATGGCTCTGTACACAGCATGGAGGCCAGGGTATAACTAATTTCCTGTGTGTATGTCTGCACTCCTGTCTGTGATGAGAGAATAGTACAGCACAGGAATAGGCCCTTTGTCGCACCAAGCCACTACTTATTGCCCAAACGCAGCTTCTATCCCTCTTCGTGTTCACGTATCTATTAAGATACACCTTGAATATTGCCAATGTGCCTGCTTCTATCACCTCCACTGGTAATACGTTGCAGGCACGCACCGCCTTCTGTGTGAAATACTTTCCCCGCACATCTTCCCTAAACTCCCCCCACCTCACCTTGAACCTATGCCTTCTTGTAGTTGATCTTTCCATCCTGGGAAAAAGCCCCTGATTATCCATCCTGCCGGTGCCTCTATCTATAGACCTCTATCAGGTCACCCCTCAGCCTCTGTCTTTCTAGTGTAAACAATCCGAGTTTATCCAACCTCTCCTCATACCGAAAACCTTCCAGACTAGGCAAAGTCTGGTAAACCTTTCTTGCAATCTCTCTAAAGCATACTTTCTGATGGCAACCAGAACTGCACGCAATATTCCAAATGCTAAAGCTTTATACAGCTGTAACATAGCTTGCCAACTTTTATAGTCGGTGTCCAGACTGATGAAGGCAAGAATGCTGTATGCCTTCTTGACCACCTTATCCACCTGTGTTGGCACTTCCAGGGATTCTGCAAACCTGTATGCCCAGATCCCTCTGTATGGCAGCATGGCTGCGCTTTATTGCTAAGTTAAGAATAGGTTGAAAGTATTAACAATGATAGATCCAACTGTAGGTGCACCGTCAGGGGGTAGATCATGACTGTGTCCAATGGTGCCAAGCAATGGATGGTGATTCAGCTTCTCACCCTTCAAAGCCAATGGGAATAAAACTTGGGAAGGGTATAAAGCAGGCTGAGTACAAAATCAAGGTATGCCAGCTACAGCTTTAGGAATACTGGTCAGAATTTCACTGGCAGTCCATCCAGAATCGGAGTGGGCGAGGCTCGCAGAGCGACGTTCTCTGTTGGCTTTGGCGGGGGGATCTTACAAACCTCGGGCAGGTGAGGTAGCAAAATACCAGCCTGACTGTGTGGAAAGAATTCACTCTAGTTTCCTGGGGGCCTCATCTGCCTCTGGCCCCTCCAACTTTGCAGGAATCCCACTTCTTGGCAGTGTGGGGGTCACTGTGAGGACTACCTTTCACTGTGTGTCTTCCACACACATTTAGATTCCACCGCAAACATTAACTTCGAAACTCTGGTGCTCTGGTTTCCTCCCACAGTCCGAAAGACGTGCTAGTTAGATACATTGGCCATGCTAAATTCTCCCTTAGTGTACCCGAACAGGCACCGGGGACTTTCACTGCAGTGTCAATGTAAGGCTACCTGTGACACTAATAAATAACAAATACAGAAAGTTTCAAGCATTTTAATGTGGGGAACCCTGCACAGGTTGACACTTGTTCAGCTACCCTCCCATAAATATTGATACAATCTGTCAGACCCCTGCAAATGTGGGGCAGCATGATAGCACAGTGGTTAGCACTGCTACTTCACAGCGCCAGGGACCTGGGTTCGATTCCTGGCTTGGGTCACTGTCTGTGGAGAGTCTGCACATTCTCCCCATGTCTGAGTGGGTTTCCTTTCACATCCTGAAAGACGTACTGGTTAGGTGCATTGACCCAAACAGCACTGGAGTGTGGCGGCTTGGGGAATTTCACAGTAACTTCATTGCAGCGTTAATGTAAGCCTTACTCGTGACAAACTTTATTAATACATTTTCAGCATCTCTACAAAGATTTGTAGTCTCAGAGATTCGCTGCAACTATTCTCATGAATAAATAAATAACAGTATGGAAATCTATATATCTTGCCAATATCTTGTGGATTCCCTTATAAATATTAATATACTTGCTGGTGTCACCCACAAATATGAGCACAATTCTAGCGGTCTCCCATTTGTTAACTTTCAAAAGATAGTGTCCGCTGTCCAAAAGAAATGAGTGATATTGTTGTATAACGTGACATTTATTTGTAGATAGGAAACTCAATGTCAACCCACCTCACAACTCAACCCACTTTGGGCAGAGCTGAGATGGGGGTACATCACTTGGATATTTGAATGACACAGGGTCGCTGGCACTGTGAAACCGCAGTGCTAAGCACTGTGTCACCTTGCCACCCCAAAGCAAGTTTTTTCCTCCTTCAAATACCCGTTCGATTTTCTTTTGAAATCAGTGGCCACCTCCACTTCCACCACCATTGTAGGCAGCAAGTTCCAGCTCGTTACCACTCGCTGAATGAAATTCCTCACACATTTCACCACTAATTCCATCTTTACCCCCCCCCCCCCTCCTCTGGCTTCCTCCAGTCATTGTCAAGAACTTTGGGCAAAGTTTTCTGGCCAAGAGAATCATTTGGTCCCATCAGAGAGATGGGACGTCCCCCAACAGCAAGCAACCCAAATGGCCATCGACTTTGGTGAGACTGGTAGATTCCAGTGGCCAATCGCGAGCTTCATGAACTGCCAGAAATCCCTCCCCCAGGGGTGGGGGGGCCAGAAAATCCTGGCCCTTAAATCTGTGTCCTCTAGACCTCATACTTTTTGTCTACCTTTTACCTAAACATGTAATAACCTTGTACGCCTCAATCAAATCTCCCCTCAAGTTACAGATAAAAGGAAATTGTTGCGAATGCTGGAATCTGAAACCAAAAGAGAAAATGCTGGAAAACCTCAACAGGTCTGGCAGCATCTGTAACAAGAGGAAAGAGCTCATGCTTCAAGTCCAGATGACCAAAGGGTTGTGACAAAAGGTTACCTGGACTCGAAGCGTCAGCTCTTCTGTCTCCTTACAGACCTGCTGAGATTTTCTCTCCTTCAGTTTCCCCCCTCAATTTCCTTTGCCCCAAGATTAATTTAAAAATATCAAAAAATACGGAAATCAGATAATGTGACTCTGGGATTCCCCTATACATCCCCACCCCCCTCCAAAAGATCTGGAGACAGCATAATTTTTGGATGTTGCCATCCATAACATAAAGCATTCTCACCTCTTGAACATAAACTTGACAGGGTTGCGATCCGTAAATTGTCATTGGTGTGAGGTAAAATTCTGAACTGCAAAACTGTACTACTAAACCAAATGGAATCTGACAGATATGAAAGATTAAGGATTGAGTCATGAAATTTTAACCAAGGTGAGTCTATAGTCACTCACTTGGGACAAAATTATTTAAACACAGAATAAAGTAACATGCAATTTTAATCTATTGAGACTCAACTCCTTCACAACTAATGCATGTATATTTTTGGAGTCTGCGAGTTTTGAACTGACTTTGTTGAAGTAATGCTTTTAAGCCACACAAGTGAGAGAGTTTCCATTTATTCTTCCCTTCTCGTTGGGCGTTTTTTTAATTGTTGGAGGCCCACTGAGGACGGGATGCACACAGTGGGACAATGGTTAGCACCGCTGTGTCACAGCGGCAGGGACCCAGGTTCGATTCCTGGTCAAGGGTCACTGTCTGTGCGGAGTTTGCACATTCTCCCCGTGTCTATGTGGTGAAACCGAGTGCTCTGGTTTCCTCCCACAGTCTGAAGATGTGTGGGTTAGGTGGATTGGCCATGCTAAATTGTCTAAATTGGGTTAAATTCTTTAAAATGGGAAACCCAATTGCAACCTGACACAAATGTGCCGACTCCTGGTTTAAGCAGTGCACGTTGGGGTTGGACAAGAAACTTGCTCTCAAAAGATGGGTCAGTAATTATAATATTTCAGTGAGGCAATATAGAATCCGTACAATGCAGAAGAGGCCATTCGGCCCATCAAGTCTGCACCTATTCTTTGACAGAGTATCTTACCCAGGGCCTCTCCCTCGCCCTATCTATGAAATCCCACAGTCTTAACATGGCTTATCCCATCTAACCCAACATGCCTTAGACTTTGGCAGTCAGATGAATTTATAGACTTGGGGAAGCCAGGCAGCTGAAGGGAGGTGAGATGTGCTGTGATCAGCAGGTTGCGCTTTTCAGGTACTGCTTCTGGGCCAGGAGCGACTGGATTGATGCCCTGCATCTGGCTCCCTTGTCCGCGCAAGGTAATTTGCCTCCCTCCCCACAATCAGTCAAAGCCCCCCCCAATCCAAGGTCTCAGGCTCTCCTACTGCGATCACTCTGTGCTCTCTGTCTCCCTCTTTCCTGCCTTGCCATTCCCTTGCTATGACCATGTACGGCAGGCTTTCCCACATATGCACTCCAGCCGCTCGATCCTGTCAGTTGCCTTGCAAGAAACTGAATTAAAAATATTCAAATGAGATCCTGCTGTTCAATTCATCAGGACTTCCTAATTTCCCGCATTTCCACGTTTCCTGACAGCCATTCCCCACCTCCACCCGCCCCAAATACTCGAATCCAAGCCTCTCAAGCAAAACTGTAGTAATGTTGATCAGTTTGGTGTTTCTTGAGTTTTCTAAATTCTATTACAATGCTGCATTTCCAGGAAGGTTTGGAAAGACCTGAAGTAGGATCTGGCTGGTACCCACTGGATCTTCAGTGGAGAAGTTGCAGAATCAACTGTAATAGATGCCAGGATTCCTACATATCAAACCTGCAAGGCCTACGTTCACTCATAGAATCACACAATGCAGAAGGAGGCCATTCAGCCCATCGAGTCTACACCAACCACAATCCCACCCAGGCCCTATACCCGTAACCCCGTGCATTTACCCTAGTTAGTCCCTCTGATACTAAGGAGCATGGCCAATCCACTTAACCCACACACCTTTGGATTGTATGAGGAAACAGGAAGGAAACCCACAGACAGACTGTAACCCAGGCTGGGAATCGAACCTGGGCCCCTGATGCTGTGAGGCAGCAGTGCAGTCCACTGTGCCATTCAACTCTGAACCTCTATGATAAAGAGCATCTCATTCCTGAAGTAGTGGTGCCTTCTTCTAATTGAATGGTGGTGCCTTACGTTGCTATTTCATTCAGGGAGTTTGAGTTGCAGTGACAACATGTATTTTTACATAGTCTGAAGCTATGAATAGATAAGGACTCCAATGTTCTTTCCATCACATGGCTGACCAGGAATCTCTCCCGGTCTTACCACCTGTGATTGGTGGGCATTGGAAGGAGTTACAGATTGATGAAACAAGTTGCTTGACCTCACTATGGATGCACCTTCCTTTGTCATTGAGGCTGGAGTCTAACTTGTACTCAGAGTTTCATGGCTCAGAAGCAGGGAAGGTTCGAAACCTCCCATCTTGCTGAATAATGTCCCATATATCGTAGCTATCTGCTGGACAGCACGTTTACCAGTGACTTTGAGGTTAATGGTCAGTGATGGGATCATAGCTCTGATGGTGTTCAGATGAAAAGTCATCAGTCTGAAACTCCAACTCTGCTCTCTCCGCAGATGCTGAGGTATTACCAGCTTTTCTGTTTTAATCACCAACAATCTTCCTTTGGCATTTCGCTCAAGGGCTTTGGACAAAGGCCAATCCTCCCCCATCACCTTCCCAAAAAGTGCCCTTAGCCACCACTGCACCTCGCTGCCCCCCCACCCCCCCACCCAGTTAACACCAGCATGAAAGGAATGCTCATAATTCTCAGAGAAATAATTAAGGCAGTATCACTGAAAAAGCATTTGTATTCCGAATTGTAATTATATGCTTTGCAGCATCATCCGACCAGGTAACCATGGCTGCATATTTCCTCCTGGTGAGGTTGCTTAGCGAGCTTTATTTACTGACATATTGTTTAGGTGTATAAAGTCGGGTGTGAACAGCTTGGAAAGTCACTTCGTATAAAGGTTGTTTAGGATATGGCTTCCTCTCAACTTCCTGACTCTTTGGGTGTCGCATGTGCAGAGCCCCTCGCTCCCCTTGACGCAGATCAAATCCTGAGTGTCCAACCCATGGGCTCCTTAGAGCAAAGAATGGCTGAAACTGATGTTTAAAACTATGAATGTAGACTGAATATAGAGGAATTGCGTCCGATGGCCAATAACGAGAGGCCCCAGATTCAAGGACGAAAATCAAAAGCAGCATGAACAAAACCATGTTACACCATGAAAAGTTTAAAGTAAAGTTAAAGTTTATTTATTCATCGCAAGTAAGGCTTACATTCACACTGCAATGAAGTTACAGTGAAATCCCCCTCGTCACCACATTCTGGCACCTGTTCAGTGCATCTAACCAACACGTCTTTTGGACTGTGGGAGGAAACCGGAGCACCCAGAGGAAACCCATGCAGACACGGGGGAGAATGTGCAGACTGCACACAGACAGTGACCCAAGCCGGGAATCAGACACGGGTCTATGGCGCTGTGAGGCAGCAGTACTAACCACTATCCCACTGTGCCGCCCCAGTGACTGGTTGGGATTTGGAATGAACTGCATGATAGAGTGGTAGATCCAGATTCAGTTGTGGCCTTCAAAAGAGAATCTGATAAATGGTTGAAAGAGAAAGGTTTGTAGGGGTAGAGCTGGGAAGTGGGCCTATCTGGATTGCCCTTTAGAAGAACTGCTGCAGACTCAATGGCCACGATCTTACCGGCTTGTCCCACCCAGGTGTGCGCCCAGTTTCTCAGCTCTTGCGATCTTACCAGTACCAGCGCAGTCAGCCTCTCGCCCATTTCCAGTGAAAATGGTCTTTGTTATTATTTGTCCAAGGCTTTCCACCAGCTTTTTCATGGTCAAAGTTACAAAGGAAGACAAAGAAAACTCCCAAGGAGATTAAGGGCCATGTGTTTTGCCTTTATTGATATATCTTCCCCACTTTTAAAATCATAGTGCAGAAGGAGGCTATTCAACTCATCAAGTCCCCGTCGGCGCATCCCAACCAGTTCCTTAACCCCACACATCTATCCCGCTAATCCTTCTAACCTACACATCTTTGAACACTAAGGGGCAATTTAGCATGGCCAATGCACCTAACCCGCACATCTTTGGACTGTGGGAGGAAACCAGAGCACCTGGAGGAAACTCACGCAGACATGAGTAGAACGTGCAGAGACAGTGACCCAAGGCTCAAATTGAACCTGGCTCCCTGGCACTGTGAGGCAACAGTGCTAACCACCGTGCCAACCCCTTTAACAAATGTCGAGGAGTTAAGACGCGGATGAAAAATGGGGCACAATGAGAGATAAAATTCATGTGGTTAGCTCATGGCTCTTTCTTGCCCCATGACCATTACATTCCGATATTTCCTTTGATGGTTGAACTGTCCTCCTGATAGTCTTCTATCACTCTTCACCATGTTTATCCAGTGCAGAATTCATAATGGACACAGAGCTGCGCAGGCAGCTAAATGGGTCTGTCAGGTAAGCGTAAACCTTACTTCCATACTGGGTTACCAACCTTCCAGGATTGGTTTGGAGCCTCTATGATTGAAGATCAGTCTCCAGGACACTGCAATCCTGGAGAAACTTCATTGGAATCTTAAAATCTTTTGTAATGTTTCTCTTTGCCAGATATAAAAATATTGAAAATAGGAGGATAAAAAGGCTGTTTGGCTGAGTCTTTTTTTTATTCTTCATTCGCGGGACATGGGCATCACTGGCTGGCCAGCATTTATTGCCCATCCCTAATTGCCAGACGGCAATTGAGAGCGAACCCCCTGTTAACCTACTGATGACTTCTTTAAGGGACGCCATTCCATAACCAACTCCTTCTGAACATTACCATCATCGAATTCTCCGCCATCAACATCCTGGAGGATTTTTTAAAAGATTAATTCTTGGGACATGGGCATCGCTGGCTGCCCAGCATTTATTGCCCATCCCTAATTGTCCAAGGGCAGCTGAGAATCAACCGCATTGCTGTGGCTCTGGAGTCACATGTAGGCTAGACCGGGTAAGGACAGTAGATTTCCTTCCCTAAAGGACATTAGTGAACAAGGCGGGTTTTTCCAACAATTGACAATGGTTTCACGGTCATTAGTAGATCCTTAATTCCAGATTTTTTTTATTGGATTCAAATTCCACCAGTTGCCATGACGGGATTCGAACCCGGGTCCCCAGAACATTAGCTGAGCTCCCAGATTAATGGTATCACAATAATACCACTAGGCCATCGCCTCCCCATGAGCTGCATCCAATTGAGTGATGGGTCTTTTGGTTTTCCCATTGGTGTAAGAAGTCATAAGGATGGATGTGTAATGGCCGGGAGCGTGGGAGCAGGTCATGCAGTGAAACTTCCAGGAAGACATTTAATCACATTTGGAAGCCTGTCCCTTGTAGGGCCCAGTGGATCAGAAGCGTTCTTCCAGGCCCCCATAAGGTTTGAGCCGCTGCTCCTCTCCAAGCTAACCCAAATCCACATCCACAAATCCTCCCTGTCAAAACTTTCAACTGCCTCCAGGTTACTGAACCATTGATAGAAAACTGCTACAGGGTGGGCAACTGGCCAGTAGAATGTTAACTGGCTCCACCCGTCAAAATGAACCCACAACAGTCCCTTATGGGGGGATTATGCAGGCAAGTTTTAGGAGATAAGATTCTTTCTTGTGAGTTTAATGAATTTAAAATGTCAGTTTCTGTTTTTTGAACTAATTCTTTTTTTGGCTACTATGCTGTCACATCCAACCTGTGGAGCGTGCAGTATAAAAATGTTACGAGGCAATAACCAGACAGCTTTTCATACCCTAGAGACTCGTTGTGGGTAGTGGGAAGGTCTTGCTGCAGTCTGCCTGCTGACTCAATGTCTCGTGGTTTGTATTTGACCTACCTTGGCCTTGTGGGTTACCATATTAGGGTCGGCTGATTCACAATGGCTCTCTTGCATGGCACTATGTCGAGAGTATTAACAGAAGCATGGCTACAAACTAATATATCCATTAAGGAATTGTAGCACTGCTCAAACATGATCAGATAATTCATAATAGAAATACAAATTGATTTATCATTTTAATATTCCTTGATCTTATCACTTCAAAGTGCCATTGAGGGAAATCATACTCTATGTTAATAACTTAAGCTGCTATCTTATCTAATACTTTTCTAAGAAAACAAGTCAAAAGCTGATATTATAGAGACAGTCAACAAAATAAACAACAGCATCGCCAACAACAAATCTACGTGATGACCGTGTACAGTTTTTGCTGCAGATATGTTTGTGCAGTATGTCAGTGGGAATGAAATAACCTAACCAAGCTATAATAGTGTTAAAGCAGCTAAGATTGAGACTCGGCTGGTAAAGATTACACTGATGGTATTCATGGAGCTGCAAACTTTTCCAAGTTGGCACACGAAAGATTTAGGAAAGTTTGCTTCACTGACTGGGACATGGAGGTTCTGACTGACATTGCTCCAGAGAAAGGAGTGGTGGTTTAAACCTGCAGACATTCCTTGAATCCGGGTCCGCCGACACATCGCTGCTTGCATTAACTCCATCTGAACATTGCACGAACTGGAACATTGCAGCATAAAGCAATAAAATGTCAGACTGCCTTAACATTGGAGATAACTGCCATCAGTCAGAGATTCGAGCATCAGTTATTGTAAGATCTAATTCTAAAAGCATATGTAGATAGAACCCAAATCAGATGTATTCTTCAGGGAAGATGAAACATAGAAGATAGGAGCAGGAGGAGACCATTTAACCCTTCAAGCCTGCTCCGCCATTCACCATGATCATGGCTGATCGTCCAATTCAGTAGCCTAATCCTGCTTTCTCCCCATAACCTTTGATCCCATTCGTCCCAAGTGCTATATCCAGCCGCCTCTTGAATATATTCAATGTTTTGGCATCAGCTACTTCCTGTGGTAATGAATTCCACAGGCTCACCACTCTTTGGGTGAAGAAATGTCTCCTCACCTCTGTCCTAAATGGTTTACCCTGTATCTTGAATGAAGAATATAAATGTAACTTAATTTAAAATGTAACTTAATTTAATATTTGTGTGTCTACAATTACATAAACATAAAACACAGAAATAGGATATTCAGCCCAATTGCTTTACATTGGTTTTTTTCTCCATACAAGCCTGCTTCACCAAACCCACCATCATATCCTCCTCTTTCTTTCTTTCTCCTTCATCACTTTATCTTGTTTCCTTTAGATACATCCATGTTGGTCACTCCATGTGATGCTAACTACTTGCTGGGGTAAAGAAGTTTCTGCTGAAGTCTTTATTGGATTTATTTGTGACAACCTTCTCATTATGACCCCTTGTTTCGGGTCTCCAATAAGTGGATAAGTTTGGGCAGAGTTTTGCAGCTTGGGTCAGAACACTTACAGCGGGACCAAATGTGGGCCCTGACCCTGCACTGGGTCAGGAGCAGTTCACACATCAATTTTGCCTGGACTGGCCAATCAGAGGCCGGAGTGCTCATCAACGAATTAAGGGTGGGCTCTTGAACCTGGAGGGTCATTAGGAAGCCAACCAACATGGGAGGAGCTGCAGCACGAAGGGTGGAAGAAGGCGCCACAGTTGAAATATAGGGTGGCCTGCAGCCACAGTCGTAGCCCAGAGGGCAGGGTGAGGGGTCCTGGAGCAGTGCTCACCCATCCCTTGCAATCTGCCACTGGGAGGCCATCTCTTGGGAGTTGGCATACTTCCCATGCTGTGTGAGGCCAGGGGGTGTCGGGAACACAGGAGCTCCCCCCAGAGCACAGGCAGACACACAGCATGCAAAAGATGCTCAGAGTTAACAATAAACCGTTGTTGTTCTGAGTCCTTGGTTGACAGTCATTGTAACCCAGTACTTCTACAGAACCTAAAGGCCAACTGGCTTATTCCAGAGGCCCTCTGATAAATGGCCTCTAATGAGCAGCACAATGGCACATGGGAGGCACAGTGGCACAGTGATTACCACTGCTGCCTCACAGCACCAGGGGCCCAGGTTCAATTCCCAGCTTGGGTCACTATCTCTGTGGAGTCTGTACTTCTCCTCATGTCTGCTTGGGGTTTCCTCTGGGTGCTCCGGTTTCCTCCCACAGTCCAAAAAGCATGCTGGTCAGGTGCATTGGCTGTGCTAAATTCTCCCCCAGTGTGCCTGAACAGGTGCCGGAGTGTGGCAACTGAGGGATTTTCACAGTAACTTCATTACAGTGTAAATGTGAGCCTACTTGTGATGAATAAATAAACTTTACTTAATTTTTTACTAATTGACTCTAATGCATGATGGATAGCTATTCCAGCCTCCAGGATTTTGGCTTGGAGGGCAGAGGGGATGGTACTAGCAAACCAGCATGCCAACTGGCGGCGCGAGATTATACACCCACCTAGCTGCATTCCCATCCGCAATACCAAAGCAAAAATCCTGCCCATTTTCTCTATGCTTACTTACCCTGTTAAACTGCTTCATAATTTTAAAGACCTGTATTAGGTCACCCCTCACCCTTCTCTTATCCAGAGAAAAACGTTGTGCCTATTTAGTCCTTCCTGATAATTATAACATTTCAGTATCATCCTTTTTTTGCACCTTCTCCAGTGCTTATATATGATTAGCGTATTGCGGAGGCCAGAATTGAACACAGTATTTTAAATGAGATCTCAGCAAGGTTCTAGACAGGTTGAACATAATACATATGCATGTGTGTGTATATGAGTGTGTGTGTATATGAGTGTGTGTGTGTATATATATTTTATATATAGACAGAGATGCTGTACCCACACAGAGATATGTTAAAAATTGGCAAGTCATGTTGCAGCTTTGTAGAACCTTAGTTAGGCCGCACTTGGAATACAGTGTTCAATTCTGGTGGCCACACTACCAGAAAGATGTAGAGGCTTCGGAGAGGGTACAGAAAAGATTTACCAGGATGTTGTCTGATATGGAGGGCATTAGCTATGAGGAGAGGTTGGAGAAACTTGGTTGTTCTCACTGGAACGACAAAGGTTGAGGGACGACCTGATAGAAGTCTACAAGATTATGAGGGGCATGGACAGAGTGGATAGTCAGAAGCTTTTTCCCAGGGTGGAAGAGTCAATTACTAGGGGGCACAGGTTTAAGGTGCGAGGGGAAAGGTTTAAAGGAGATGTACGAGGCAAGTTTTTTTATACAAAGGGTGGTAGATGCCTAGAACTCACTGCCAGGGGAGGTAGTGGAAGCAGATACAATAGTGAGTTTTAAGGGGTGTCAGGACAAATATATGAATAGGATGGGAATAGAGGGGTATGATTCCTGGAAGGGTCGGGAGTTTTGGATCAGTTGGGCAGAACGGTCTGTGCAGACTTGGAGGGTTGAAGGGCCTGTTCCTGTGCTGTAATTTTCTTTGTTCTTTGTTTCTTGGATGTAACAAGGAAAACAGCACAAATTAAAATCGCAGACTAATGCAAATTGCATTACACATGTCAGGAATGGTAGAATTGAATGAATGCTGCACGGTTTTACATCATGCTCATTGCCCTGCTTGATTTTACGCTTCACGAATATTTGCAGGGGAATCATAGAAAATACAAATGAAAAGAGAATAGAATACCACCTCTGGAGGTTCTCCTTCAAGTCACTCATCATCCTGACTTGGAAATATATCGCTGTTCCTTCGCTGTCGCTGGGTCAAAATCCTGGAACTCCCCACGTCCAACAGCACTGTGGGTGTACCTTTAAAGTTTATTTTTTATTAGTGTCACAAGTAGGCTTACATTAACACTGCAATGAAGTTACTGTGAAAAATCCCCTAGTCACCACACTCTGGTGTCTGTTCGGGTGCACTGAGGGAGAATTTAGCATGGCCAATGCAACCAACCAGCACATCTTTTGGACCTACACCATATGGACTGTAGAGGTTCAGGAAAGCAGCCTAACACCATCTTCTTAAGGGCAATTAGGGATGGGCAATAAATGTTGGCCCAGCCCACATCCCATGAATGAGTTAAAAAATAATTGATCCTCATAGGGTCTTTCACTGCCCTATGAAGAACTACAAAAACTGCAACTACAAAAGGAGGTTGAAGACTTATCACCGACTGCAATATAGCATCATACCCACGCACAGTTCACATGTTTCTCATGCTTTTAATGAAAGTACAATATACAAATCTTCAGTATGCTTAGGTACTGACAATGCTGCATGAGCTCTCTTCAAAGCACGTGATGAGTTCACTCATCTTGAGTGCACAGAGGAGCATGTATTGTAAAGCCAAGCTACATCAACCACATTTATATGAATCAGTTTCTGAGACCATGGGTCCATTATTTATTGATGAGGAGGCAGCACCATGAGGCGAAGTACATGCCACTGGCAGTGAAGACAAAGTAATGCTAAGAAAAGCATGTGTGCTGAATACCTAATAACAGTTCTCTTAAAATCAACTGGGATATACGTAGTGTTAAGGGTTTGGATCTCTTGAAATGTGTACAGCAGAACTTTTTTAATCAGTATGTGAAGGGTCCAACAAGGGCAGGAACTGGGCTGGACCTGATTCTGGGAAATGAAGCTGGACAGATGGTTGAGGGGGTGGTGGGGGAGCATTTTAGTGATAGCGATCACAACATTGGTACCATTTAAGCTTGTTTTGGACAAGGAAATCGACAAGCTGCAAAGAGAAGTTTTGGTTTGGGGGAGAACGGACTTTAGTAAAATAATTCAGTATCTGGCCAAGGTAGACAGGAGACAATCTCCGTGCTAATGGGGAAAATCTATAGAAGAGCAGTGAGGGACATTCAGAAAGGAAATGGGAGAGTGCAACCCCAATATTCCCTCTAGGGTGATAGGTAGGAAAAACAAGCCAAGAGAACCATGGATGACCAGAGATATTCAGGATACAATGAGAAGAAAACAAAAGCTTTCAAAAAGTATAAAGGGAGCAAATCGGTGGAGGCATAGAAAATGTAGGGTGGAGCTCAAGAAAACAATTAGGA
Organism: Carcharhinus amblyrhynchos; assembly: GCF_965287045.1. Lineage (NCBI taxonomy): Eukaryota > Metazoa > Chordata > Chondrichthyes > Carcharhiniformes > Carcharhinidae > Carcharhinus > Carcharhinus amblyrhynchos. The sequence continues at coordinate 9,224,596 of NC_137354.1, forward strand.
ATGCAAAAAGGAGATATGAGAAAGCTGTGGCTGGTAAAAGTAGGGAAAATCCCAAGATAATTTGTAAGTATGTCAATTGGAAGAGGATAACCAGGGAAAGAGTAGGGCCGTTAGGGATAAAGGGTGCAATCTGTGAATAGAGCCAGAGGACATTGGGAGGGTGTTGAATGAATACTTCAAGAGAATGAGGATCATGTTATGGGATTCAGGGAAAGGACTGTGGGATTCTTGAGAAAATTGACATAGGCCAGGAAAAGATATTGGAGGCGTTGGCAGCCTTAAATGTGGATAAATCTCCAGGTCCAGATGAATTGTGCCCTTGGCTGCTGTGGGAGGCATGGGAGGAGATTGCAGGGCTCTGACCCAAATTTTCAATTCCTCTCTGGCCACGGCGGAAGTGCCAGACAACTGGAGAACAGCGACTGTGGTTCCAATATTTAAGAAGGGTTGTAGAGATAAACTAGGGAACTACAGACCAGTATTAGGAAAACTACAAGAGAAACTTCTGAAGGAGAGCATCTGTCTCCACTCGGAGAGTCGAAGCTTGACCAGGGATAGCCTGCGTGGCTTTGTCAGAGGGAGGTCGTGCCTAATAAGTTTGATTTAATTTTTTAAGGAGGTGACCAGGTGTGTAGATGAGGGTAGTGCAGTCGATGTAGTTCATATGGATTTCAGCAAAGCCTTTGACAAGGTCCCACATGGGAGATTTGTAAAGAAGGTAAATTCACACAGGATACAGGGTAATTAGATAAAGTAGATTCAAAATTGGCTCAGCTGTAGGAGACAGAGGGCGATGACAGAAGGCTGTTTTAGTGACTGGAAGCCAGTGTCCAGTGGCAGATCATAGGGATCTGTTTTGGGCCCCCTATTATCTGTCATTTATATAAATGACATTGATGACTATGTCAGACTCCATCTGACTCAGGATTTACCAGGATGTTGCCTGGTATGGAGGGCATTAGCTATGAGGAGAGGGTGGAGAAAATTGATTTGTTCTCACTGGAGTGATGGAGTTTGAGGGGAGACCTGGTAGAAGTCTACAAGATTATGAGGAGCATGGACAGAGTGGATAGTCAGAAGCTTTTTCCCAGGGTGGAAGAATCAATTACTAGGGGGCACAGGTTTAAGGTGCGAGGGGCAAGTTTTAAAAGAAATGTACGAGGCAGATTTTGTACACAGGGAGTGTTGGGTGCCCGGAACTCGTTGCCAGGGGAGGAAGTGGAAGTGGATATGGTAGTGACTTTTAAAGGGCGTCTTGACAAGTATATGAATAGGATGGGAATAGAGGGATATGGTCCCGAAAGAGTAGGGGGTTTTAGTTAAGTCGGACAGCATGGTCGGTACAGGCTTGAAGGGCTGAAGGGCCTGTTCCTATGCTGTAATTTTCTTTGTTGTTTGTTGTTCTTTTGACCCCTCAGATGGACATAAATGAACCCATCTCACCTATCAAAAAAGACCAGATGCCTTGGCCAATACGCCTTAAGCAACATTAATTAAACAGGCTGACCATTATGAAATTCCTGTTTGTGGAATCTTGCCGTGCGTAAATTATCTGCCACATTTCCTACCTTACAACAGTGACTATACTTCAGCGGATGCGAGGGGATGTTAGGTATCTTGAGGTTAAGTAAGGCACTATACAATATGCAAATGCACCCTTCTTTCCATTCTTCAATGATACATGAACTGTACAATGACTGAATGTAAAATTGCCTGCAGCAAAGTCTACCATTGAGCAGGAACGAGTGTCACAGACAGGGGTGCTTTCAGCAATGTGGACCAGAGATAAAGCATTAGGACTGGTGTAGGCGCCAACTGTCTTCCCCTCAGGCAGGTCAGTAAGTATCAGAAAGAGATGGACTGCAAACACAGGCGTTTAGTGAAAAAAACAGTGAAATCTCTGAGTTTCAATAAAGCCAGCGGCGATTCTGAGCGACTGCTTATCCCTGCACGGCTGGCTACAGATTCTGTTTCAGAAAACAATCAGAGGACTGCATAGCACCTTTTAGGCAGTATGTGTTCGCCGAGGGATGGAGGATGTGGATGTTGGTGGCAGAGTAACTACTCAAGCTGTGCTCCCCTGGCATGTGGATAAAAACTTTCCTCTGCTACTAACTTCAGTCAGCACTGGGGTGAAACTTTGACGTCTTTATCTCTGTCCAACCAGCTCACAGCTGAAGGATTTTTTTTTAAATTTTGCACCTTGTAATCCTGGATGGCATTCCCATTCTTGGTCTTTCAAGTCGATTTAGTTCATAGAATAGAATCATAGAGCCCTGCATGGCAGAAGGAGGCCATTTGGCCCATCGAGTCTGCACTGACCACAATCCCACCCAGGCCCTATCCCAATAACCTCATGCACTTACCCTAGCTAATCCCCTGACACTAAGGGGCAATTGAACACAGCCAATCCACCTCAACCGGACAACTTTGGACTGTGAGAGGAAACCGGAAGACCCGGGGGAAACCCACGTAGACAGGAGGAGAATGTGCAAACTCCACACAGACAGTGACTCAAACCAGGAATTGGACCCAGATCCCTGGGGCTGTGAGACAGCAGTGTAAACCACTGTGTCACCATGCCATTCCATTCAGTGCTCCTACTATTAGATTATGAGGAAAGATGAAATAAATTAGACTTGTGCTCCCAGGTGTATAAAAAATTAAGGTGAGGTCTGTATGAGGATGTTAAGGATTTTCAAAGGGATTGATAGGTGAAAGAGAAACTTTGGTTGTTCGTGGGGATATCTTGCTAACACAAGGAGATCTAACCTTAAAATCAGAACCTTAGACATTCAGGACAGAATCTTTTAGTCATAGATCATAAGATCCCTATAGTGCAGAAGGAGGCCATTTGGCCCATTGAGTCTGCACCAACAACAATCCCACACAGGCCCTATCCCTGCAAACCTATGGATTTACCTCGCCAACCCCCCTGACACTAAGGGGAAATGGAGCATGGCCACCTAACCTGCACATCTTTGGACATGGGAACACTTTTTCAAGCAAAAGGTGATAGAAGTGTGGAGTGCTCACCCACAAAATACAATCGATGCCAGCACAATTCATAACTTTAAATGTAAGATCAAAAAATGCATACATTTATGAATATCTTATTATTCATAGATGACCAGGGATATGAGGCCAGGGAGTCAGGAAACAAGTTAGCAGTGATCTCAGTGACTGATGGAACTGATCTGAAGGGCTGAATGGCCTCTTCCTGTTCCTATAAGTTCATAACTAGGAGCCCAGGTCTATTAGATTTGGATACACACAAAGTACTGTGGATGTTGGAATCTGAAACCAAAACAGAAAATGTTGGAAAAGCTCAGCAGCTCTGACAGCATCTGTGAGAGAGTATAGAGTATAGGAAAGAGTCTATTGGATTTACTTTGGCACATTTTGGACTGTACATTATAATAAAGTACATTAATTTTTATAAAATGTTTTTTTCTCTTTTTTTCGAATTATTCTATCTGCCGCTGAAGTCCTCATCAAAGCTTTTGTTACTACTTTGCTTGACTATACTAATGCACTCTTGGACAACCTCACTGGGTCTACACTCTGCAAGCCTGAAGTCAGTCAAAAAATAAAGCTCACCCATCATGCCTGTGCTCGCCAACCTGGACTGCCACCCAGTTAAGCACCGTCTTAAATTCTCATCCTTGTTTTCAAATCCCTTTATGGCCTCGCCCCTCTATATCGATGTAATCTCTTCCAGCTTTACAGCCTTATTGTTCAGTGTCAAATTTGGTAAAACACCTCGGGATGTTTGAATAGATCAAAGACACTACAGTGCCAGATGTTGTTCTTGTTCATTCACATTCTGGATGTTGACAGGTAAGGCCAGCATTTATTGCCCAATCCCTAGTTGCCCTTGAGAAGGTGGTGATGGCATAATGTCCCTACTTGTAAATAATGAAACAGCTAATCTACTTGCATTAGTAGGTCCATTAAAAAGTGTATCTTTAAGCCCTACATTAGCTCTATTCACAGAGGAAGGCTTTTTAATGAGGAGGTTATTGAAGAGCGAATGTGTTATTTTGTATTGATGCTGTTGGCTTCAAGTCCACACTTCTGCCTGTACAAGAGAGCGCAATACAAGAATGATTATCTCCACATACAACACTCTGCTCCCAACTGCTAAACCATTCATATTTTGACAGTATGGTCTGAGAACGTTGGGTTTTTTAATCTCACTTTAATTTTGTAAAGTGTTCAGAAGGTCCAGCAGATATTCACCACCAACCCCTCCAACATTTTTAAAAGTTGGCTTAGTTCCAGTCTGTTCTAGTTCATGTGACATCAAGTCTAATCCAGTAATCTTCCAGCGGTATTATTCTACAGCTGCACTGGGATATGACTCCAGTTACACTTGTGACACACTCCCATGCAATCTTTCCATGGTCAAGAAACAGCCCAACTCTCTCTTGAAGGGAGACAGAAAGTCAGCAGCCACAAATAAGAGTCGTCATGAGACTCACTACCCTCTGGGAAAAGGAGGTCCGCCCAACGCCCAGCCTGTCCCTACACTTGTGTAGTTTAAATTCATATCGACTAGTCTTCCTTAGTCTGCCAAAATGGACTAATCTATCAATTGGCACACAATCCAGCACTTCCATTATTTAACAAAATTCTATCAGGTCATCATAAATCTGCACTGCTCTCATCCAAATACATCCAGCTTCTTAAACGAACTTTAATGTCTAATGTAATAAAATCAGGGCATTCTGGGTAATGCATGGCAAGTCTGTATTGTAAATGGAAAAGGAGGTTTATGTTGTTTTAGGTGCGTTCCTTCATCATTAAAGCTCAAAGCATCATTACCTGGCCTTTCCCTTTTCAGCCACTGACTGACCTGGTGTGCATTTTCATCATGTTCTGTTTTTATTTCAGATTTATGAGCGGATAAGAAGGCTGGGTAGGACTGCAGTTCCTTGTTTATCAAGGAGCCCCGAGATTCATGATGGCTGGAGAGGTGTGCATCATTTCCTTAGCAACGTACCACCACCCCCCCCACCACCCCCCCCTCCCCCGCCGACCCCCGTCCCCACCCCGAGCCATGTAAACTCCTGGGACTGGCCAAAAGACAGAATTAAATTCAGAGCAGCCAATAAGGGGGAAAAAAAGTACTCTGGAAAATTCACCACTTATCCCCTCAGGCAATCAAAACCCAAAATAGGAGATCATGTGGCCTATCCAGAAGACCACTCACTTCCAGTCAGGTGCAATCTTTCCCTGGTCAAGAAGCAGCCTGATTCTCACTCCACAGAAACCCTACAGTGCAGAAGGAGGCCATTCGGCCCATCAAGCCTGCACCGACAATAATCCCACCCAGGCCCTATCCCTGAAATCCCACCCTGCTAATCCCTCTAACATACACATCCTTGGACACTAAGGGGCAATTTCACATGGCCAATCAACTTAACCATCTTTGGAGTGTGGGAGGAAACTGGAGCACCCAGAGGAAACCCACACAGACACAGGGAGAATGTACAAACTGCACACAGACAGTGACCCAAGCTGGGAATCGAAACCAGATCCCAGGCACTGTGAGGGCTAACCACTGTGCCACTATGCACCCTCTCTTGAAAGGGAACCAGAGAGTCAGCAGTCTCAAATAAGTGTCTTCCAGAAACTCACTACTCTCTGGGAAAAGGAGACCTACCCAACCCGCAACCTGTTCCTACACTTGGGTAGTTTAAATTCATATCGCTTGCTCCTTCCTAGTCTGCCAAACTGGACTAATCTATCAATTGGCACACAATCCAACTCTTTCATTATGTAATAAAGCTCTATCAGGCCACCATAAATCTATACTGCTGTAATCCAAATATTTTTAAAAGTTTATTTATTGGTCACAAGTAAGGCTTACATCAACACTGCAATGAAGTTATTTTGAAATTACCCTAGTCGCCACAGTCCAGGTTAATGCACCTAACCAGCACATCTTTTAGAATGTGAGGGGAAACCGGAGCACTTGGAGAAAACCCATGCAGACACAGGGAGAATGTGCAAACTCCACATAGACAGTGACCCAAGCCGAGAATTGAACCCTGGCGCTGGTGAAGCAGCAGTGCTAACCACTGTGCTGGCCCACATATCCAGCTTCTTAAATCTATTGCAGTTCTTTAATTTTGCGCTCCAATGAAATGTTTTCCAAGTCACTAATTTTCCTGCTTAGTTTAATAGTTACTGGTCATTCTTTTAAATTTAAGGTTTTACTGGTTAACAGGGTAGGATTATATATATGTTCTGACTGTCTAGTCAGGTTAGATTAAAATTGTATTATGCTGTGCACACTAGTTGTATTACTTTGTGATCAATTGAAAATTAATCCTGCACTAATTACTATAGGTCACAGCTACTAATCTCCTTATGTTATCTCACATCAAGAATTTGGAACAGTCTGGCAGGTGGATTAAACATTGACCATTTCCATAGGCTAAAGGAAAAGACACAGAAGACTCATGTCATTGGCTAAAATGGGGTAGAATCCTTGAGGATTATATTGTGATCCTTAAGCAAAGATACAAAGAACAGAGAGGTTGGTTTGGAGAATTCTGGCTCACTTTAACCATTGACCCCCACATCAAATACAACCTGGGAGATAAATATTATGCTTCTGCAAATTTTGCACCCCCTCACCCCAACAGATATGACTTTAAGTTTACTTATTAGTGTCATAAGTAGGCTTACATTAACACTGCAATGAAGTTATTGTGAAAATCCCCTAGTTGCCACACTCCGTTCGGGTACACTGAGGGAGAATTTAGTATGACCGGTGCGCACATAACTAGCACGTGTTTCGGACTGTGGGAGGAAACTGGAGCATCTGCAGGAATTCCACGCAGACAAGGGGGAGAACTTGCAGACTCCACACAGACAGTGATCCAAGCCAGGAAGCCTGGTCCGTGGTGCTGTGAGGCAGCAGTGCTAACCATTGTGCCCAGTCATTTTCTGCCTGTTCAGTTACAATATTCCCCTGTATCTCTAAAGTATATTTTTAAAACTCCATATATGTACACATTCAGTCTACTAAACATCCCCTCCTGGGTTTTTTTTGTCACACTTGTGTGACAATACATCCATTATAAATTCCTACATCCACAGTTATAATGTAAACATGTCACATTGCAATGACACACTCCCAGCAGTGGTGGCACTGTAGCGCCTCAGTTTTATGTCCCTTGACATCTTAGCTTGCATGCCCAAACTCATTCTAGATTTCTACCTCCAGAATTGCCAATAACTTATATTATTCAACCAAGTATAATATTATATAGACGGCACGGTGGCACAGTGATCAGCACTGCTGCCTCATAGTGTCAGGTACCTGGGTTCAATTCCCGGATTGGGGCATTATCTGAATGCTGACAGGGAGTTTGCACATTCTCCCTGTGTCTGCATGGGTTTCTTTGGGGTGTTTCGTTTTCCTTCCACATTGCAAAGATGTGCAGGTTATGTAGATTGGCCATGCTAAATTGCCCCTTACCTTCAGGGAGATTAGCTAGGGTAAATGCGTGGGGTTATAGGGATTGAGCCTGGCTGGGATTGTGGTTGGTGCAGACTTGATGGGCCAAATGGCTTTCTTCTGCATTGTAAGATTCTATGATTCTATATCCATATTATCCAAAAATAGGGAAAAAATGTATGATTTTAAAATGATGTTGGAGTTATATAGAACATAGAACACTACAGCACAGTACAGGCCCTTCGGCCCTCAATGTTGTGCCAAGCTATGTCCAAACCCAAGATCAAGCTATTCCACTCCCTATAATTCTGGTGTGCTCCATGTGCCTGTCCAATAACCGTTTGATATCTATACATCATAGTCTAATTTTCCCTCACCTTATAACTCTGCTTCATCTGAATGCTGAGTAATATTGTACAGTCTATTTTCTGTGCAATAATTAACACATGGGCATTCATATGCAATAGCAGATGTTACCAAAGCGTCTGACCTTGTCTGTAGCTGGGATTCTCTGGTGCTGCTGTGGTGTATGGAGGTTTGGCTGAGCGCCAAATTCTACATTCTCACTGGCAACGAGGCAGATATGGACATGATCAGAGAATCCTGCCTCCAATTATTTCAGGACTGAAAACTAACATAGAAACATGGAAGATAGGAGCAGGGGGAGGCCAATTGGCCCTTCAAGCCTGCTCCACCATTCATTACGATCATGGCTGATCATCCAACTCAATAGCTTAATCCTGTTTTTCTCCCCATAACCTTTGATCCCATTCACCCCAAGTGCTATATCCAGCCACCTCTTGAATACACTCAATGTTTTGGGGCATCAACTTCCTGTAGTAATGAATTCCACAGGCTCACCACTCTTTGGGTGAAGATATGTCTCCTCACCGTCTTAAATGGTCTACCCTGAATCCTCAGACTTCCCCACCATCGGGAATATCCTACTCTGTTTAGTCTTAACATTAAGATTCTGAAGATAAAACAACTGATATTGATAAAGTATCTCATCACATCCCTAAGAAACATCTCAAAGTGTTTTTGAATATTGTGAGTTATTTTGTAAGCTTGACATTAGTTATTGGGGAGATCCCAGAAGTAAGATGTCCTTTAGTATCTATGGGAAAGGGTAGGCCCCAACAGGAATTTACAACAGAACTTCTGAAAAAATAGATCATGTTGTACAAAAGCATTAAGCATTTTTTGAGGAAGTCGCTAGTATAGTGGGGGAGGGAAATCCAGTAGATGTTAGGTGGAATTTTCCAATTCTGCTCACCACAGGAATTGTAGCAGGCAGGGTTGGACCATACAATGGTCCATTAACCTCAGGTGAGAAATCCCACCTGTTATTTATCTAGACTTTCAGGAAGCCTTTGACAATGCTTTATACAAGATCAGATTTCTGGAGACCTTGTAGCACAGCAGTAGTGCCCCTACCATTGAACCAGAAGCTCAGAGGACTAAGGAAATTTGGCATGTCAACTGCCTCTCACCAACTTTTACAGATGTACCGTAGAAAGCATTCTTTCTGGTTGTATCACAGCTTGGTATGGCTCCTGCTCTGCCCAAGACCGCAGGAAACTACAAAGGGTCGTGAATGAAGCCCAGTCCATCCACCCAGCCTACCATCCATTGACTGTGCCTACACTTCCCGCTGACTCGGAAAAGTAGCCAGCATAATCAGGGACCCCATGCAGCCTGGATATTTTGTCTTCCACTTTCTTCCGTTGGGAGAAAGATACAAAAGCCTGAGGGCGCATACCAATCGAGTCAAGAACAGCTTCTTCCCTGCTGCTGTCAGACTTTTGAATGGACCTACCTCACATTAAGTTGATCTTTCTCTACATTCTAGTATGACTGTAACACTACATTCTGCACTTTGTTCTTTCCATCTCTATGAATGGTATGCTTTGTCTATATAGCGTACAAGAAACAATACATTTTACTGTGTTCTAATACATGTGACAATAATAAATCAAATCAAATCAAAATCAAGTCCAACACTAGGACTTGTTGGCCTGGAAGGAGCAATAATGCAGTTCAACAGCTGATAATCAGCTCAGAAGTCCTTTCAACACATCCCCCCCACCCCCGACACTGTTCCCCAAAGGCCAAAAAACAGCGTGGGTGTGAAAATACACTTTTTAAAACAAATCAAGAATTTGAAAAGCTCTGTGAGGAAATAGCTCCAATCCCACAGCCAATTAGTTATAGTTAATGAGTGTGGGTCAACCTGGTTACCAGTGATGTCTCTGAAGTATCGATTCTAGGCTTGCTATCTCCGTGGTCTTCATTAACGACCTGAGCTATGGTTTGGATTCTAAGGCAGGATTTACGGCCTTGCTCATCCCGAAACCGTAAAAATCCCACTCAAGGTCAACGGACCTTTCCATGGTCCGCCTCCTTGCCTGCTCCCATTTCCGTAGTGGGTGGGGCAATAAAATTCCAGTAAAATTCCAGCCCTAATCAATGAGTTTACAAGAGATGCCAAAATCTGTGCAAGGGTCCAGACTTTTGCCATCAAATCCAAAAGGATTTTGACACACTAGGGTATGGGCCACAATGGCAAATGGTATTTAATTTAGATAAATGTAGTGTCATGCATGCTGGTAGGGCCTACGTATAATGCAGGCATATTTGTCAGCACTGAGATCGGCACAAACATAGTGGCCCCCCCCCCCCCATTGCCTGCCTCCCGATCACTGGCCTTCCCTGGAGCCCCCTCTGATTCTAGACATCCCCACTTCCCAATTGCTCGCCTACCAAGCCTCCCAGGCCAGCCCTGATCTCCATCTCTCTCCCCGCAATCCCACCACCAGCCCTGATTCCCCCCCACCCCACACCCCAGCTAGCCAGGATTCAATACCCTCCCCACCCCGATGGCCAGTTCCAAACTTCTCCCACCCCGATGATCAGCTCGATACCCCCTCCCTCACAGCAAGCCCCGGTCACATCCTCCCCCCCCTCACCTACCGATGCCACTTGCAGAGTGGCAGTGGGTTCCCCCCCCCGACCACTGTTTATCCCCCAATGGGTTCTGCCGTCCCCAAAATGCCCTGCCCCCTCTGAACCCACTGCTTTGGCACTGCCTGATGGGGCAATGCCAAGCCGCCAGGTTGGCACTGCCCGATGGGGCACCTCCTTTCTTGCCCCTGACCTCACTGGGTAGGCTTCAATGACCCCTGAACCCACCAGCGGGGTGAGGATGCCTGGTCCCAGTTAATGGGGAGCGGTCATAAACCCCGCTGGCGGGAACCACTCCCGGCGGGGCTGGGTAGACACTAGCAGGCCTGGAGAATACCACCTTGCACCCGATAACCATATGGAACTTGTAATTTCCATTTAATAATCAGCTCCTTGCCAATTTCTAGCACGGGGCTGATTGCACTAAGCAAAAGTGCTTGGGAGACTTGTCACTGGTGGAACATTGCTAAAGGCCCCTGCTGTTGTCTCCCAACCCGCTGCACTACTCGAGCAGCGCAGTGGGCTAGCAGAGTTCCAACCATTGGGATGTATTAATAAAGCTATTTGGAATGAACCAAAGGGCACCATTTTGACACTTTATAGTTTGCGAGTTAGATCGCGCTGTTTTGGCATCCCCCACATAGAGTGGCAGAGGGTCCTAATTAGGACAAAGAGTTCACTGAATGAGCTTAAAAGATTGTGAATACTTGGGTGTAGTGCAGTTATGGGTGTAATTCTGTCTTTTGCCTGCAGAATCTTTCAATCTATTGCATAATTTGGACTTGATTCCACCAAGATTAAATAGCAATCTGGCTGAAAACGATGCGAATACTCTGTGCCCAAGTAACCGAGTTGAGATAATGTAGGTCGCAATTGCTTGGGACAGACTGTGGGGTGGGAAGAGATGTAGATTTTGCTGCTCCGACAGTCGGCAGGGACTACGTGGCAGGCTGTGAACTATAAAAGACAGAGTAAATTCTTCCCTATTGGAAACATGACGCACCTGCCTTTGTGTCACATATCATTGTATCTGAAAAAGCTCCGCACTCTTCCTCCTGCTCGACAGATTTCTGACTCAATATTTCCATTGCATCACCTGAGACTTGGGTTTCTATTGCTAAAAAAGAGAGCTTGAAAATAGTTATCCAGTTCCACCCACACACCTTAAAATAATTGGATAGAAATTGGATTGTGAAGAATAAAAGCAGAGATTAATGATTGTACTGTGACTAATTTCAAGTTAAATTGCAAGTTGCAGGGTCTGGAAGTGTATATTTCCTGCCCTTAATAAGTATGAAGCCCAGGTACATGAGCCATGGGAGGTTTATCGAAATGAGCACCTGGTACAATGGGGCTATTAGTGAGTTACAGAGTACCGGCAAATGGACCTGATAAGGCACTGGTAAGGATGTGTAGAACTCCAACTGGACTCAATTCTGCAGTGAGTATTTGACAGCATGTCACCCATAGATAGTCCATGAGTTTAAGAGTGTCACAATGATATACAAGTCTGCAACACCATCTGCGTGTTAATCTGAATCTATTAAAAGCACCATTTCAGTTGCCTTTTGTAGAAACACTAGACCCATTGACCACTGCAAACTAACATCAGAACCACACATCCCAAATGAATGCCAGATAATGAGCGATATAGTGGCATTACTGCCACTTGTTAGCACTACTGCCTCTGAGCACTAGGGTCCCAGGTTCAATTCCGGCCTCATGCCACTGTCTGTGTGGAGTTTCTACGTTCTCCTGTGTTTGCATGGGTTTCCTCTGGGTGCTCCCACAGTCCAAAGATGTGGTTGATTGGCCATGATAAGTTGTCCCTCGTGTCGGGGGGATTAGCAGGGTAAATGTGTGGGGCTATGAAAATAGGGCCTGGGTGGATGAGCCAAATGGCGTCCCTTCTGTACTGGAGGGATTCTATGATCCAGGACAAAACAGCCGCTTGCTTGGCACCCCTTTCACAAACAATCACTCCCTCCACCCTGATGTACAATGACAGCAGTATGCGCCATCTACAAGATGCACTGCAGGAACTCACCAAAGCTTTTTAGACAGCACCTTCCAAACCCATGACTGCTACCATCTCGAAGGGCAAGGGCAGCAGACACGTGGGAACACCACTACCTGGAAGTTCCCCTCCAAGCCACTCACTATCCTGTCTTGGAAATATAATGTTGCTCCTTCACTGTCACTGGGTCAAAATCCTGCAAGGAGGTACTAGATAGACTGTCAGTACTTATAGGTGACAGTGATATGGAGATGCCAGTGTTAGACTGGGATGGGCACAATAAGAAGCCTCACAACAACAGGTTAAAGTCCAACAGGTTTATTTGGAATCATGAGCTTTCAGAGCATTGCTCCTTCATCAGGTGATGGTACAATGTGGGTTTATTAGGAAGAGCCAGCATGGATTTCCTAAGGGAAAATTGTTTTTAACTAACTTGCAGGATGAAGAGGCAACAGAGAGGGTTGATAGGGGTAAAGCTGTTGATGTAGTGTACATAGACTTCCAAAAGGAAATTGATACAATATCACACAGCAGACATGTAAGAAAAGTTACAGCTCATGAAATAAAAGGGACAGCAGCAATGTGGATATAAAATTGACTGATGGATATTTTTTGAGCTGGAGGAAGGTTTGTAGTGGAGTTCCCCAAAGGGTCAATATTTGGATTCTTTGTTTTCCTTGTATTAAGATTTTAGGCTATGGCTTTAGAATCAAGAGAATCATAGACTCATAGAGTGCCACAGTGCAGAAGGAGGCCATTTGGCCCATTGAGTTTGCACCAACCATAATCCCACCCAGGCCCTATCCCCATAACCCCATGTATTTACTTTGCTAGTCCCTCTTACACCAAGGGGCAATTTAGCTTGGCCAATCAACCTAACCCACACATCTTTAGACTGCAGGCGATATTTTCAATATTTGTAGAAAGTACAAAATTTGGAAGCATTGGAAACTATGAGGAGGACAGTACAGAATGTCTAAAAGGACATAGACAAGCTGGTGGAGTGGGCAGATAGGTGGCAGATGAAGTTCAATGCAGAGAAGTGTGAGATGACTCATTTTGGTAGGACAATATAAAATAGAGTGTACAGCTCGGAAAGGTATGCAGGAACAGAGGGGCCGAGGAGTATTTAGGATCATTCATTGAATACAGCAGGACAGGTAGAAAAAACAGATAATAAATCACAGAGTGTCCTAGGGTTTATTAAAAGGGTCATGGAATACAGGAACAAGGAGATTACGTTGGACTAGTATAAGACAATAGTTAAACCTCAGCTGGTGTATTACATACAGTTAGGGATGCCGTACTTTCGGATGGATGTAATTGCATTGGAAAGAGTGCAGAACAGGCGCATAATAGGATCAAGGGCAAGAGAGCACAGATTTAAAGCAATTTGTAAAATAAGCAAATGCGATGAGAAAAAAACTGAATGACAAAATAAGTGGTTCAGGTCAGGAATGTACTCGGAAGTGTAATGAAAGCAGTTTCAATCAAGTGTTACAGTCACAGTTGATGTTATAACTGGATGGCAAGATCCCAGAATGGAATGCTAGCTCAAAAGATCATAATTTATGTATTTATTATGAAATGCAGAGGAACATATTAGGGTCACTAATTAGTTTTAACAAGAAAATAACTTTTATTAAACATGAAAAAGTTGGATAATGATACAATACGTCTTTATACCGCCCTTATTTTAACAATTATACACAGGTTTTAGGATTAACAAGGATTACAAAGTATAGATTAACCTACAATGTTCTCATTTACACAAAGTCCCTTTTAAACACACAAGATGACTGTGGGCAAATACACTCTCCACTCTGAATCCCAAGTGAATGCTTGTGGTTGTCTCCACAGAATCTCCTCAGAAGATTGTCATGTGAGAGTTTTCAAACTCCACTCCCAAAACATGTCCTTTTAAATCTTCTCTGATAATTATGCTTCCCCTTAGCGCTTTGCATTTCAAGATCCAGACCAGATTTGTCAAATTACCCTTCCACTCAACTTTTAACAGAGAATCCAGGATTTCTTTGTTTTGAGTTCTGTACAAAATGCGCACAATGGCTTTAACTCTGATTCCCAAGACTGTATTAAAAGGTACCAGATGTTTAACTCACCTTTGAAGGCTGTTGTCCCACCTTAAATCTAGTTACTGTGATCATCTCTTGAATTCTTTAAGGGCGGTGGCACGATAGCACAACGGTTAGCACTGCTGCCTCACAGCGCCAGGGAACTGGGTTTGATTCTTGGCTGGGGTCACTGTCTGTGTGGAGTCTGCATGTTCTCCCCATGTCTGTGTGGGTTTCCTCTGGGAGCTCCAGTTTCTTCCCACAGTCCAAAGATGTGCAGGGTAGGTGGATTGGCCATACTAAATTGCCACTTAGACTAACTAAGGTAAATACATAGGGTTATGGGGATGGGGCCTGGGTGGGGATTGTGGTTGGTACAAACTTGATGGGCTGAATGGCCTCCTTCTGCATTGTAGGATTCTATAACTCAAAACACTTTGTTTACTCTCCCTTGAATTTTCAGAACAATACTTGGTCTCTGTTTGCTGAATGCTAGTCATTCCAATTCCCTGGTTGCCTGGACTAAAATTTGTACTTTAGAAAATCTACCTCTTTGCAATTCCGGCTCTGTCTGGTCTTTGTTCTGGGAGAGTTGAGAGTTGTTCACTCTCCGAGATCCTGTCTCCAACTGCTCTGACATCCAGTTAAAACTGAGAACAAAGGAAAGCCCTCTGGAAAGTGGCCTCCTGTTGCTAAGCAGTGACTTATTTCTATTTGCTCTTCATGTTGCAACCCTCTCTAAGCACAATAGGATCACAATGGGAATTGAAACCAACCCCGTACAGACAAACAGCTTTGTCCAGCATGAATCTAGTAAGGTGTTTACCTTTACAGGCACGTAAATATTAAAATAAACCCACTTAAAACTACACCTTATTTCTAATGTTGACCAATGCAGATATAAATTCCTTAAAACTACCTTTGTTTTCCTGACATGAGGTATAAGAGGGTTTTAGATGATTGTTTGAATATAAACAATGTGCAGAGTTATGAAGAAGAGACAGGGGAACGGAACTAATTCATAATACTCATTCGGAGCTGGTGCAGACATGATGGGCTAAACAGCCACCTCCTGCACTGCAACAAGTCCATGATTCTGTAAATCCCCTTCCTCACAGCACGACACGGACTGCAGTGGTTCAGGAAGGCAGCTCACCATCATCTTTCCCAAGCCCAGTGAGGGAAGGGCAATAAATGCTGCCCTAGCCAATGACGCCCACACCAACAATTTCAAAAAACCCCTGATGTAATGTCACCTAGGTGATACACAGCAACAGACTGTGTACTTTTCCTTCTGGTAATCCCTGTGACAGGGCTTGGTCTTCAATCACGTTTTAGTATCTCTCTCTCTCTCTCTCTCTCTCCAGGGGGCTGGAGTTGGCAAACGTTGAGTGCGACATTCACCTGCATTTTTCTGACCAACTGATGTTTCGGAAAATAATACCGAAATAGATGGTGTCTACATGATACATTCGTTAAAGGAGAAGGTTCTCACAGCAGTGAAAGGGTTAGCTAAAGGTTCTCTCTGAATTTTCAGCACAGCATATTCTTGGATGGTTTTGTTTGGAAGAGGAGGTGGAGGAGGAGGAGGAGGAGGAGGGCAGCTTGCCTGCATTTGCCAAGCTGGGGTACGAAAGAATCTGTTAATGACTTGCTCCAGTTCTGTCATGTTCCGTTATAGTTTTATCTCAATATATTTTGTATATAAATATGTTGGATTCTTTTAGATCTAAATTATTTTACTCTGTATTTTTTTAAATGTTCCAAATGATTTATTTTCTTAAATTTTTGTAGGGTGTTAGGCAGCAGGTTAATTGTCGATATAGTACAATTCTATGCAGGCAAATGCTAAACATTATTTCACAGATACCTTTATAGTTGATTTGATCTCTCGCACCCCAATTTTTCCCCACCTCCTCTGTGGGTGGCAGTTTATGCGAGACACAGTTCTGCAAGGGCTGGAAAATTTCAGTCACCGAGCTCTGTTCTTGATGTATCAGCCTATTCGGCCAGGAGAAATATCACAATCGAGCCCAAATCTGGCTAAATGACATTTCCAGACAATAAAGGACATAATTCCATCCAGCTTGCCATCTACCAGGGTGGCACGGTGGCACAGTGGCGAGCACTGCTGCCTCACGGCACCAGTGAATGGAGCCCAATCCATCACAAGAACCAGCTTCCCATCCATTGACCCTGTCCACACTTCCCGCTGCCTCGGCAAAGCAGCCAGCAAAATTAAGGACCCCCATGCTCCCCGGACATTCTCTTTTCCACCTTCTTCCGTTGGGAAATAGATACTGAAGTCTGAGGTCATGTACCGACCAACTCAAGAACAGCTTCTTCCCTGCTGCTGTCAGACTTTTGAATGGACTTAGCTTGCACTAAGTTGATCTTTCTCTACACCCTAGCTATGACTGTAACACCACATTCTGCGCGCTCTCTATGAACGGCATGCTTTGTCTGTATAGTGGACAAGAAACAATACTTTTTGCTGTATGTTAGTACACATGACAATAATAACCATAGATCTGAGTTCAGTTCCTGGCTCAGGCCTCTGTCTGTGTGGAGTTTGCACGTTCTCCCTGTGTCTGTGTCATTTCCTTTGGGCGCTCCGGTTTTCTTCCATAGTCCGAAAGGCATGCTGGTTAGGCACATTGACCGTTAGTGCTAAATTGTCCGTTAGTGTCAGGGAGATTAGCAGGATAAATATGTGGGGTTGCGGGGGTAGGGTTTGGGTGGGATCATTATTGGTGCAGGCTTGATGGGCCAAATGGGCTTCTTCTTTACTGGAGGGATTTTATGATTCTAATCAAATAAATTAGTCTCTTATCAATTATTCTTCAGGAGACTTAGAAGTGGCAATGGCGCAAATCTTTGGGAACCATAGATCCAATAGAGTGGATGTGGAGAGGTCGTTTCCAACAGTAGGAAAAACTAGAATCAGAGGGCACAACCTCAGGCTAAAGGGACGACCCTTTAAAACAGAGATGAGGAGGAATTTCTTCAGCCAGGGAGTGATGAATCTGTGGAACTCTTTGCCGCAGAAGACTGTGGAGGCCAGGTCGTTGGGTGTCTTTAAGACAGAGATAGCTATGTTCTTGATTAATAAGGGGATCAGGGGTTATGGGGAAAAGGCAGAAGAATGGGGATGAGAAAAATATCAGCCATGATTGAATGGCAGAGCAGACACGGTGGGCCGAGTGGCCTAATTCTGCTCCGGTGTCTTATGGTCTTAAAGTCACCTTTTCCCTTCAAAACATACTAAGGTTACCACATGCCATGTCTCAAATTACTCATTTATTAAATCTTACAATGTTATTTCTTGAAAGAAATCATTCAAATTTGCATTTGCATGAATCAAGACAAACTGCTTCTACCAGCTTTCTGGGGAGCTGTTCCACAGTGTTGACCACTTGCCCATTGAAATGTTATTTTTGCACACTAATTTTGCATTTACCTCCCTCCAAGCCCAAATTGTGTCCTCTGGTTCTGCTGCTCGGAACGAAATTAAACTGCTTGTCGTGGCCTGTATTATTTGGTCCCTTTGGAATCCTAATAACTGTAATCATATCCTCTTTCAGCTTTCTATTTTCCACTGAGAACATTATCCACCCATTACCCCACCTGCATTTTCCAGTGAGTATTTTGGATATCAGTTCAGGTAAGAAAGGCTGGTTCATTTCTTATCCAGAGACTAATGATGTACCAAGGTTATTCATAGCAATTATTGGGTGGCGCGGTGGCACAGTGGTTAGCATTGCTGTTTCACAGCCCCAGGGACCCAAGTTCGATTCTCAGCTTGGATCACTGTCTGTGCAGAGTTTGCACATTCTCCCCGTGTCTGCATGGGTTTCCCCCAACAGTTCGAAGATGTGTGCGTTAGGTGGATTGGCTGTGCTAAATTGCCCCTTAGTGTCAGGGGGATTAGAAGGGTAAATCAATGGGGTTGCAGGGCCCTGATGGGATTGTTGTTGGTGCAGGCTCGATGGACTGAATGGCCTCCTTCTGCAGTAGGGATTCTATGTAATACCTCACTGCTGGGATCGTCCAATGCAAACCAGGAATTCCACGTGGAAACGTGGGCAGAATCCTCTGGCCGTTCACATCGGTGGGAGTTTCTGAACCCATTGCATTGCATGAAGCTTTGGCTGAGAACCAAAATCTCCTTCCTCACTTGCAGTGGCAGCAGGGCATGAATGGTTGATAAGATCACCCCCGACCCCCTTACCTCTTTGATGGCTCAGTTACTCTTCTCCTTAGGAAGTCCCTCAGGGTCAAGGATGACTTGTTTCCACACTAAGAATGAATTCCCATGTGACGAAGGGTCGAATGCACTAACCCTACAGTCTCTGTCGCAGGCGGGGCAGATAGTGGTTGGAGGTGTGGTTGGGTGGCTGGAGTGCCCAGGTTAGCATGCGTTCCTTGTGCCATTGGCTTTTGCTGACTCTGGGTGATGAAACTCAAGGTGTTCAGATCCTTTCTAGATGCATTTGGATGGTCCTGGGTCAGAGAATCCCAGGTGTCAATGGGAACGGTGAACTTTTTCATGGAGGCTTTGAGGGTGCCTTTGAATCATTTCCTCTGCCCTCCTGGGGCTTGCTTGTGTTGTGCATTCATGTTTGTTCCCAGTTGGAACGAGGTCACTTTAAGAGTACCATCACATGACGTAGTGATGACACCATTAGCTGTTTGCACAGTCTATCCTGACAGCCTGTAGAGTGAACACCCTTCCAATAAAACTCTTTGTACCTTCATGGTCTGCAAGCCTATCTTTTAAAAATACTGCAAAGAAAGCTGATTGGAACCACACTGACAGACTCTCTGGAGAAATAAAAAAAAAGAAAAATCATCAATTCGTGCTGCTGACATCAGGAAAGGATTACAACAATAAAAACACCCCAAAACTGGCTACAGAGGAGTGCCAAATAAAGGGGCCATTGAAGGAAACAACATTTAAACAAAGATTTTGGAGGCAGCAACATTGAAAAGAAGCTTGCCACGTACTCTGCCTGGAAAGATATGGAACAGTACGGCAAGCATTGTGAATGGCAAGTACCCTGGAGTAATAATGTAGAGCTTTGGTGGGATTGTTGTCGGTGCAGGCTAGATGGGCCAAATGGCCTCCTTCTGCACTGCGGGGATTCTATGGATAGACAAACTTGGAACTGGCTTGCAGGTAGCAGAGGTTGAACAATGACTAAAATTTAATTACTGAAGGCAGCATGAAGGTAAAGAATTGGTTCTCCCCCTCTCAAAATGTGGAAAATCCCATGGCATTTTATGAAGAAGAACAGAGAAATTCTTCTGGTTGAAGGATGGACAGAGATCTGAATTCCAGAAGTGAGGAGAAAGTGATTGCCCTTGGCATCAAGGCAGCACTGACCTCACTCTCAGGACACTCAGGAACTGTAGTGAAATTGAAGTCAATGGCCTGCAGGACTTGCTCATCTATTTTCATGGTGGCACAGAGGTTAGCCCTGCTGCCTCACAGTGCCAGGGACCCGCAATCAATTCCAGCCTTGGGTCACTGTGCAGAGTCTGCACGTTCTCCCCGTGTCTGTATGAGTTTCGTCCGGGTGTTCTGGTTTCCTTCCACGGTGAGGAGGAGCTGAATTGGCCATGCTAAAGAAATGCCTCTTAATGTCAGGAGATTCAGCAAGATAAATACGTGTGGTTACTGAGATAGGGCCTGGGTGAGATTGTTGTTGCTACAGGCTCACTGGGCCAAATGGTCTCCTTCTGTACTGTAGGGATTCTGTGATTAATGATCTTCCCTCCGTCATAAGGTCAGAAGTGGGAGTATTTACAGATGATTGCACAGTGTTCATCTCATTCTTCGCATGATGAAGTGATCAAGGCTCGCAACCAAAAAGACCTGGACAAAATCCAGACTTGGGATGATAAATGACAAGTAACATTCATAGCAGACAAGTGGCAGGCAATGATCATTGGCCTTAGAGAGTCTAACCACCTCCCCTTGACCCCAGTGGCATTATTTCTGGTATAAGGATCTGGCACATAAAGGGTTAATGTGGGACTGAGTACAGCACCACTCACACAGCAATGTAAGAAGGCAAATGACCCAGACAAAAGGTCTGGGTACTGAGCAGAGATATGTGAAGAACTAGACGTGGTGATAGCTTCTTGCTTGTACCCTTTACTGTACATATGTATGCAGTAACAAGTAGTTAATAAAAACTTCCTGTTAACCTACTGACGACTTCTTTAACAGAGACCATTCCATAACCAGAACCTTCCCAACATTACCATCATCAAATTCCCCACCATCAACATCCTGGAGGATTTTTTTTCATTCATTGGCATCGCTGGCTGGGTCAGCATTTATTGCCCATCCCTAGTGGAGGGCAGTTGAGAGACAACCACATTGCTGTGGCCCTGGAGTCACATGTACGCCAGGCCAAGTGAGGACAGCAGATTTCCTTCCCTAAAGGACATTTGTGAACCAGATGGGTTTTTCTGACAATTGACAATGGTTTCATGGTCATCAGTAGATTCTTAATTCCAGATTTTTTTTATTGAATTCAAATTTCGCCATCTGCCGTGGCGGGATTCGAACCCGGATCCCCCAGAACAGATGTGTGGGTTAGGTGGATTGGCCATGCTAAATTGCCCTTTAGTGTCAGCAGGGCTAGCTAGGGTAATTGCATGGGGTTATGGGGATAGGCCCTGGGTGGAACTTGGTTGGCGCAGAATCAATAGGCCGAATGGCCTCCTTCTATGGTTAGCTGAGTTTCTGGATTAATAGTCCAGCGATAATACCATTAGGCCATTACCTCCACTAAGGATCCCATTAACCAGATGACATCAACTGCATAAATGCCGTGGCTATTAAACCAGGTGTGAGCTGGGTATTCTGTGACAAGTGGCCCACTTCCTAACACCCCAAAGCCTCTCCACTACCTGTAAAACAGACATCAAGAGTGTGACGGAATAACCTCCACTTGCTGAGATGGTGCAGATGCAACAACACTCAAAGAGCTCAACACAACAAAACAGCATCCATCCATCACCTTAAGCATCCACTCTGACACTACCACTGCTCTCCAGCTACAGTATCTGCTGTCTGCAGACTGCATTGCAGCCAAGGAGTCTTTGACAACAACCGTAAAACTGGCAACCCCTACAGCTGAAAGATCAAGGGAAGCAGGTGACAGGAACACTTTCACTTCCAGCTTCTCTTCCAAGTTATACAGCATCCTGACTTGGACATATACCACTGTCCTTCATTGTGGCTGATTTTAAAATTCTGAAACTCCCTATCTCCGCCATAAAAGTTCCTTCAGCACACTGCAAAGAACAAGGAAAATTACAGCACAGGCACAGGCCCTTCGGCCCTCCAAGCCTGCACTGACCATGCAGCCCGACTAACTAAAGCCCCCTACCCTTCCGGGGACCGTATCCCTCTATTCCCATCCTATTCATGTATTTACCCAGACACCCCTTAAAACGTGAGTTTTGCATCCACTACCTCCCCCGGCAGCGAGTTGCAGGCACCCACCACCCTCTGTGTAAAAAACGTGCCTTTAAACCTTACCCCTCGCACCCTGTGCCCCCTAATAATTGACTCTTCCACACTGGGAAAAAGCCTCTGACTCTCCATGTTCAAGATTAAGGTTTACCGCCACCTTCTCATTGAGACGGGCAGTAAATGCTTGGTAATAATTATATCCTGGTATGTATTTTCTTTAATATCCCTATATGTCAGTTCAGAGCAGCACTGGCACAGGTTCACTGTTTATCCTTTTGGTCACAGTTGACGTGCCTCTTGGGAAATCCAGAGGAAAGGCAAATTACTTCTAAGGGAGGAGGCACTTATCCAGTGTTTATGGATGCCTAGCATACGTAGAAATCCTCAGTTCAGAGGCCAGGCAGGAAAATTGATTTAAAGATATCTCCGATAAATCCATTGTTATCCCAAGCCAGAGGAAGGGACAAAAACACGTTCACTTGCCTGTGTGATCTCCCTCCAAAATACCCAGCAGTACTGAAGGATTTGTTTATTGTTCAGTACTGTGTGATCCTGTACATTCCTGTTCCAAGCTATTCATCTATGTTTAATTAAAGCATGGTATAATTGCTTAAGCTTATTTATTGATTTGTTGGCTTAGTTTACCAACAAATAACTCCTGAATACATCAATTACATGACGCTGGCAATTTAATATTTGAGAAGTCTCCATTTCAAACGTCCGTCATTGTGTGTCCTAACTCTCGCAAATTACATTTTCAGGTTTGGTCAGGTTCATCTATCACAGGTTGTGAAGGCTCCACGGTTGGTTTGTGCTTTTTTTATTGGTACATGGTACTGCACAGACGTGTTAGCTTCTGAAGGATTTATGTTAATGAAGTCTCCCTGCAATGTGCATCATCTAAATACACGGTGCAAAAAAAACATGGCATTTTGAGCCGCTGGTTAGATTCTTTTGAGGTTGACTTATTTGTTGCGTTGGTAAAACTGTGGAAAATGTAAATACCGCCATCTCATGGACAATGTGAGTCAGTGATTCCCTTGCTGAACTTAAAGCAAACAAGTAAGACAGATATTTACAAATCATAGAATCCCTACAGTGCAGAAAGAGGCCATTTGGCCCACTGAGTCTGCATCGACCACAATCCCACCCAGGCCCTATCCCTGTAGCCCCCCCTCCCCCCATACTTATCCCACTAATCTCCCTTGACACTCAGGTCAATTTAGCGTGGTCAATTCACCTAACCCGCACATGTTTGGACTGTGGGAGGAAACCGGAGCACCCGGAGGAAACCCACGCAGACACGGGATGAACGTGCAAGCTCCACACAGATGGTGACCCGAGGCTGGGAATCGAACCTGGGTCCCTGCCGTTGTGAGGCAGCAGTGCTAACCACTGTGCCACCATAAATGGCTCATTCCATTCACATGCTGCCATAATTATGCTTCAAAGACATGAGGAAGTAAGATAAGTTTATATAATTTTCCAATAGCCTTTATTTGTGTCCCCTAGGGCATTGAGATTATACAGTCACTGAATATACAGAATAGAATGTCCCTTCTGCCTCTTAACTGGAGCTTTTCAAAGTATTTACTCCAATCTAACATCCCTGTGCTCTTTTATGTATTTCCTTTATAAATGTCCTCAGTTCTCTATTTAAGAACAAAGAACAGGATAGCACAGGATCAGGCCCTTCGGCCCTCTAAGTTGCATTGATCATGATGCCCTAAGTAAACTGAAAAAAAAGTCTGCTGTTCCTTGGTCCGTATCCCTCCCTATTCATGAACCCATCCAGATGCCTCTTAAAAGTTGCTAATGTGCCTGCTTCCACCACCTCTTCTAGCAGTGCGTTCCAGGCACCCACCACTCTCTGCATGAAAAACTTTCCCTTGCACATCTCCCTCAAACTTTCCCTCTCTCACCTTAAATGATAGTGGTAGTCTGTAGGTGGTCTTGTGGTGAGACCCTGTCGCTAACTCAACCGAAAGCTTCTTCCGGAAAAAGTTCCGGTCCTTGATGACCAAGGAAAGTTTGTTCAAAATATGGCCAAGCAATTTGTATGTCAACCCGCAAATGTGGCCAACACCTGCCAATGGCAGACGGAAAAAGAGGATGAGATTCGTGGTCAGTCAAATGCTGGAAAGAACATTGGAGCCTCCAACATTAATATTCATGGCTCCAGGCAACAACTTGCACGTAAAACTACAGGTTGCCACAGCAACTCAGACTCACTGGGTGAGCGGTAACGCACCATCACGAGTCTCTACCCCAGTCAATAGATTTAACAATGGATTTTATGTCTTGATGAATAAAAACTTTCATCTAAGCTTCATTCTTATATGTCCCCTTCTAACTGACCCACAACCAGTGGGAACTAGTAAAGCCAGTTAAACATTATCCGATAGAGTTGATCACAGAATGTCAATAATGAAGGTAATTAAAGCTAACTCATTTAAATGCAGTTATTTATTCTTCAGATGTGGACTGCGCTTGGAAAGCCATGTTAATGCCCACCCTCACTTGTCCTGTAAAGGTGGCAGTGAGACTTCACCTGCAGCAATTACTTTTATAGCTGTGAGACCTGCTCGATCATGGCAGAGTGCAGCCAGAATCAAGTGCAAGATTAGAATTACTCGCAAGTCCAACTAGTTAAGGATAATTGGTTCCTTCCCCTCAAGGACATTGGAGAACATTTTGAGATTTAAACCATTTTAAGGTGAGAGGGGAGAAATAGAAAAGGGTCCAGAGGGACAAATTTTTTCACACAGAGGGTGGTGAGTGTCTGGAACGAGCTGCCAGAGGTAGTGGAAGAGGCGGGTACAATGCTATCTTTTAAAGAAACATTTAGACAGTTACATGGGTAAGATGGCTATAGAGGGATGTGGGCCAAACGCAGGCAATTGGGACTAGCTTAGGGATTTAAAAAAAAGGCGGCATGGACAAGTTGGGCTGAAGGGCCTGTTTCCATGCTGTAAATCTCTATGACTCTATGATAATCATAGAATCTCTACAGTGCAGAAGGAGGCCATCAGCCCATCGAGTCTGCACCCATTCTCTGACAGAGCCTTACCCAGGCCCTCTCCCCCACCCTATCCCCATAATCCCATACCATGGCTAATCCATTTAACCTAACCATCGTGGGACACTAAAGGGCAATTTGGCATAGCCAAACCAACCAACCAACCTGCACATCTTTGGACTGTGGGGTAAAACCACAGCACCTGGAGAAAACTACGGGGAGAACGTGCAAACTCCACCCAGACAATCACCCAAGGCCGGATTTGGACACGGGTCCCTGGTGAGGTAGCAGTGCTGACCACTGTGCCACCATGCTGCCCAATCAGTCCATAAAAGCTTGTATGGTCATCTTTCTCTGGTGCAGGCTCGTACTTTATCAGATATATTGACATCAGTTGCACAATTTACTGCAAGGTGAGCTGGTAACTACAACTCCGATTGAGTCCAATATCACAACCACAGCACTGTTGTACCTGCTGTTTAAATGTGAGATGTGACTTGTACTCAAATGTTCCTTTCTTTGTACAGTCTGTGTTCTTAAATCAAATCCCTTCATTGCAATGTTTGAAAACCTCTTTGTCTTTGTCTCAGGCAACCTTCATTTTCACCTTCAGGATGTTTTGTGCATATTATTTCATCATGTAATAGGGCCTTAAGTGAAGAAGACTGTTTTGTGTACATGAAGTAATTCTGGCCTGTATCTATTCATCCCCTGCAGCACCGATCTGCCTCAAATTGGCCAAATTAGCAAACTTACTCAGACACAATGGGATGGCTAAACAATGTTGGGGGAAGGGGGTTGGAGGCAACTTGAACACATGATCCAGGCTGCCACTCCACTAAGTACTGAGGGAGTGCTGCACTGTCTGAGGTGCTGTCTTTCAGCACCTGGGAGAGGGGCTTGTACCAGATGTAAGACACCAGGACCTGTGGGTCTGGGCTCATTGTCAGCACATCAGCAATGATTGGCCAAGTAAGTCGTGCCAGCTTCCCCAGGCCTTTAGAAGCAAATTACTGTGGATGCTGGAATCTGAAACCAAAAGGGAGAATGTTGTAAAATTTCGGAGGTCTGGCTGCATCTGTAAGGAGAGAAAAGAGCTGACATTTCGAATCATAGAATCCCTACAGTGCAGAAAGAGGCCATTCGGCTCATCAAATCTCCACCTACCACAATCCCATCGAGGTCCTATTCCCATAACCTCATGCATTTACCCTAGCTAATCCCCTTGACATTAATGGGTAATTTAGCATGGCCAATCCACCTAACAGGCACATCTTTGGAGTGTAGGAGGAAACTGGAGCACCCGGAGGAAACCCATGCAGACACGGGGAGAACATGCAGACTCCACACAGACAGTGACGCAAGCTGGGAATTGAACCCGGGTCCCCGTTGTTGTGAGGCAGCAGTGCTAACCACTGTGCCGCCTTGTTGAGTCCAGATAACCCTTTGTCATTGTAGCTTTGACAAAGCTCTGACAAAGGGTCATCTGGACTCGAAACGTCAGCTCTTTTCTCTCCTTACAGTTGCTGCCAGACCTGCTGAGACTTTCCAGCATTTTCTGTTTTGGTTCCCCAGGCCTTTTCTTGCTTGCCTCGCGTGAGGACAAGAGTTCTGTTTTCTGGGCGCTAGCGGCAAGTTCTAAAAAGATGCTGTAAAAGATGGAGGATGTGGAGGGTGCTTTCTTCAGATCTGGAGCACAAGGCAAACAAGGTAAAGCATTCATAAAATCTCAATCGTGGCCTTTAAGAAGCCATGGGGGATCACGATTGTATTCAAGTGTCATATGGGCTTACTTTTAAACATTGCCAGTGAGCTGGGTTACAAAGAGATTGTACAATTGGGTTACAAAGAGATTGCTCAACAGGCGGCCTCAGACACTGAGTTTGTAGCTCCAGCAGGGTGCATTTTTGTAACTCTCAACCTTTCTGACCCACTGATGGCCATATTAATACAAAGATGTACGAGTGGATCTTGCTGATGGAAAAAAAAACTCATAAAACTCAACAGATTATACCGTGCGCTAATAATTGAGACATTGTACCACACAACCCCAAATGTATTACTAGGGTTAGAGGAAAGTGATTTGAGTGCTGCAATGTCCGGTGATGATCACCACAGACTGCAAAACAGGAGCTCCACTAATCAGTGTTCTAACATTAATTCATGCTGTTTCAAAATGCCCATGTTCTTCTTCGTGACATCTTCTTAATCCGCTGGAAACGTCCTTCAATGTTTGAGAGGGGCAGAATGCAGACATTTTAAAACATGTTGCAAATTAAATGCGAACTGCAAACTAAAAGTGTAATTACACACAGAGGAAGAAAAAAAATAACCAAAACTCTTCCCGCTGGTAAAACCAATTCTTGGCAATGATGCAAGACTCTAATTATGAGGAATTTGGTGTAGGTAATCTCAACAATTATGAGTGGAAGTTCAGAGATGCAGACATTATTTTCCCAAGCCCTGTGCTAAGTATAGCTAGCTTTCAGGTTAAAGCAAATACTGTTGGAACACCAGAGGGTGATGAATGTGTGGAATTCACTACCACAGAATGTAGTTGAGGCCAAAATGTTGTCTGCTTTCACGAAGAAATTAGTTATAGCTCTTGGGGCTAAAAGGATCAAGGGATATGGGGAGAAAGGTGATGAGGATACTGAACTTGATGATCAGCTATGGTCAAAATGAATGGTTGAACGGGCTTGAAAGGCCAAATGGCCTCCTCCTGCTTCTGCACAGAGAATAGAGCCAACATTTCGAGCTTGAGTGACCCTTCATCAGAGCTGAGAGTACATTGGAGAGACCAAACACAGATTGGGTCACCGTTTTGCAAAACACCTTTGGTCCGTCCGCAAGCAGGACCCAGACCTGCCTGTCACTTGCCGTTTCAACACACCATTCTGTTCTTTTGAAAAAAAAAGCCCTGACAAAGGGTCACCCAGACTCAAAACGTTGGCTGTGCTCTTTCTCCACACATTCTGTCAGACCTGCTGAGATTTTTTAGCATTTTCTGTTTTTGTATAACTTTCAGCTTATTTTTCCCAGAAAGTAATACATCTGTTCATTTGAGTTCCTTGTTGATGCAACTAGATTTGAAGTTGGTGAAATGTTTATATTAGCTGTGTAATAACTCCACGGAGGCGAAAGTCCCATCACCAAGTTACTTTATTTACACCATACATCTATACACAGCCAGCTCTCTAGTTGCTCCCTGCTGAATGCAGACTGAGAGCGTGACACATCTGCTTTAAATAGGGAGCATGAGGCTCCCTGATTTAACCTTCAATTAGGACTCATCAGGTAGTTCTTTTTGTGTACCAACCAAATAAATAAAATCAAATTAATTCAGGGACAACTTAAAAACGGCAGCTCCCTAAAAGGAGGGGGAACTGCCTGAAACAAAAATCAAAGCAGAAAGAAAACTTAAAATATCAAATTAAAATGTGATTATTGGGGTCGATAATACACCGCAGTCCCTGTGGTGCCCAGCAGGTGCAGAAGCCGAGGGGCTCATCATGTATCTCTTTTAAGGTACCAACTAATTAAACAAAATCAAATTAACTTAGGGATAAATTAAAAGGAGCAGCTCCCCAAAAAGAAAGGGGAACAGCCGGAAACAAAAACAAATCACAAAGGAAACTTAAAACATTAAATCATAATGTGATTTTCGGGGTTTATAGTACACCCCAGCCCCTGCGGTGCCCAGTGGGCACGGAAAGCGAAGGACTTATCAGGTGGTTCATACTCTAGCAAGCCAATCTCATTAGTCTGGCTGAAATCATCACAGCCTGTTAGACCCTTGTCTTGCTTTTGTGTCCAGGTTTGTTCTGTAAAAAATTTAAATGGAAACAACTATGCATTTATTGAGTGCCTTTCACAAATGTGCCCTTCAGTTACTGGAGTACTTACTCAGTTAATACTGAAATGCAGGAAATTCCGACACCTAAGTTGCACTTAGCAAGACTCAGAAAGTTTTAAAAGTTTATTTATCAGTCACAAGTAGGCTTACATTAACACTGTAATGAAGTTACTGTGAAAATCCCCTGGTCGCCACATTCCAGCACCTGTTTGGGTACACTGAGGGAGAATCTAGCACGGCCAATCCACCTAACCTGCACATCTTTTGGGCTGTGCGAGGAAACCAGAGCACCCTAAGGAAAACCACACAGACACGGAGAAAATGTGCAAACATCATACAGACAGTGACCCAAGCCAGGAATCGAACTTGGGTCCCTGGCACTGTGAGGCAGCAGTGCTAACCATTCTGCCACCAAAGCACAGGGAATAGGAGAAGCATCAAGACCCATGATTTTTATCCTGGGCACTGTCCAACTGCCCTCTCAAGTGGACCTGAAACATCCCACGTCACTATTTTGCAGAAGAATAGAGGAGTCCTCCTTGGTGTCCTGGCCAATATTTATCCGTCAACCAATATCACTGAAAAACAAATTAAGGGGTGAATTTTCCTCTTCCACCCACCATGGAAGTCATAGTGGGCAAGGGCGGGCCATGGAAATGTCCGTTGACCTTGGATAGGATTTTCCAGTCTCGGGGCAAGCGTGGCTGGAAAATGCTGCCCTATATGTCATGTCATGCCCAGCAATGATATCATATCCCTCACTTTCAAGATACAGACTGCATGCAATTTGACATTTATATCTGAACAATACGTTCTTAAAGTGCTCGCTGGGAGTCAAGTGATTACTGTTTGCACAAAGAATAAGCCCGTTCTTCTGGAAAGTTCTCCACAGCAAATGGGTTTCCTGGGTGCAAACTCCCATACCAGCTCAAGAGATCTAAAGAACAATGGCTAGCAGACATGTCAGGGCTGTGAGGGTGAAATAGGAAAAAAAAGTCTTCCAGTCCGCTGAAGGTAGCTGGTATATTGATCAGGTATCCATCATTTCCCTTTTAGATATCAATTAATTATTCCCAGCTTCAACCCATTATGTGGGACAATGACCACTGATCAAAACTAACTTGGGATAACAGATCTTATTACTCCACCTGAGAGCCCCGCAAGTCAATCTGAATCCATCAGCAAAAAAGGAACAAGTGCTCCAGTCAGAAGAACAGAACCTGACTAAAGACCACTCGATCCAGGCAGTAAGTGGGGGTCTAATTTGAAAAGATTCACTTCTACAGAACTCTGGTCATCACCTCATTTGGAGATCCAAAGATTTTCAGCTTCCATCCATCTTCAAGAAACTATGAGAGAGGATCCATTCAGGCCTACGGTATTTGCCTCCTAAAGGAATGTTTATCCACGGAATTTATGTTTTTTTTTGGTTAATAACAAGTATATGCTTTGTCTTTAGAATCTATCTTTACTCATCTGAATGTCAGTGTGTAAGAGGCAGGGTGTTCCACTGCGTCCACATTTCAGGGTCTTCTGTGAATAAACGTTATCTATTTTTCTGATTTAAACTTAACTGAAAGTCTGCTCTGTGTCAACTGATAAAGGTGACAACTCTTAAAAGGTAAAACACTCCTTTTAAACACACATCTTGTTGTTGGCAACCCAGAGGTGAGGAGAAATGAGATAAATTATCCCTGATGTGGATGTGCTGGCTTTGGACTGGGGTAAACACAGTAAAAAGTCTGACAACACCAGGTTTAAGTCCAACCGATTTATTTGTTAGTAAACTCACTAGCTTTCGGGTTAGCCCCTTCGTCAGGTGAATGGAGAGCCCTGGCCCCAGACAGAGCATATAAAGCACAGACAGTTTACAGATTACTGATTAGAATGCGAATCTTTACACCTAACTTGCTGTTCAAGTCTTAAAGTGGCTGACAACGTGAGTGGAAGGAGCACTGATCACAGGTTACAGAGATGTGTATTGTCTCCAGACAGTACAGTAAGTGAGGTTTTGCAGACCCAGGCAAGTCATGGGGGTTACAGATAGTGCGACATGAACCCAAGATCCTTGTTGAGACCATCTTCATGTGTGTGGAACTTGGCTATCAGTCTCTGCTCAGCGACTCTGCGCTGTCGTGTGTCGTGAAGGCTGCCTTGGAGAACGCTTACCCGAAGGTCAGAGGCTGAATGCCCGTGACCACTGAAGTGTTCGCCAACAGGAAGGGAACAGTCTTGCCTGGTGATTGTCGATCAATGTTCATTCATCCATTGTCGTAGCGTCTGCATGGTCTCCCCAATGTACCATGCTTCGGGACATCCTTTCTTGCAATGTATCAGGTAGACAACGTTGGCCGAGTTGCAAGAGTATTTACTGTGTACCTGGTGAATGGTATTCTCACATGTGATGATGTCATCCGTGTCGATGATCCGACATGTCTCGCAGAGGTTGCTGTGGCAGGGTTGTGTGGTATTGTGGTCACTGTTCTCCTGAAGGCTGGGTAGTTTGCTGCGAACAATGGTTAAATTATCCCACCATCCAAGACCAAGACCACAAGAAAGGGTTGCGAACATAGCCCAGTCCTTCATGCAAACCAGCCTCCCATCCATTGACTCCGTCTGCACTTCCCATTGCCTCAGGAAAGCAGTCAACATAATGAAGGACTCCCTACACTCTCTCCCACCTTTTTCCGTTGGTAAAAAGATACAAAATTCTGAAATCATGGACCAATCGACTCAAGAACAGCTTCTTCCCTTTTACCATCAGATTTTTGAATGGACCTACCTTATATTAAACTAATCTTTCTCTACACCCTACCTATGACTGTAACACTACATTCTACTCCCTCTCCTTTCCTTTTCCCCTATGTACTCTATGAATGGTATGTTTTATCTGTATAGCAAGCAAGAACATAAGAACATAAGAAATAGGAGCAGGAGTAGGCCATCTGGCCCTTCGAGCCTGCCCCGCCATTCAATAAGATCATGGCTGATCTGTCGTGGCTCAGTTCCACTTTCCCGCCCTCTCCCCATAACCCTTAATCCCCTCTCTTATCAAAAACCCATCAACCCGCTTCTTAAAAATATTTAGCGAGGCAGCCTCCACCACTTCAACGGGCAGAGAATTCCAGAGATTCACCACCCTTTGAGTGAAGAAGTTCCTCCTCAACTCCGTTCTGAACTGCCCCCCCTTTATCTTGAGGCTGTGCCCCCGAGTCCTACTGTCTTTTTTGAGCGGGAAGAGTCTTTCCACCTCTATCCTATCCATCCCATTCATCATCTTATACGTCTCAATGAGATCTCCCCTCATTCTTCTAAACTCTAACGAGTACAAGCCTAGTTTATTCAGCCTCTCCTCATAGCTCAACCCCCTCAACTCCGGTATCAGCCTAGTAAACCTCCTCTGCACTCCCTCCAAGGCCAAAATATCCTTGCGCAGGTGCGGCGCCCAAAACTGCACACAGTACTCCAGCTGCGGCCTCACCAATGCCCTATACAGCTGCAGCAAGACCTCCCTACTTTTATATTCAATCCCCCTCGCTATGAAGGCCAGCATCCCATTCGCCTTCCTGACCACCTGCTGCACCTGCAGGCTGGGTTTTTGCGACTCATGCACAAGGACCCCGAGGTCCCTCTGCACCATCGCCTGCTGCAGTTTTTCGCCACGTAAGTAATAGTCCTTCCTACCATTCTTCCTACCAAAGTGGACCACCTCACACTTGCCAACATTAAATTCCATTTGCCATTTCCTGGCCCATTCACCCAGCCTATCTAGATCCTTCTGCAGACTCTCCACACCCTCCACACAATTTGCCTTTCCCCCAATCTTGGTGTCATCAGCAAATTTCGACACCCTACACTCGGTTCCCTCCTCCAGATCATCTATATAAATGGTAAATAGCTGAGGCCCCAGCACCGACCCCTGGGGCACCCCACTAGTCACCAACCGCCAATCCGAATAGCACCCATTGACCCCCACTCTCTGCCTCCTATTTGACAACCAATCCTCTATCCACGCTAACACCCTACCCCCAACTCCATGTCCTCTGACCTTCTGCAGTAACCTCTTGTGAGGTACCTTATCAAACGCCTTCTGAAAATCCAGAAAGACCACATCCACCGGCTCTCCTCTATCCACCGCCCTAGACACATCCTCATAGAACTCCAGTAAATTTGTCAGACACGACTTCCCTTTAATGAAACCGTGTTGCGTCTGCCCTATCAAGCAATTCCCTTCAAGATGCCTCGCAATTTCCTCCTTAATGACGGATTCTAACATTTTACCTACCACAGACGTTAAACTAACCGGCCTGTAATTCCCCGCCTTTTGCCTGGCACCCTTCTTAAACAACGGCGTAACATTAGCCGTTTTCCAATCCTCCGGCACTTCCCCGGAATCCAGCGACGTCTGGAAAATAACCACCAAGGCATCCACTATCACCTCCGCCATTTCTTTCAGAACCCTCGGATGCATTCCATCCGGTCCTGGGGACTTGTCCACAATCAGCCCCTCCAGTCTGTCGCGCACCACCTCTCTAGTAACAGTAATGTCATTAAGACCCTCCAGTCCTACCACCTTTCCATCGCTAACACCCGGCAAATTATTCACGTCCTCCTCCGTGAAGACAGAAACAAAAAAGTTATTCAAGACCTTAGCCATATCCCCATCCCCTACCACTAGGTCCCCTTTCTCATCCGCTAAGGGACCAACGTTCACCCTAGCCAGCCTCTTCCTTTTTATATATTTATAAAAACTCTTGCTATCCTTTTTTATATTAAGTGCTAGCCCAGCTTCATAGCTTCTTCTACCCTCCTTTATCAACTTTTTTGTCAATCTTTGTTGACATTTAAACCTTTCCCAATCCTCTTCTCGCCCACTGCTCTTAGCTACTCTAAATTCCTCCGCTTTTAATTTAACACTTTCCTTCACCTCCTTCGTTATCCACGGCTTATTACCTCTCTTCCTACTGTCCTTTTTAACCATCGGAATAAATTTCTGCTGAGCACCAAGAAAGATCTCCTTAAAGATCCTCCACTGCTCCTCAGCAGACCTACCTTCCAACGCGCTCCCCCAGTCCACATTCGCCAATTCTTCTCTCATCCTACCGTACTCCCCTCTATTCAAACAAAGGACACGTGTCCGGGAACCCACTTTCTCCTCCTCCATCTGCAACAGAAACTCCACCATACAATGATCACTCTCTCCAAGAGGATCCTTCACCTCAAGGTCCCTAATTCTACCCGCCTCATTACATAGCACCAGATCCAAGATAGCTCGCTCCCTCGTCGGCTCCAACACACACTGTTCCAGGAAACTATCCCGGCAGCATTCCAAGAACTCCTCCTCGAGCCCACCTCGTCCAACATGGGTCGACCAATCAATATGCAGATTGAAATCCCCCATAACTACTGCCGTCCCATTCCTGCACGCCGCACTTATTTGCGCGTTAACAGCCCGCCCCACCTCCAGATCATTATTCGGGGGCCTATAGACGACACCCACCAGCGTCTTCCTCCCTTTGCTGTTCCTAATCTCCACCCACAACGATTCCACTTTCTGCTCTTTGGCTCCGATATCATCCCTTGCTACCACCTTGATGCTGTCCTTAATCAGCAGAGCTACGCCACCCCCTCTTTCCTCCTGCCTATCCTTCCTAAACACTTGATAGCCCTGTACATTCATCTCCCAGTCCCTGTCACCTTGCAGCCACGTCTCTGTAATGGCCACCAGATCGTATCCATTTGTGTCGATCTGCGCCACCAGCTCATCCACTTTATTCCGAATGCTTCGTGCATTCAGATAAAGCGCTTTCATCCCAGCCTTCTTCTGGACCCTATTTGCCGTAACGCCACCACTTGGGACATCCTCAGCCTCTTCCCTTACCTGTACCCTATCCTTAACTGTAGACCTCCTAACATCTCGCACCCTCCCCCCCCCTAATTAGTTTAAAGCCCTGTCTACAGTTCTCTTTACTCGATTCGCCAGCACTCTGGTCCCAGCACAATTCAGACCAACCCCATCCCGCCCGAACAAGTCCCACCTACCCCAATACTGGTGCCAATGCCCCATAAATTCGATCCCATTCCTCCCACACCAATCTCTGAGCCACCCATTCACTTCCTTTATCCTGTCAACCCTACGCCCGTCTGCACTCAGTTCAGGCAGTAGCCCAGAGAAGACCACCTTGTCGGTTCTACTTTTTAATTCCATTCCCAGCTTCTCATACTCCCTCCCCAGATCCTCAGTCCGCACTTTGCCTACGTCGCTGGCACCCACATGTACCACCACAACTGGGTTCTCACCCTCCCACTCCAGATTCCTCTGCAGCCCAGCTGCGACATCCTGTACCCGAGCACCAGGCAGACAACACACCCTTCTGTGCACTTTGCCATTGTGACAAAGGACAGTGTCAATACCCTTCACCCCACTATCTCCAATCACTACTACGTTCCTTTTCCCCTTCTCTTTGCCTATGTCCTGCTGCATCACTGTACCGTGTGCAGTTTGCTCACCAACCTCACCTGCCTCGTCCTCTTCCAGACTGGAAGCAAGAACCTCAAACCTGTTATGCAGATTAAGAGGCTGAGGCCTCCGCTCCTCACCCCCCTTCCTCCTCCCAGCAGCCCCCTTTTGTTCCTGACCCTTAGATTTAGACAGTCTAGGGGGGGTGGATGTCACTTGCACCCCATTGACAATGACACCCTCTCTCCCCCTGGTGAGCCTCAGTGTCTGTAGCTCAGAGGCCAGCTCATCCACCTTGAGCTGGAGCTCCTCCAGCAACCTGCACTTACTGCAGACATGGCCACTGGGAAGGACCCTGGGGTCCACCAGTTCCCACATCATACAGGAACCGCACATCACATGCCCCTCCATTATTCAATATAATTTGTTGTGGGAAAAAATATTTTCCTTGTTTTTTGCTGTAGTAGTTTTGAAAAAAAAATTTTTTTTTTCCTTGTTCTTTCCACCTGGCCTTTTTACCTTCCAGCCCTTTTTGATATTAAGCCCTAATAGCTCACTCTGCTTCCCTCTCACTCCGCTGCCCGCTCCGACGCTGCCCGCTATCTACACCAGGCCTCCTTTTAAACTTGGCGCTGATTTAAAGCTGATGGGCCACAACTGCCTGATAATCACTCCCTCACAATTCTTAAAGCAGTAAATACAATAAGTAAATGCTTTAAACAGTTCTACAAAGAACAAAGTGCTTTAAACTTATTTTAAACAGGTTTTTAACAGGTAAAGTCTTAGCTTTCTCTCTGATGCTCCTTCCTCGTCTGCTCCAGCAAACAATGTAAGGCTTCACCGTGTGGACACTTGATAATTAAAGCTGATGGGCCACAACTGCCTGATAATCACTCCCTCACAATTCTTAAAGCAGTAAATACAATAAGTAAATGCTTTAAACAGTTCTACAAAGAACAAAGTGCTTTAAACTTATTTTAAACAGGTTTTTAACAGGTAAAGTCTTAGCTTTCTCTCTGATGCTCCTTCCTCGTCTGCTCCAGCAAACAATGAACTTTTCGCTGCATCCCAATACATGTGACAATAATAAGTCAAATCAAATCCCTCTCCCATCTATAACAGTTATCACATTGCTCTTTGTCGGAGTTTGCTGTGTGCAAATTGGTTGCTGCAGTTCCTACATTACAACAGTGATCTGTCCGCACTTCAATAGTACTTAAGTGACTGCAAAGCATATTGGGGTTGTTCTGAGGCTGTGGGAAATGCTATATAAATGCAACGTCTTTCTTAAAGATATGTCACACAGAAGCTTTTAAGGGAACGTTTATGGGAGGCACGGCTAAAGCGTTGTGTATTGGGAGGTATTTGCGGGTACAAAGATGTACCAAGATGGAAGGATTTGGGGAAGAGCACTCCACGGCTTGAGGCAAGATGACTAAAAACTGGAGGTTGAATCATACTTGCAGGCCTTGGTCCCTGACTGGTAACCTTGCTTTGCCTGACAGCTGCAATTAATCTTGACTGCTCATGTGCGCTAGCATGGTGGATCAGCTAATAAACAAAATAAGTAGACATTTGAAAAGATGATATTTGTGTAAATATTTATTAGATTCCATGAATACTGGTAAATGGTGTTTGAAAGACAAGGAGTAAGTTTCAGGTAGTTAATTTCAGGAATCTTTGCCCTGTTATCTACATGGATATGTGAAAATT
Organism: Carcharhinus amblyrhynchos; assembly: GCF_965287045.1. Classification (NCBI taxonomy): domain Eukaryota; kingdom Metazoa; phylum Chordata; class Chondrichthyes; order Carcharhiniformes; family Carcharhinidae; genus Carcharhinus; species Carcharhinus amblyrhynchos. The sequence goes on from NC_137354.1 coordinate 9,261,663, forward strand.
CATTACAGTCCTTTTCAAAATAGTAACATAACATCATCGAACCATATTGATAAAGCTGCAGGCATACTTAATCAAATAATCCCTGCCTGTAACAAATCAGGTTCTTACTGGTGACAGGAAGAACTTGTTTCTTGCCTGTGTCGAGGAGCAGATGGTCCAATTAAGGCTGCAATATGCCATAAATGTCACATTTTACAACACAAATGTTTGAAAAGTGCTCACACATTTCAAGTTGCATTCCGACAGCTGAATGTTTTATTTTGTAATGAGAATACAGTGACTTTTCAAAGCTTTTTTTCCTGGTGGAACACTCCAAGTGTTTTGTGACTAAAAGGTTCCCTCCCGCCAACCTTACCTACCTTGCCGGCAATCAGGCATCTCAGGGTTTTGCACTGAATCAGCTGCCACTGTCGCCAAGAGTCAGTGTCTATCATCGGAGAGAAGGGCTCAGTTCACTTGAAAAGCAAGTTTCAAAGGGCATGGTTTATTTCTATTGACTTGTAAAAATAAAGTCAATATTTCCATATAACTTAGGTAAGTTTTACAGATCTATTGAGATAATTATAATAATTTGATTGTTAAAAATCCCAGCCTTTTAGATCTGCTCTGGGAAGAATAATTTTTTATCAACATATTGCTAGTAGAAACCTGGTCATCAGGGGTGAGGATTTCTCAGTGTTGATGTATGTGGTGTAGGTCTGGCCTATTCCTCACTCCTGCACTGTAGTGAACACCTGAGCCTTCTTCTGCTTTATCTGGAGGTCTGAAATTGTCGGTGTTGACAGACTCGATATAAAAACCTCAAAAGTGGGAAAAACATGAGTAAAATCACTCTCATTCTGATGGCCACTTTAACTGAGGCTTTAACATGCTTTGCGTAGACCTGTAGTGCACAAGTGCCAGGTGTCATTACGTGCTGAGATTCTACCTGATGTTGATTGGCCATAGTAAATTGCCCCTTAGTGTCAGGGGGACTAACAGGGTAAATAAATGGAGTTATGGGGATAGGGCTTGGGTGGGATTGTGGTCAGTGCAGACTTGATGGACCAAATGGCCTCTTTCTGCACTGTAGGGATTCTATGGATTCGATGATACCTGTCCCTGGTGTTACAAAGGATGGGTCTAGCCATGTTGAAGCAGTTGGGTCATGCCATACCACTTATCCCTAATGGAAAGGTTTATGCAGAAAAAACTTCTTTGATCACAAGTTCGTTAGGCAGTACTCTGCACGTAAAATTGTGGAGGCTCTGTGGGTAGATGGGTGGATTCTGTTGGATGGTTCCATGAGCAGACTGACAAAGTCATTTGGAAAAATGCCTCATTGCCAGAACTTTCAAACAAGCACCAAGACAAAGCTTGAGAGGTGTTGAGAAAGGACCACCCCATCAGATCTTTCCTACACACCTGGACTCCTCATCCCCTCTGCACGTTGTCCTCAAGGGAGCTCTGGTGGGGAAGAGACCATTGTACCCACCCTTCTGAAATATGCCTTTGCAAGGAAGGTCTGGAGAGGGAAGCAGTGTTTTTTGTCAAGGTTCATCCCGAGCAGGTCCGAGACACAGGGCTGTGTTCCCCAGGGCACATACTGAGGTGAACACCAACTGCGGCTGGAGGATCAATAACTTGGTGAAAGATGGGCTGCCTGAAACTTACTGGTCTTCCATTGCAATGAGTTGTCCTCAACCTAATGTTGCAGGCTGGACATTCCAAGTTCCAGGACTCCATGTAGAGGGAGGTGAAGCTTGAGGTAGTCACCGCAGAAAGGCAGCTTGCCTCCATCTTCCCAAGGGCAATGACAGATGAGCAATAAATATTGGCCCCATCGATGATGAACAAATGAATAATAAAAATAAAATGAAGCAGTTTTGCCTGTCAATGGAACTTGATTAGTTCTGTTTAATGCTGTGTATCCCATCCTTGTATTGTGACAGTCCGTTCGGCTAACACCCTGCTAGCGAAATGTGTGACCCAGTAATGAAAGGGCTATCGCTAGACCAGTTGCACTTTGCTCCTCTTCACGGCACACATTAAACTGTGTCTTTCAGCTTACTTACACAGGCTCAGTAATGGACACTGTAATTTGCTGACAGTATGAATGGAGTAGGAGGCAGATGGAAAATAAAAGAGTTTCCAAGAATTCAGAGTTGTTATCCGAAATGCACTGCCTGAAAGGATGGTGGACACAGTTCAATGGCAGCTGTTAAAAGGGGATTGAGTAAACGCTTGAAAATTAAAAATGCTGGGTTGTGGGGAAGGAACGGAGTACTGGAATGAATTGGACAGCTCTATCATGGAGCTAGCACAGGTGTGATGGACCAAATCATAGAATCCCTACGGTGCAGAAGGAGGCCATTTGGCCCATCGAATCTGCACCAACCACAATCCCATCCAGGCCCTATCCCCATAACCCTTCATATTTACCCTGCTAATCCCCCTGACACTATGGGGCTAATTTATCATGGCCAATCAACCTAACCCCCACATGTCTTTCGGACTGTGGGAGGAAACTGGAGCATCCAGAGGAGCCCCACATAGACACGGGAGAATGTGCAAACTCCACACAGGCAGTGACCCAAGGCCAGAATCGAACCGGGTCCCTGGCGCTGTGAGGCAGCAGTGCTAACCACTGTGCCATCGTGCCGTCATTGTAACTGTCTGGAAAAAGTAGCACAGCATTAGGTTCTACAAAAATATTAAAGAGGAATTGCTGGTAAAGATCACTCAGTCATCATAGCTGTTTTATCCAGTGTGTTATTTTGCTTCTTATTTTCTGATATTTTGTGTGGAGCATAAACTCTGGTATAAATTAGTTGGGTCAAATGACTATAAATTTTACGTATCAGTAAATCATAGATGATGCAATGCAGAAGGAGGCATAATGGTTGGCACTGCTGCCTCACAGCGCCAGGGGCTCACGTTCAATTCTGGCCTCAGGTCACTGTCTGTATGGAGTCTGCGCATTCTTGCCGTGTCTATGTGGATTTCCTTTGGGTGCTCTAGTTCCCTCCCACACTTCAAAAGACGTGCTGATTAGGTGAATTGACTAAATTCTCCCTCACGAACAGGCAGCGGATTTTGGCGAATAGGGGATTTTCACAGTAACTTCACTGCGGGTGATTAGCAGGTAAATATGTGGTGTTATGGGAATAGGGCTTGGGTGGATTGTGGTCAGTGCAGACACGGTGGGCCAAATGGCCTTCTCCTGCACAGTAGGGTTTCTGTGAGTCTATGAATCTTCAAACTGTTGTGTTGCAGCTGTGTAGTGTTCATATGAAAGCAGAAAACGCAGAAAATACTCAGCAGGCCAGTTAACATCTGTGACAAGATAAACAGTATCGACATTTCTGGTTGATGGACTTTTGTCCTGAAATGTTAATTTGTTGTTCTGTCCGCAGACCTGCCAAGTACATCTGGCAATTTCTGTTTTTATTAAAGATTTCCAGTATTCTCGGTGTTTTGCTTCCACATTGGGTTCAGTTCAGGCTGCACACTGATGGGCGTGTTCGGTTCCATTCACCTGAACAAAGTGGAAAATTCTCGCTGTGGATCTGGAGAAGGATTTGGAGGCCAATCCTGAAAAGCCTCAGCTCTGAATTATTAGGAAAGGTTATGAAATCTTGGGTTCTTCAGCTTTCTAATTGGAGCAAATTTCAAGAGATTTTGCAGGAGTATAAATGGCAGCGAATGCATTTCATGAAGTGGATCACTGTTTCGAGTTAAAACTCAACTACAAGTACAAGGAAATTTTGGTGCAATCTGGTAACCATTTACAAATGATATCAAAGAGTGATCATTAACTGCAGTGGTCTTATGGTAGGCCAATAGGTGCAAAAGCTAAACAAAGACATAATGAAGAAAGGATCAGAAAGATGTACTATCACAATTTATATTTATGTCACACCTTTACATAGAAGCCTTATTCCCATATAACCCACCTCTGGACACTAAGGGGCAATTTAGCATGGCCAATGCACCTAACCCACACATCTTTGGACTGTGGGAGAAAATCGGAGCACCCGGAGGAGGCCCACACAGACGCGGGGAGAATGTGCAGACTCTGCACAGACAGTGACCAAACTGGGAATCAAACCTGGGTTCCTGGCGCTGTGAGGCAGCAGTGCTAACCACTGTGCCACCCTCACGTGAGAACAAATCCCAAAGTTCTGTACATCAGCATTATGAAGCAAAATTTGACTCTGAGCTGCATAAAGCAATTTGTCAAAGAGGTAGGTTTTTGGGGAAAGCTCTAACAGAGATAGAGAGGTAGCAAAGTTTAGGGAGAGAATCCCAGAGCTCCATTATCCCTTATGAACCCCATTTACTCAGCCTATCATTATAGGACAATTGCCTCATCCTAGGGATCAATTTACTGTCCCTGCACCATGCCGCCTACAATGCAAGAATGTCCTTCCTTAAATATGGAGACTTAAATATTGGAAAGGGTGCAGAGGAGATTTACCAGGATGTTGCCTGGTTTGGTGAGAAGGTCTCATGAGGAAAAGCTGAGAAACTTGAGGATGTTTTCGTTAGAGAGAAGGTTAAGAGGTGACTTCATAGAGGCATATAAGATGATCAGAGGATTAGATAGGGTGAAACGTGTGAAGCTTTTTCCTCGGATGCAGATGGCCAGCACAAGGGGACATAGCTTTAAATTGAGGGGTGATAGATATAGGAAACATGTCAGAGGTAGGTTCTTTATTCAGAGAGTAGTGAGAGCTTGGAATGCCCCTACCTGCAACAGTAGTGGATTCGCCAATATTAAGGGCATTTAAATGGTCATTGGATAAACATATGGATGATATTGGAATAGTGTAGATTAGATGAGCTTTAGATTGGTTTCACAGGTCGGCGCAACATCAAGGGCCGAAGGGCCTGTACTGCGCTGTAACTTTCTATGTTCTAAACTGCGCACATACTATTGCAGATGTGATCTTTCCACAGTTCCATACAACTGTAGTGAAATTTCTGAATTCCTCTACTCTGATCCCTTCCAATAAAGGCTAACATGTCATTTGCCTTTCTAATTGCTTGCAGATACCTCAGAGGGGTGTTGGGGCTGGAAGAGATTAGAGAGAGACAGGGCAAAATCAAAGAGGAGCCAATGTAAGTCAGCAAGCTTCCCATTCCACGCACTACTGAACCAAATGGGATTTTATGACAATCAACAGTATTCGTAGTCACTATTAAGACTAGCTTTGGATTCCAGATTTATTAACAAAATTAAATTCCACCAGTTGTTCTTGAGAGTCCTGGAGGACAAGTCCACTGATTTCCACAGCTACCTTAACTGCAGCTCTTTGCACCCCACATCATAGAATCCCTACAGTGCAGAAGACGGTCACTTGGTCCATCAAGTCTGCACCAACTCAGCATTCTGCTCAGGCACACCCCCACATCCTATCCCTGCCATCTTGCACATGTACCATGGCCAATCTCCCTAACATATACATATTAGGACACTAAAGGGCAATTTAGCATGGTCAATCCACCTAACCTGCAGGGTGCAGAATAACACATTTCAAATCAAATATACCTATAGTTAAAAACAACTGCATATTTGTACATTACAATCTTTGGACTGTGGGAAGAAACTAGAGCACCCAGAGGAAATCCGCACAGACACAGGATTCCTTCCCATTCTCACAGTTCTTTCGCCTCCGTCACATCTGTGCCGACAATGCACTTTCCAAAACAGTGCTGCCAATATGTTTTCTGTCTTCCTTAATTGGGGTTTCCCACCCACTGTGGTTGACAGGGCTCTCAAACTCGTTGAACCATCTCCCGCACTACTGCACAATCTGTGCCCTCCCTCCCAGAACCAGGATAGGGTCCCCCTTGTCCTCCCTTTTCACCCTACCAGTCTCCGCATTCAAAGGATCATCCTCCGCCATTTCCGCCAACTCTGGCATGGTGCCACTATGCAAAACATCTTCCACTCACTCCCCCTGTCAGCATTCCACAGGTACTGTCCTCTCCGGGACACCCTGGTCCACTCCTCCATCACAACCAACACCTTACCCCTTGCCCATGGCGTCTTCCCATGCAATCATAGAAGGTGCAACACTTGCCCCTCTACCTGCTCCCTGCTCACCATCCCAGGGCTTGTTTCAGATGAAGCAGTGCTTCACGTGCACCTCTTATAATCTGGTCACAGTAGCACAGTGGTTAGCACTGCTGCCTCCCAATGCCAGGGACCCAGGTTCAATTCTGGCCTCAGGTGACTGTCTATGTGTTGTTTGCACACTCTCCCTGTGCCTGCATGGGTTTCCTTTGGGTGTTCCAGTTTTTTCCTTCAATCCAAAGAAGTGTGTGGGTTAGGTTGATTGGCTATGCTAAATACATGAGGTTATGGGGTTAGGGCCTAGGTGGGATTGTTGTCACTGCAGGCTCAATGGGCTGAATGGCCTCTTACTGCACTGTAGAGTTCTATGATTCTACTGCATTTGCTGCTGTCAACTGTACAGAACTCTGATGGAGGGGCCATCCTGATCTAAAACATTGGTTCTCTTCTCTTTCCACAGATGCTGTCAGGCCTACTGAGATTTTCAGAGAATCCTTACAGTGCAGAAAAAAGCCATTCGGTCCATCAAGTCTGCACCGACAACAATCCCACCCCTATACCTGTAACCTCACACATTTACCCTGCTAATCTTCCTGACACTCAGGGATAATTTAACCTGGCCAATCCACCTAACACACACACTTCTCAGAAGACTAAGGAAATTTGGCATGACTCTTGCCAACCTTTACAGATACACCATAGAAAGCATCCTTTCTGGTTGTATCACAGCTTGGTATGGCTTCTGCTCTGCCCAAGACCGCAATGAATTACAAAAGATCCTGAATGTAGCCCAATCCATCAGATAAATCAGCCTCCCATCCATTGACTCTGTCTAACTTCCTGCTGCCTCGGCAAAGCAGCCAGCATAATTAAGGACCTCATGCACCCCGGACATTCTCTCTTCCACCTTCTTCCAATGGGAAAAAGATACAAAAGTCTGAGGAAACTTACCGACGACAGCTTCTTCCCTGCTGCTGTCAGACTTTTGAATGGACCTACCTCGCATTAAGTTGATCTTTCTCTACACTTTAGCTATGAATGTAGCACTACATTCTGCACTCTCTTGTTTCCTTCTCTATGAACGGTATGCTTCATCTGTATAGCGCGCAAGAAACAATACTTTTCACTGTACATTAATACATGTGACTATATACTAATACATGTTACTACATGTTAGGTTGATTGACTATGCTAAAAATTGCCCTTACATGTGTAGGTTAGAGGGATTAGCGGGTAAATATGTAGGGATATGGGAGTAGGGCCTGGGTGGGATTGTGGTCGGTGCAGACTCGATGGCCTCCTTGTCTTGTAGGGATTCTACGAAACTATATGGAGGAATCCAAAACATGGACAAGAATTTTAAATTCTTCTCAGGTGTGTAGGGAGAGAACAGTCCTGAGCTGCGATAGTCATCTTGTCGTCGGTGCAGACTCGATGTGCTGAATGGCCTCTTTTTATATTGTGGGGATCCAATGATGTGACAACAATAAAGCAAATCAAAAATCACATCTTTGGATTTTTTACAGCATTTTCTGTTTTTCCATTGTTGCTCAGCATCAGACTGGGACTGAGGCATGCCTTGCCCAATGACACCACCACTGCCACTAAAGCTATGAAAAAAAATCCTGGAGTGCAAGTTGTTATTGTTGTTGTTGTAATGCTGCCGGCTCCTCCCCCTCCCGGGGGAAATTAGACTTTTCGCGCATGCGCGGGGATACCCGGACGACCTTCCGGTGATGTGCGGTAGCCCACTTCCGGCGGGGGGACCCCCGCGCAGGCGCATGAGAGCAGTGGAGAGGAAGAGGGGAAAGGCACCCGTTATCATCGTGAGCAAGATGGAGTCGCGTGTGGTGCCCAGCGACCTGTACCCGCAGATTTACGGCTTCTTGCTGCAGAACAAATTCGACAAGGCCGCCAAAGAATTCCTCAAGCAGTCCAACGCGGTGAGTGAGCCTTAAAAACCCAACCCCTGCCCTCCCCCGGCTCCACGTTGCTCTCCACTTAACCCGGCTCCACACGTGGGGCCTCCTCCAGCCCGGCTCCCCCTCTTTCACCTCAGCCAGCAGCCCAGGGAGGGGAAGGGGCATGCGCAAGAGCGAATGGAACGTTGCCCGGGAGCACGCGGCGCCGGGAATAGAACACGCGCCGCTCCAACGTTCCAAACCCCCGTGGCGCGAGCTCCCGGCGAACGTTTCATTCATCCCGGGCAACGTTCCATTCCCCCGCCCCTCCCCCCATTTGCCAGGACCTGGTGTTATACTTACCTCGAGGGAGTTGGGCAGTGGGTCACCTCACTGGGTTAGTAGCACGGGTTCGATTCCCAACAGGAAATTTAAATTTGACTGTCAAAGTTCGGATTTTTAAAAACTTTTTAAAAAAATTAATTTGTGGGCCGTGGGCTGGCCCAGCATTTATTGTAAAAAAAAGTCTCACAACACGCAGGTTACAGTCCAATTAATTTATTTAGTGCCACAAGCTTTTGGAGCATTGCCCCTTCATCCAGTAACGGTATCTCTATATCACTGCATTTATTGCCCATTCCTAGTTGCCCTTGTTGGTTGCTGGAATTATCTGTAGGCCAGCAGATTTCCTTCCCAATAGGACATTAGTGAACCAGATGGGTTTTTCCAACAATGATTTCAGTAGATTTTTAATTCCAGAATTTTCTTCTATTGAATTCGAATTCCACCATCTGCCGTGGTGGGATTTGAACCCAGAATATTAGCTGAGTTTCTGGATTAATAGTCTAACGATAACACCACTAAGCCATTGCCAATTTGTTATTGTCACATGTATTGGCATACAGGGAAAGGTATTATTGTTTTTTGTGCACTATATAGACAAAGCATACCATTCATGGAGTACGATGTGGAGATGCTGGTGTTGGACTAAGGTGGGTACAGTAAGAAGCCTTTCAATGCCAGGTTAAAGTCCAACAGGTTTATTTGAAATCAGGAGCACTGCCCCTTCATTAGGTGAGTGATGAAGGAACAGTGCTCCGAAAGCTTGTGATTCCAAACAAAACCCATTGGACTTTAACCTGGTGTTGTGAGACTTCTTACTGTTCATAGAGTACATGGGGAGAAGGAAAGGAGAGTGTGCAGAATGTAGTGTTACAGTCATAGGGTGTAGAGAAAGATCACCTTAAGGGGAGATAGGTCCATTCAATAAGTTGGAATATAAAAATATAATTAATTAAAATTTGGAATGTGAGAATGTTTAACTACAAAGATAGCGAAGCCCCAGCTGGTTCATTTTTGTCCCTTTGAGAAGGAAGTTCACCATTTTTAGAATCCCTACGGTGCAGGAGAGGCCATTCAGCCCATCGATCTGCACTCAAGCCCTCTTCCCCTACCCTATTCTTGTAACCCCATACATTTACCTTGGCTAATCCCATCTGAGCTACACATTTTGGGACACTAAGGAGTAATTTGACATGGCCAGTGCACCTAACCTAGGCACCTTTGGACTGTGGGAGAAAACTGGAGCACCTGATGGAAACCCACGCAGACATGGGGAGAACGTGCAAACTCCACACAGACAGTGACCCAAGGCTGAAATCGAACCTGGTTTCCTGGCGCTGTGCTGCCTAGATTTGGCCTATGTGACCACATGGTAATGTGGTTGGCTCTTAATCACCATCTGAAATGGCTGAACAAGCCACTCAGTTCAAGGGATGGGCAACAGGTGCTGGTCAGAATTGCCTATGTCTCATGAACGAACAAGGGGGGAGGTAGAATCTTGGCTCAGATAAATGAATCATGTACAATATACCTTCATCACGGGGGGGGGGGGGGGGGGGGGGGTGTGACGGTTTAGAACGGAGTTGAAGAGGAACTTCTTCACTCAAAGGGTGGTGAATCTCTGGAATTCTCTGCCCGTTGAAGTGGTGGAGGCTGCCTCGCTCAATATTTTTAAGACGTGGGTTGATAGGTTTTTGATAGGCAAAGGGATTAAGGGTTATGGGGAGAGGGTGGGAATGTGGAGCTGAGCCACAACAGATCAGCCATGATCTTATTGAATGGAGGGGCAGGCTCAAGGGGCTAGATGGCCTACTCCTGCTCCTATTTCTTATGTTCTTATGAGTAATACCATACTCCTTTATCATATGTGCACTTGTTAGTCATAAGTTGTTTAAGTTTTGGGGGCGAGGGGATTTTTTTTACACAAACTGGGACTGACTTGATTTTGCTGTCTATAAAGGTAGTGGAAGTAAAAAAAATCAGTTTCGCAAGGATGCTGGTTGGGCTCGTGTGAGAATGGGACTGACTGGATTGTGCTTCATGTGTAATAATTAGCCCATCTCTACACCAAGGCAGTAAGGTTCAGCAGAATAAGATTGTTTAGTGCACTTATGCCGTTTGTTCTGCGTGCAGAGGGGCCACCGCACAGCAAGGAAAGATGGGCAGCTGGGAGTTTGGGGGATGGTGACATAGTCAAAGGAGAGAGGTGAATAGGGCAATGGTAATCAAGTCAACAATTGAGGCACCATTGGTGAAAAAAATCTAGTTTGACTTCAGCATTGGCGGGACAAATATTCAAATCTCTAGTAACTCCTGCAACCATCTCAATTTATCAACCCTCCTGGCTTACCCTTAAGAATAATTGAAACTGTCGGATCATAGAATCCCTACAGTGCAGCAAGAGGCCATTTGCCTCATCAAACCTGCACCGACAACAATCCTACCCTGTCCCTGTTATTCTACATATTTACCCTGCTAATCCCCCTGACACTGAGGGGCAATTTAGCATAGCCAATCTACCTGCACATCTTTATAGTGTGGGAGAAAACCAGAGCACCTGGAGGGGAACTCAGAGTTGCAGGAAGATCTAATGTGTGTGTTTCAGATCACTTACTGTCTCTGTGTGGTTCTGATTTCCGTCATCCCTTCAAATGTTTGATGTTTACTTTTGGACTGTGTTGTTCTGCCTTTTCCTTACAACTCTTATTGACTACGGGGCAAATTATGGAAACAGGGAAAGCAGTTTTCACAATCAGTCTATGAGTTGAAGCCACCATGTGCAGTGATTGCAAAGGGCTGGAAGTAAGTGGTAGTGCAGATATTAACTGTAAGCTTGTTATTGGGGGGAAAATATAGAAAGGAAGGATGCCATTTGGCCTATCATTCCTATGCCAGCCAACAGGGAACCATCCAGTCTAATCCCAACTTTCCAGATTTTGGTCTGTGGGTGACAGCATCTCAAGTGCATATCCAGTTACCTTTTCAGTATGAGGGTTTCTGCAATCTGTCGCCCATGCAGGCGGTTGGTTTCAGATCCCAACCACTTTCTATTTCTGAATCCTTTCTAAACCGAACTAGGGACTTCCCAATTGCTCTATTTTAATCCCTTCTCATTTTGTACATTTTTTTGGACGACACAGTGGTTAGCACTAGGAACTTGGGTTCAATTCCAGCTTTGGGTGACTGTCTTTATGGAGTTTGCACGTTCTGCCCCGTGTCTGCTTGGTGTACTCCGGACGCTCCGGTTTCCTCCCACGGTCCAAAGTTGTGCCAGATAGATGCATTGGCCATACTAAATTCCTCTTTAGTGTCCCAAGGTCAAAGGGTAGGTGGGTTAGCCATGATAAATTGTCCCTTAGTGTCTTGATATGTAGGTTAGGGGGATTAGCAGGATAAATACACGGGGTTATGAGGTGTTCTCATGCAGAGTCGGTGCAAACTCAATGGTCCAAATGGCCTCCTCCTACCCTGTCGGGATTGTGTGATTCCAAAATGGTCTCTCTTCAGCCTCCTCTGTTCCAAAGAAAACAACCCTATTCTATCTAGTTTTTCCTCTTAACGAAAGTTCCGCCGTCCAGGCAACATGCATGCAAATCTCCTCTGTACCTAGGGCACCTGTGGTATTGATCTGACAATTACTGCACACCAGTTTTTCTCAGGATTGAGCCTTTTTAAACTAAAGAAATACTGGCAATACTGACCACTTAAATCTAACACACACACATTACCTTATGTCACTGACTGCAGTTTCTACAAAGCAGTCTTAAATGTTGTATGACCAGTTCTACAATCAGATGAATATTTTGTCATTTCTCTGTAAATTTTAATGTTGAAATTTGTTCATTTAATTCTTTATTTCTCTTTGTCTTTGTAGAAAGTTCCAGATCTAAAGTCGCCATCTCTTGTGGAGATCTATGACTTCTGGGTGAAGTAAGTGCTCAATTATGGTGTTCAATTTGTTTTGGGTTCGACCTCCTGAGGCTGCAGTGTGGCAATGCTGCATTGTTGGAGGAATCGTAGAATCTCTAAGTGCTGAAGGAGGCCATTCGACCCATCAAGACTGCATTGACAGCAATCCCACCCGGGCTCTATCCCCCATAACCTCACACATTTTCCCCCTAATCCCGCAAACTTGGGTCACTCGGGCAATTTAGCATGGCTAGTCAACCTAACCCACACATCTTGGGACTGTGGGAGGAAACCCACGCAGACACGGGGAGAACATGCAAACTCCACACTGACAGTGACCCAAGCCAGGAATCGAATCCGGGTCCCTGGAGCTGTGAGGCAGCAGTGCTAACCACTGTGCTAAGCTCGAGTTTTACCTTTCCATTGCTACAATGAGCTGCAGTCTTAGTGGGTGTGTATGAACTGCAGCTGTTTTCAAAGTGATGGGCAGAAATGCCTTCACAAGTTAGTGCGTATCACAGTAATTCACTGTGACCTGAATATCGCAATCAGCAACAAAGTGATGGTGCTCACTGCTGACCACAAACAAAGCTACTTGCGTCTGGCAATCTCTGGCATGAATTTCACCATCCCTGATATTACTTTAATTCCAGCATCAGCTCAAGGGGACCTCTGGTACCTGATGTTATCAAGCAGGGTAGGCAACCAGTCACAATGAAGAATTCTTACAGACTGCAAACTCGGTTTTAAAAACTACCGACTGTCCTTTGCAAACAGCAAAATAAAGATTGGGGTATATGTAGGGCAGAAACTAAAGTATCATAGACTTTATTTTTAAATGCTTTAAAGAAGCTACAAATTTTTCTTTTGTAATAAATGTGCATGACATTCCACAGATAGAACACTTCATTTTTAAGGGTAGCTTAGGTTGTGAAGAGTTAATGATGAACTTAGTATCTGTTACAAAACACAGTTTCACCTCATCCTTCAAGGCACAACAGACTCGTGGGAATTTAAAACAAGAATGATGGCATAGTTGCAGTCGTTTAGATCAGTTCAGAAGGTCGTCAATTCTATGGAGGGTGGCAGTAACTGTAGACATCCAGCAGTTGCTGCGTAAGTGTGTTTGCCTGAAGCTGCCGTTAGTTTCTGTACTGTAACGATGCCGAAAGCTGACAATTTTGCTGTCATTACAACTGTACAATCACAGGCCACATGAAATACTCTGTGGTACGTGGGAAATGTGATAAGATGATATAATCTTCCACTATTCATGGGCCCGAGACTTTTGCTTAATGGTCTGGAAGTGATGCAAAAAAAAATTGCTTTACAACCTAATAACTATGAAAGCAAAGTTTAATGCAACAGTTAACTTGCTATTGCTGTTGCATTTCGATGACCTAGAAGATGGTGTTTTATGTTGCATTTACTGCTGGGGCCAGGTTTCCACCTTTTGAATGGAAAAAAAATATTTTAAATCTTCTGTAAAAAGAAAATATACCATTCTTGAAAATTGATCGAAATGTGAGTTGCATTGCATTCTCAACTAAACGGTAAATCTTGTCAGGGTAGATCATAGGATGGCACAGTGCTTAGCACTGCTGCCTAACAGCGCCAGGGATCTGGGTTCAATTCCAGCCTCAGGTCACTATCTGTGTGGAGTTTGCAGGTTCTCCCCGTGTCTGTGAGTTTCCTCCTGGTGCTCTGATTTCCTCCCACGGTCCAAAAGTGTGCGAGTTAGGTTTATTGGCTAAATTGACCCTAACTTCAAGGGATTAGTGGAGTAAATATGTGGGGTTACGGGAATAGGGTCTGGGTGGGATTGTAGTCGGTGTAGACTAGTTGGGCCGAATAGCTTCCTTTGCCCTGTAGGGAATCTGATCTGGGGGCATTTTTCTCGACTGGAAGATCGTTCAACAGAAGCGCTATTGGAGAGTTAGGCACTGGTGTCTGGGTGTCTAATTTATAGGGCTTCTGATTTTTAGTTGGATCATCTTAATGTTTAGAAAATTTGGGGGAGTTTTGAGCTCTTCAATATCCACCCTGAACTGCCAGCAGTGGAACAGTTTGGTCTTCAGTACGCTGGATTGTTAATCTTTCTTTTAATTAATCACAATAGGTCATCTGACGTAGCAAAGAAAAGGAAGTCTGCCCTCGACGGCCCTCCTGCAAAAAGGGCAAAGAAAGATGAAACCTCCAGTAGCTCTGAGAGCTCAGACAGTTCGGAAGAAGAAAGCACGACTAAGAGCCCAGGTATATCTAAATATGCCAAACTTTATCAGAAAAGCAGTGTTGCAGACTCGAGAACAAAACAAATTTATAGCTGACTACTTTGTGGTCAACTGTTGGGTGTGATTTCACAATGGGGCAGCACTTGGTGAACAAGCCTGAGTGTGCTAAACACCAGTTAACCAGTTTAAGATACTTTTACGTTTGCTGGAAGCAACATACACAGGAACCTGTTCTCTGCTGACAACAGGAATATGTTCAAGTCTTTTTGAATTATCCAGGAGCTTGGGAATGCTGTCGTTCGTCCTTGCTTTCTCCATGGCAACACCTTGGTCAATCAAAGTTGACTTGCCACCCTGTCAGCGTCCTTTTGCTCCTATGGTGTATGTTGCAGTGATCATTACAGTTGCCATTCTTTTCTTTGTCCTGATGAGTGCAAGATAAGAATCTTCAACAAGATGTCTATTTTCATCCAAATTCACAGTTAACCTATTGCTAGTGCACTTTTGAGCAGTGTTTCTTAGAATGGGGTGCCAAACCTCTTTTTGCTTATTTTTTTTACACAGCCAGTTTCAAGTTTCAAGCCCCCAGCCCCCCTCATTAATGGATGTTGCGGTTCACACATGAGACACTGTGTGGTTGTTTGAGCCACTTTTGAATGTGCTTTTGTATTAATGGAAGAGCTGTTGGTTTCCCTGCTTTCCTGGCCAACATTCTTCTTAGCAGCTGACTGTTTGTGTAACTGCTTCCAGGATAAGGCTGGTGAATGGTACCTGTATGCGAAATGGTTACCTTTAGGTCCATTGTACAAATCTCTGCTTCTTTGCCATAAGATAGCATATTAGTATATGTCTACTAGGCTGCCAAATACTTCATGAGTACATGATCGGGCAAATTAGAGGATATGTAATAGGTTGCTTAATCCATATCCTGGTAACTGAAATATTTTGCACCAAGTTAACTGATGTCTGGAGCAAGGTAATAGTGCTGTTATCTATCCCTGTGGCCATAGGATAGGAATGGGGAATCATAAGAACTAGCAGCAGGAGTAGGCCATTTGGCTCCTTGAGCCTGCTCCGCCATTCAATAAGATCTTTTCATGGACTCAGCTCCACTCACCGTAACCCTTAATTCCTTTACTGTTCAAAAATCTATCTATCCTTGCCTTAAAAATTACCAGGGCTTTTTGATTATAAGAGCGGACCTCACTGTGGTGTACACCATAGTTCCTGCCAACAGTATGTATAGGTGGTCACTTATGAATAAAAGGGAACCCACATGAGTGCGGGGAGGGGAGGGTTGCTTGTTGATTGTCCAAGACCTACAGAACGTGCTGAAATTGAGATTTCCCGTCTAGTGGTAGATGCAACAGTAAAACACAAATTGCTTCCTGGCAAAAGTTTCAACAAATTGCATTTGTATAGCACCATATGTCACAAAGTGCTTTATAGCCAATGAGATACTTTTTGCATTGCCACCCTGTTTGGCTGACAGTTTTAATATTGCTCTTTCCTCTTCTAGTGAAAAAGCTGCCCACACCTGCAGTAACCAAACCTGCAGCTAAAAAGGCTGCTCCGAAGAAGGAGAGTAGCAGCAGTGAAGAATCAAGTTCTTCGGATTCCGAGGAAGAGCAGAAACCAGCGCAGATGGGAGCACAAAAAGTAATTAGAACATTGCTTCTTTATGGGGCAGGTGACAGATCTTTTGGTCAAAGTTGACTGGCTGATGAGCCGTGCAGTAAACGTCATGGTTTTTCCTGTCTGGTAGCGCCACTGGTGAAATATGTCTTAAAACCATAACCTGCATGTCTCTAGAGTAAACAGCAAAAATAGATCTTGCGTATAAATTGTGTCTTTCTTTTGGCTTAATTTCTTCCTTTCTGCAACTGGTTGTGCGATCATCTTGTCGAAGGACAAATGTGTGGATGCTGGTTATCCCTTGTGATGTTTTTCCAAAATGTTGAATGTTAGGGAATGCTTCACTCCCATTCCTATCCTTGTCTAGTGTCCAAAATAAGTTCAACACAAATCACCAGCTTTTTTCTGTTTGTTCTTAGATAGCAGTGGCGCCGGCAAGGGGCGGCACAGTGGTTAGCACCGCTGCCTCTCAGCGCCAGGGATCCGGGTTTAATTCCCGGCTTGGGCCACTATCTGTGCGGAGTCTGCACGTTCTCCACGTGCCTGCCTAGGTTTCTTCCGGGTGTTCTGGTTTCCTCCCACACTCCAAAGCTCTGCTGGTTAGGTGGATTGGCCATGGTGGATTCTCCTTCAGTGTACCTGAACAGGCGTTGTTGGACTGTGGCAACTAGGGGATTTTCACGGTAATTTCATTGCAGTGTTAATGTAAGCCTACTTGGACGCAAAATCATAAAGCTTGGGTGGAGGAGAGGGGGCGTTAAGTTTCAGCTTAAATAGTCCATGATTTGACAAAAAAAAATTATTATTGTGAACAGCTAGGAGGCTGTGTTGATAGGGAGATGAAGTAAGGTGAGGGAGGCATGTGTAGTGTGTAAACACCGGCATAGACCATTTGGACTGAAAAGCCTGTTTCTGTGCTGTAAATTCTATGTAGCAATTAGATCATACAGAATCTTGTTAGAACGGGGTTTATTTTGTCATTTATTCCCTATTCTTGATAGGGGCGGGGGGAATCAAACATCCTGAGATGAATCATAAGATGATTGGTTTTTTAACCAGATCCTTGGGATGGCGATAGTTCCCTATTACTTTCTCCATGGCAACACCTCAGCCAAAGTTGACTTGCCATCCAATCAGCAACCTTTTCTCCTCTAGTAGAAGTTATAATGATCAGTAGAAATTTGACATTCTTGTCTTTGTCCTGATGAGTGCACATTGAAAATCTTTGCCAAAAATGTCTCTTTTCATCAATATTCTTAAGTTAACCTATCGCCCATGCACTTTTCAGCAGTGTTCATTAGGTACCTTGTGAACATCTTGTAACTTTTCAGTGCAGGGGATTATTTCACTGTTATCTCTTCTTCACTCACTCCATCAGAAGGCCATCCCTGCCAAGCATCCAGCTCCTGTTACTAAAGCACCTGAAGTTGTCAAGCCAGCTGCCAGAAAGAAAGATGCGAGTTCCAGCAGTGAAGATTCAGACAGCTCAGAGGATTCAAAACCAGCTGCAAAGGCCCCCGTAAAACCAGCTGCAAAGGCCCCCGTAAAACCAGCTATAAAGGCCCCCGTGAAACCTGCTGTGAAACCAGGTAGAAGCAACAGTTGATTGTTGATTGCCAAGGCTGGAATAAGGCAGTTGGAATCTAATCGGGTTAGGTTAATTGGTCAGCGCGATGGCACAGTGGTTAGCACTGCTGCCTCACAACGCCAGTGGCACGGGTTCAATTCCTGGCTTGGGTCACTGTCTGTGTGGAGTTTGCACGTTCTCCTCGTGTCTGTGTGGGTTTCCTCCGAGTGCTCCGGTTTCCTCCCGCACTCCAAAGATGTGCAGGTTACAGTGATTGGCCGTGCTAAATTGCCTCCGGTGTTAGGGGATTAACGGTAAATATATGGGGTTACAGGGGTAGAGTCTGGGTGGGATTGTGGTCGATGTGCTGAAAGGCCTCCTTCTGTACTGTAGGGATTGTGTGTTACTGTCCCTGTAAATGCATGTTAAGTAACTAGCGTAATTCGCCTTTAGATGCCCAAAACTTGGATTGTAATAAATTATGTTTTTCTTTTACAAGCAGCAATTGTATTGCACTTTCTCAATCATTCCCTGTCTTCTACTTTCAGCTTTAAAAAGTACTAACCAGGCAGCCGAGGAGAGTAGCGAGGATGATTCCGGTGATGACTCTTCTGATTCTGACTCTGCGCAGAAACCCCCTGCACAAGTACGTCATTTTATATTGGTCATAATGATCTATGATACTGATTACTGTCAGAGTGCCATATATAACATTTACACCTCAATCAAGAGATCTGATTGCCGGTATTGTTAGTAGCTGCTGTCGGTGCACTCTATCATCTTTATTAGCCCTCTTCCCTATCTTTTCACTCCGTTCCCTCTTCCCTCTCCCACGTTACGTAGACTTAGAAGGTGATTACAGATAGATAGAAAACAAGTTAACTTACACTCACGGAAATCAGTTACTGTATCACTAAAGTTTTGTATAGTGTACACATCTTAAATATATTTAAGTTCTTGGGATTTAAATGGCACCATGTTTATTGCCCGTAGCTAGTTAGTCTGAGAAGGTCAGAGAAGAACAAAGGAGGAAGCAGTGTGGCCCATCCTGTCCATACTAGCTTTTTGAAAGAACTCTCCAGTTAATCCAAATCCACTGAAAATCACCAAGGCTTCTTCAAAGCAATGCAAACCCCTGACCTCAAAGGACAAGGGAGCAGTCACATGGGAACACTTTCAGCTGCAAGCTTCTCTCCAAGCCCCACACATCAGTCTGACTTGGAAATATATTGACTGTTCAGTGGCATAGTGGTTAGCACTGCTGTCTTGCAGTGCTAGGGACTTGGGTTCAGTTCCAGCCTTGGGTGACTCTTGGTGCAGAGTTTGCACCTTCTTCCCATGTCTGTGTGCTCTAGTTTCCTCCCACAGTCCAAAGATGTTCAGATTAGGTTGATTGACCGTCTTAAATTTCCCCTTATTCAAAATGTCTGGGTGAGGGGAATTAGCATGGTAAATGCATCGGGTTATGGTGATATGGTGAGGGATGAAACTGGAAAAGACGCCCTGTCGGAGAGTTGGTGCAGACTTGATGGGCCGAATGGCCCCTTACACTCTGTGTTTCTTCACAATTGCTGGGTCACAGGTCCTGGACCTTTCTCCATGACAGCACTCTGGTTTACCTATACCACGTGGACTGCAGTGGTTCAAGAGGGCAGCTCACCCCTTCCCTCGTCCAGGGCAATTAGGGATGGATGGGCAATATGAATGCTGGCCTATCCAACAAATGCCCATGTCACGTGAAAGAATGAAGAAAAGTATCCTTTCACAAGTTAGGCTGTGCATTCCAGAGCACATGTTGCTGTGTCTTTTTTTAAAAAACACAATTGAGATGTAACCACTAATTTGTCAAGGTTTATCATAACTTGATTTATTATTGTCGAGTGTATTGTATACAATAAGTATTGTTTCTTACGTGCTATACAGACATACCATTCATAGAGGAGGAAAGGAGAGAGTGCAGAATGTAGTGTTACAATCATAGCTAGGGTGTAGAGAAAGATCAGCTTAATATAAGGTTGGTCCATTCAAAAGTCTGATAGCAGGGAAGAGACTATTCTTATGTCAGTTGGTACATGACCTTGACTTTTGTATCTTTTTCCTGACGGAAGAATGTGGAAGAGAGAATGTCCAGGGTGTGTGGGGGTCCTTGATTGTGCTGGCTGCTTTGCTGAGGCAGCGGGAAGTGTAGTAACTTCCCTAAAGATGAGGGTGATAGGCTGCTGCATCCCACAGTGGTGTTAACTGTGGCATTCCAGGAATTGGTGCTAATGAATGAACAGTGATTGAACTCTCAGGTCAGGGTGTCGCGCTTTGAAGCAGTGACGCTCCTGTGACTATGCTGCCCTTGTTCAACTCAGTGGAGTGGCAAAGCTTTGAGATGGAGCTGGGGCATTGCACTGGCTTCAAGGGCAACACCTCAGGAGAGGTGGCATTGCAAAATATTTCTTTCCTAATTGCAGCCGCTCGTTTTTCTCCTCCATCCTGTGTAGAAAGTGGTGCCCAAGGCGGCTGCGCCTGTGCCTGTCAAGCCAGTGCCGGCTGCAGGAAAAGCAAAGAATGCGACACCAACGACTCCCACTAAAGCAGCAGCAGCCAGTGCAAAGAAGTCAAGCCGTGAAGAGGAATCTGACAGCTCAGTTGATAAGGCACCGCCTGCAAGAACAAAAGCAAAGCCAGGTGAGCAGGAGCACTGCGTTACACAGGTTATAGTAAGCTGTTCCCTTTATAATTACTGTGTTAATGACAGGGTTGCATCTGGAATTGGCATGGGTGTTGATAACATGAGAAACAGACGTTTCGGCATTCCACTGAAGGGTCGGTCTTTAAAAATGTGTAAATATCAGAGTAAAGCAGAGTGGTTAGCACTGCTGCCTCACAGTGCCAGGGACCCGGGTTCAATTCTGGCCGTGTGTCACCATCTGTGCAGAGTTTGCACATTCTCCCTGCGTCTGCGTGAGTTTCCTCCCACCGTTTGAAAGACATACTGGTTAGGTGCATTGTCCGTGCTAAATTGCCCCTCAGTGTAACCTGAACAGGCACTGGAGTGGGGCAACTAGGAGATTTTCACAGTAATTTCATTGGGGTGTTAATTTAAGCCTACTTGTGACACTAATAAATCTTAAAGTGAGTTGTCATTTACGATGTAGCGGAGTGATCAGTGCATGGAAATTGATAAGGACAAGCTGTGGCTCAGTGGTGAATCATTTTTCCCATTCGCACACCTTTTCCTTCATGATTGAATAGCCTGCCAGAACTCGCTGAATGTTGGACACTTGGATAGATGACAGGAGTTGTCCAGCAGGAATTTGGCATTTTTCAGAGAGGGAGAAAACTCGTGCAAAAATGTTGACAGGTAGCTCGATCTCCCCCCTCATAGGTATTTACAGTGCAGTACCACCTCCGCTGCTATTTGAGAGAGCAGCTAGGTTCAGGAGGACACCACGGGCGTACGCAATCAGAAAGACGCCTGTGGCGGCAGTGGCGCCGGCGGCTACAAGCAAGAATATACCGGTGGCACCGGCTAAGAAGGAAAGCAGTGAGTCATCGGACGACAGTTCGGCTAGCGGTACTGAGGTGGCACCCATGAAGCCAGCCAGTAAGTGTCATATAGATTGTTTCGCGCTGTAAGCAAGAGTTGTCTTAATTTTGAAGATTATTGTCCAGCCTGTTTACTTTTCAAAAAAGAAGATTTCCTCCGCCTAACCTTCCCCTGTAAAAGTTGAAGTGAAGTTTTTGATCAGCTTAATCCCTTTCTGGTTGCAGTTAAAAGCTGGTGGTCAGGGAATGAGGAATTTGTTCTGATTTTGACCGGCCTTGACAAGGCTGCATTTATTATCCATCCTTCTCAGTTTAAAAAGCAAAAGTTTATTCATTAATGTCACACGTCGGGTTACATTAACACTGCAATGAAATTACTGTGAAAATCCTCTAGTTGCCACAGTCCGATGCCTGTTCGGGTACACAGAGGGAGAATTTAACATGGCCAATGCACCTAACCAGCACGTCTTTCAGACTGTGGGAGGAAATTGGAGCACCCAGAGGAAACCCACGCAGAGACAGGGAGAATGTGCAAACCCCACACAAACCATCATCCAAGCAGGGAATTGAACCTGGCTCCCTGGCGCTGTGAGGTAGCAGTGTCAACCACTGTCCCATCGTGCTGCCTGTTGGTGAGCTGCCTTGAGTAATAATTTTTTTGCAACTGTTAGGTTCATTTACAGGATATTGATTCAGCTGTGTAGCCTGGACTGGAGTTAAGTGCAGACCTAGCAAGTTTCACTCCCTGAAGGACATACATGAAAGTTCCCCTTCATGGATCCTTTTCCTGCTGCCATTCTCTGAGTTAACAGAATTATCAAATGTAGCGTGATATGCTACGGCCACTGCTTAACATGCTTAAGAAGGAGATCGAGTTTTGTGTGCCTTGCTTGGTCTCTGACTGTCCTTTGATTTTTTTTTCCACTTACAGCTAAAATTACACCGGCAAAACCTCCTGTGCCACCCAAAAAAGCAGCTGCTGCTCAGAAAACCGCAGCCAAGAAAGAAGATTCCAGTTCTGAAAGTGATTCTGGTAAGAAAATGCCATTGCATCAGTCAGAGAAGCTAGCTGGCATTCTGGTGCTGTTGTTAAAACAAAGTGGGAAGTCTGATCTCCCAGGAGAGGAGATGGGAGCTCTTCTCATTTGCACCCTGCAGATTTGTCATTTAGTTAAATGCTGATGCTGTCACTTAAACACGGAAACGAATTGATGATGTCCCTAAATGTTAGGGTTTGTGTAATATAATGCTGCAATCACACAGAAGGAGTGAGATGGCAGTTGGGGCTGTTTCTCCATTGAGTCCTGAAGCCTCTGATGCGTTGAAGATGCAGTAAAATGGAGAGGTGGGAGCATGTCACTGGATTGGCCACCCAGAGGCCCAAGCTAATCCAACCACAGCAACTGCTGGCATTTCACTCAGTTAATAAATCTGGAATTAACTCACCTAATGGTGAGTGTAAAAAAACATTGTCTGTTGTAATAAGAAGGTGATTTATTAATCAACCTTACCTGGTCTGGCTCCAAATCGATGGCAACGTGGTTGACTCTGATCTGCCCTCTGGCTAGCCATTCAGTTGTATCAAACGACTGGCGCCTGAAGAAAAGAATGAAAATGGACAGACCTAGGCACCAGTAAAGGCAATGGCACACCCTAAACTCTGAACCCTGCAAATTCCTCCTTAATCAAATCTGAGGGCTTGCGCCAAAATCGGGCGATCCATAGATTAGTCGAGCAACAGCCAGCCGTAGTTAAATTCGGGAATGCATACTTAACAGACAAAGTTCCAGACACCACCATCCCTGGGTATATTCTGGCCCACTAGTACAACAGACCCACCAGAGATGGCAAGTGGCGGGGTAGGATACATTTCAGGAGGGAATTGCCCTTGGTGTCCTCAATGTTTGACTCTGCACCCCCACAAAGTCTCTAAACCATCAGATCAAACATGGACCAGGAAAGCTCCTGTGGGTTACCATCAACCCTCATCCCTCAGCTAATGAATCAGTGTTCCAAGTTGAACACTGAGCATGGTATGGCCATGCGTGGGAGACTTCATTGCCAACCAACAAGAGTGGCTTGGTAAAAACACTACTGACCAAGCTGGTCGAATCTAAAGGGTATAGTTGCTAAAGTGAGTCTTCAGCAGCTGGTGAGGGGACCACCTTAATTGACCTCATCCTTATCGATCTACTCGTTGCAAAGACAACATGATCTGTCCGTGACACTACTGGTAGGAGAGACCACAGCACAGTCCTTGTGGAGATGAAGTCCCATCTTCACATTGAGGATTCCTTCCATTGTGTTGTGTGCCATGACCACTGGGGTAAATTTCAAACACATCTGGCAACTCAAAACTGCATCTGTGAGGCGCTATCAGCAGCATTGTATAAAATCGCAATCTATAACCTCATGATTAGCATAATCTCCAGTCACCCATAGAACTAGGGGTTCAGCCCTGGTTCAGTGAAGAGTGCAGGAGGGCATGCCAGGAGCATACCATTGAATTGTCAGCCTGATGATGCTACATCAAAGGATTGCTTACATGCCAAACAATGCAAGCAGCGTGCAATAGAGGGTGGCATGGTGGTTAGCACTGCCGCCTCACAGCGCTGAAGACCTGGGTTCATTTCCAGCCTCAGGTCACTGTCTGTGTGGAATCTGCACAGTCTCCCCGTGTGTGCGTGTGTTTCCTCCAGGTGCTCCGGTTTCCTTCTACAGTCCAGAGGTGTGCGGATTAGATGGATTGGCCTTGCTAAATTGCTCCTTAATGTCAAGGGAACGAACAGGGTAAATACATGGAGTTACTGTATACAGAATATATGCAGGAATGGAATGGGACCTGGTTGGGATTTTTGTCAGTGCAGGCTCAATGGGCTGATTGGCCTCCTGCACTGTTGGGTTTCTAGAAAGATCCCACTACCAGCATGCGGGCAGTTTCATTCAGTGTAGAGTCATAGAATCCATCGTATAGGGTGAAGCCATTTGGGCCATTGATACTGCACTGACCACAATCCCACCCAGGTCCTATCCCCATAACCCCATATATTTACCCTAGCTAGTCCCTCTGACGCTAAGGGGCAATTTAACATTTCCATTCCATCTAGCCACACGTCTTTGGAGTATGGGAAGAAACCGGAGCACCTGGAGGAAGGCCACACTGACATGGGGAGAACTCCACACAGACAGTCACCCAAGCCAGGAATCGAACCCGGGTCCCTGGCACTGTGAGGCAGCAGTGCTAACCACTGTGCCACCGTGCCATCCTTTTTAAATTGTTCTGTGTGGCCGCACATATGTGATGATTAAAATGAGTCACCATGTCTTGGTCTTCGCGGGAACTGGCCAGTTACAGTGCAAGGGGTGATGAGAAGAGTTAATTTTTTTAATCTCTTGCTGTGGATTTCAGCACTGAAGAGAAAACCCATCCAATAACTAGGGGAGCCAATTGTGTGTGTCCCCCAGCGTAGTCTGTTCCACAGAGCCTGGTTTCCGCAATGTCTGAGCACATTCACTCCAAAATGTATATTGTGCTAACTCTGTTTTCACGCTGTCACAACCAATAATATACAGTTAAAGTAACCCAGACAATATTCGCCCAGTGTCACTTCCATGGACAGTACCATTCTTATTTTTATTTATAAAGGAACATTGTAGCTAACAGACTGGGCTCAGAGGTAGCATTGTCTTTGAGTCAGCAAGTTGTGACTCCTAGAAACCAGAGTTACGCGATGTAGTGTGTCAGTTCCCTCTGAGTGGTGAGTCTTGGTTTCTCGTTTGTTGCTGTTTAGGGGGTGGCATGTGTGTGCGTGTGTTTACCAGCATATCAGCTTGTTGTAATTCCTTGTTACTTTGTGAATTTGTTGGATTAATAGCCGTGTCTGTAACCTCCCCAGATTCTGAAAGTCCTGATGAAGAACTTAGAGAAAAGGTTTTGGCAGAATTGGCGCGGAAAGCTAACGCGAAGACTGCGCCGAAACCTGACGCAAAGTCCACACCCAAGTCTACACCAAAATCTGCAGCCAAGTCGACACCGAAATCTGCAGCCAAATCCACACCGAAATCTGCAGCCAAATCCACACCAAAACCTGCTGCAAAGTCCACACCCAAGCCTGCACCAAAAGCAGTCGCGAAACCTCCAGCTCAAGCAGAGAGCAGTTCCGAAAGTGACAGCTCCAGTGATTCTGACGAGCAGACTGTGGCTACTCCGGTCATCAATCCAGCTGCTAAATCGGCCGCTGTGCCTGTGAAACCAGGGAAGCAAAATACTCTGGCGGCCAAAGCGGCCGCTGCTGACCAGAGCAGCAGCTCTGATTCCGATGACTCCAGCAGCGAGGAGGAGGCGAAACCTGCTGCTGCCAAGGTGCAGCCTCCCGCCAAAGGAAAGTCACCCGCGAAAGCGAAACCACCGGCGGCTACAGTGAAAGCGAAATCCCCTGCGGTGACCGGTAAAGGAAAGACGCTGGCGGTGACCAATAAAAATGAAACTGAAAGTTCGGACGAATCTTCCAGCGACGAAGAGCCCCAGCCGAAAACTCCGGCCAGCCAGCTCAAGAAAGCTGCCGCTACCCCGTCTCCACGTTCAGCAAACTCCACGGCCAAGAAAGCCACTGCTCTGACTCAGCATTTAGTGAACTCGGCGACCAAGAAAGCCGAAAGCAGCAGCTCGGAAAGTTCAGAGGACGAGGAGGAGAATTCCAAAGGAAAGCCAAACAATATGAGAACACCAACGCTGCCTCCTGCCAAGAAGGCAGCTGAGAGCAGCTCTGAAGATAGCTCCTCTGAAGAGGATGAGAAAAGCAATGACAAGTCTGTAAATGGTGAGTTTTGGTTATCACCTTTTAATCCATTTGAGAAGCTCGGGGTGAGTGGAGGGGGAGGTCGACAGTTGAGTGAAGCCAAAGTTGGGCTTAGATGGCTTCCCATCTGAAATTCTTAGGGCGGCACCGTGGTTGGCACTGCTGGCTCACAGCGTCAAGGACCTGGGTTCGATTCCCGGCTCGGGTCACTGTGCGGAGTCTGCACCTTCTCCCCCGTGTCTACGTGGGTTTCCTCTGGGTGCTCCTGTTTCCTCCCACAGTCCATAGATGCGCAGGTTAGGTTGATTGGCTGTGCTAAATTGCCCCTTAGTGGCAGGGTAAATACGTGGGATTGCGGGGATAGGGCGGGATGGTGCTAGTGCAAGCTCGATGGGCCAAATGGTCTCTCGTGCTGTCGGGATTCAATGATATTCCACTGACTCCAGGGTGCTTTTGCGGTGGGCATATCTTCTGGTTCTTACTGGCACTCGTCAGACATGTCCCGTGGCCGATAGAAGGAAAATGTTAGGCTA
The DNA here is from genome assembly GCF_965287045.1 of Carcharhinus amblyrhynchos. NCBI lineage: Eukaryota > Metazoa > Chordata > Chondrichthyes > Carcharhiniformes > Carcharhinidae > Carcharhinus > Carcharhinus amblyrhynchos. The sequence goes on from NC_137354.1 coordinate 9,288,178, forward strand.
GTGGAATTCTATAGATGTGCTCCCCATGTTGCACCAGTGCTGCACTGCACATTTCACCTGCTTGCTGCTCTAGTGAACAACAGCGTCAGACTCTGCACAGGAGTGTCGCACAGTAACCCTCGCGAGTATCGGTAATTTATTGTCCCACGGTTTTAAACACAACGCTGAAAGATATAGTCGCCGCAATTCCAAATGACCAAAGGCTGCTCCCTCCTTTGAGGGGGAGAGCTGACTGGTGGTGATTCAACCTGAAGACCACCACACCTCAGGCGAGGGGCAAGGTTGAGAAGGTGGGGTCTTTGTGAATAACTTCGGTCGGTACAAGAACTGAACCCACGCTTTTGGCATCGTTGTGCATCATAAACCAATCATCCAGCCTCCCTGTCCACTATTTAAATACTTAGAATCCTTACGGTGCTGAAAGAGGCCATACGGCCCATCGAATCTACACTGACCACAATCCTACCCAGGACCTATTCCCATTACCCCCTATTTTTACCCTGCTAGTCCCCCTGACACTAGGGTCAATGTAAGATGGCCAATCAACCTAACCTGCACATCTTTCGGACTGTGGGAGGAAACCGGAGCACCCGGAGGAAACCCACGCAGGCACAGGGAGAATGCGCAACCTCCACACAGACAGTGACCCAAGCCAGGAATTGAACCCTGGTCCCTGGCGCTGTGAGGCTGCAGAGCTACTCACCATGCCACCTGCTTCTAGCTTAGAACATAAGAAATAGGAGCAGGAGTAGGCCATCTGGCCCTTCGAGCCTGCCCCGCCATTCAATAAGATCATGGCTGATCTGTCGTGGCTCAGTTCCACTTTCCCGCCCTCTCCCCATAACCCTTAATCCCCTCTCTTATCAAAAACCCATCAACCCGCTTCTTAAAAATATTTAGCGAGGCAGCCTCCACCACTTCAACGGGCAGAGAATTCCAGATATTCACCACCCTTTGAGTGAAGAAGTTCCTCCTCAACTCCGTTCTAAACCGCCCCCCCTTTATCTTGAGGCTGTGCCCCCTAGTCCTACTGTCCTTTCTGAGCGGGAAGAGTCTCTCCACCTCTATCCTATCCATCGCATTCATCATCTTATACGTCTCAATGAGATCTCCCCTCATTCTTCTAAACTCTAACGAGTACAAGCCTAGTTTATTCAGCCTCTCCTCATAGCTCAACCCCCTCAACTCCGGTATCAGCCTAGTAAACCTCCTCTGCACTCCCTCCAAGGCCAAAATATCCTTGATTTGTTTGATTTAGTAATATCCTCATATCAGTTTATATAACACAAGGATAGTTCTAATGTGTCTTTATCCATCCCATGACTATGCTTACTGGATAATAAACTGCTGGTTTTATCATGGGGCTCCACACAGTGCTCTTGAGTCAATTTAGTCTGAGCCCGTTGCGAATTGTGAGCTGGGAGGTCAGCGCCAGCCACGTGCAGATTTCGCGAATGATTCTAACGATGCTTGTGATTGCTTGTCACCTCAGGTACAGTAAATACTAAGAGGAAACGGGAAAGCTCCTCCTCATCCTCCTCTGAATCCGAAGACAACAAAGGCAGTTCGACCCCGGCAAACCAGAAACCGCAAGTGAAAACTCCAAACACCTTTCCAAAAACTAAAAAGGTGAGGGCATGTTGGACGAGACAATAGCATCTCTTTTAAAAAAAGTGATGTGGAGTTGCTGGCGTTGGACTGGGGTGGGCACAGTAAGAAGCCTCGCAACATCAGGTTAAAGTCCAACAGGTTTATTTGGAATCACGAGCTTTCAGAGTGCCACTCCTCCGTCATGCACCACTAACCCCCGCCATTTGGCCTGGGCTTGCAAAGTCCTGGTTTGAGACAATTGACATCTCTTTAACATGTGATCATTCCCCTCTCCACTTGCAACCTTCTGTACCTATGAAGACTTGTTTACCTGACAAGACACTCATTCCGACAATCATTTTGTAATGGTGTCCTTGTCTCTATATGCCATGTTTGTGAAACCTACCTCTCCACTCAGCTGATGAAGGAGCAATGCACCGAAAGCTCGTGATTCTAAATAAACCCTGTTGGACTTTAACCAAGTTTTGTGAGACTTCACACTTATTAAAAAGTGTAATTGTAGTTTTGCTGTGTCTTGAGGTGTGTTTAATCATTTAACGTGGAGATTGTTGCTTGTGTGAAGATGGTTCAGTTCTCTTCCAGGATTTAAACTGTCGTGCTCCATGTAACTCTAATTTATTCTCTGTTTCAGCAAACTGCACAGTCCAAGCTGACACCTGGAATTAAGGTAGCATTTCGTGACCCATTAATGTTTATTTTGCTATTTTTTTGCCTCATGATTTGGGCTGGACCATCATCCTGCTTTATCCTTGCTTAGAACATCATTTTACATGGTTAAGCCCAGTTGTCAAAAGTGCCTGTTTTTTACCTGGCGTTCCCCCCCATAGCAGCCTGCCCCAGGCCACACATTGAGTGGCAGCTTCAAAGGCTCTGCCAGGGTTCATGAGTATGGTGCCTTGGCATCATCTCTGCCCACATACATCTCCAGCAGCACCATGAAGGGGAGCCTCTTTCCCCTTCCAATTTACACTATCCCCATCCTAGCACCTCAATATCCTGCTGTCCCCGTCCTTGTCACTAACCGTGTATATTTCAATCAGGCTTTGTGCGAATGAATTTGGATAGAAACCTGTAAGTGCTGAGTGCGAACTCCAGACCATGGTGTTTTAAATGTTTTTGTTTGTGAATGCCCTTTTTTCAACCGAGTGACCAGAATATAGGCTGTTGATGCATTATTACCGTCATTTAGTTTAGAAGATTTGAACTCGGCCTGGTTAGTGTGAAGCAAGCCCATTGCTTTGGTATTAATCTCGTTATCATCAGTGCATTGCTGTGTATCTGCAAAGCACGCACACAAGGGGATATATGAGGGGAACTCTACACGGTGCTACTTTTTCTTTCGATTTGCCTCCTTAAGTGCAACATTGATCTTGCAATGATGTACGGTCGAGCGTTCTCTTGAATGTGTGGATCTTGTCATTCGAAAAGCAACTGCAAACATTCAGCGAGGCCACCGAGCATTGGCACCAGCTGCTCTTGCTGAGCTAAGGCTCTCTGTTTGTAGAGTTCGTAGTGGAAGGTGGAATCAGATCTTCATGGCTGCCCTTAGTGTAATGTGTCATGTGTTAATGTGCTTTGTTTCCTGTTTTTCTTTTGTGTAAAGAGCCCTCATCCTAATACTCCTTTCCGTAGAGTAAGAGAAGATGAAATTGAAATTGATCCACGCTTTTCAAACAATTCATTCAACGCAAAGGTAAGGCTGGATTCAGTCAAATGTCTTCATGCTACTAATGAACAATGTTGTGTATTTTAAAGCTAATACATTTTAGTAACGGCACAAATAAGCAATTATATCCTTAGTGGATGGTACATCTATCAACACAGCAGTAATAACCTGACATGCTGTTTCCAGATTGTGGGTTGATGTTTGGAATGACGATTACCTGAGAGGAGTGACTATTCTATCAGGTAATCACTGATCGTGTGAGAGAAAGCACCGTATAAAATAGAATCCGACAGGGCAGAAGGAGGCCGTTGAGCTCATTGGGTTTGCACCGATCACAATCCCCACCGGGCCCGATCCCCAGAACTCCACCCTTGCTAATCCCCCAACGCGAATTTAGCACAGCCAATCCACCTAAGCCTCACGGCTCTGGAGCGTGGGAAGAAACCAGAGCATCTGGGTGAAACCCACGTAGACATGGGGAGAACATGCAGACTCCAGACAGTCGCCCAAGGCCCGGAATTGAACCCGGGTCCCTGACGCTGTGAGGCAGCAGTGCTAACCACTGTGCTGCCCAAAGGGCCCATGAGGTGGTGTGCTGATTGGGGGGCGGTGGGGATTGTAATTACCTGGGGCTGCTACCCCATTCAATCTGCACAGGTATGCAAGTATGTGGTTGTCCACTAAGGGAGAGTAACATCAGGCCTGGCTTAACTACACTCCACAATTACCTGATGCCCAGGAGTTTAGCAGTGTGGTTGTAGCTATACAGCATGACCAACAAAGGGTTACATAAGACCATAAGAAATAGGAGCAGGAGTAGGCCATCTAGCCCTTCGAGCCTGCCCTGCCATTCAATAAGATCATGGCTGATCTGTCGTGGCTCAGTTCCACATTCCCGCCCTCTCCCCATAACCCTTAATTCCCTCTCTTATCAAAAACCCATCAACCCGCGTCTTAAAAATATTTAGCGAGGTAGCCTCCACCACCTCAACGGGCAGAGAATTCCAGAGATTCACCACCCTTTGAGTGAAGAAGTTCTTCCTCAACTCCGTTCTAAACTGCCTCCCCTTTATCTTGAGGCTGTGCCCCCTAATCCTACTGTCCTTTCTGAGCGGGAAGAGTCTCTCCACCTCTATCCTATCCATCCCATTCATCATCTTATATGTCTCAATGAGATCTCCCCTCATTCTTCTAAACTCTAACGAGTACAAGCCTAGTTTATTCAGCCTCTCCTCATAGCTCAACCCCCTCAACTCCGACATCAGCCTAGTAGACCTCCTTTGCACTCCCTCCAAGGCCAAAATATCCTTGCGTAAGTACGGTGCCCAAAACTGCACACAGTACTCCAGCTGCAGCCTCACCAATGCCCTATATAGCCACAGCAAGACCTCCCTACTATTATATTCAATCCCCCTCGCTATGAAGGCCAGCATCCCATTCGCCTTCCTGATCACCTGCTGCACCTGCAAGCTGGGTTTTTGTGACTCAAGCACCGTCGCCTGCTGCAGTTTTTCGCCATGTAAGTAATAATCCTTCCTACCATTATTCCTACCAAAGTGGACCACCTCGCACTTGCCAACATTAAATTCCATTTGCCAGTTCCTGGCCCATTCACCCAGCCTAGCTAGATCCTTCTGTAGACTCTCCACACCCTCCGCGCAATTTGCCGTTCCACCAATCTTGGTGTCATCAGCAAATTTCGACACCATACACTCGGTTCCCTCCTCCAGATCATCTATATAAATGGTAAATAGCTGAGGCCCCAGCACCGACCCCTGGGGCACTCCACTAGTCACCAACCGCCAATCCAAATAGCACCCATTAACCCCCACTCTCTACCTCCTATTTGACAACCAATCCTCTATCCACGCTAACACCCTACCCCCAACTCCATGTCCCCTGACCTTCTGCAATAACCTCTTGTGAGGTACCTTGTCAAACGCCTTCTGAAAATCAAGAAAGACCACATCCACCGGCTCTCCTCTATCCACCGCCCTAGACACATCCTCATAGAACTCCAGTAAATTTGTCAGACACGACTTCCCCTTAACGAAACCGTGCCGTGTCTGCTCTATCAAGCAATTCCCCTCAAGGTGCCTCGCTATTTCCTCCTTGATGACGGATTCTAACATTTTACCTACAACAGACGTTAAACTAACCGGCCTATAATTCCCTGCCTTTTGCCTGGCACCCTTCTTAAACAACGGCGTAACATTAGCCGTTTTCCAATCTTCCGGCACTTCCCCAGAATCCAGCAATGTCTGGAAAATAACCACCAAGGCATCCACTATCACCTCCGCCATTTCTTTCAGAACCCTCGGATGCATTCCATCCGGTCCTGGGGACTTGTCCACAATCAGTCCCTCCAGTCTGTCGAGCACCGCCTCTCTAGTAACAATAATGTCATCGAGACCCTCCAGTCCTACCACCTTTCCATCTCTAACACCTGGCAAATTATTCACGTCCTCCTCCGTGAAGACCGAAACAACAAAGTTATTCAAGACCTCAGCCATTTCCCCATCCCCTACCACTAAGTCCCCCTTCTCATCCTCTAAGGGTCCAACGTTCACCCTAGCCAGCCTCTTCCTTTTTATATATTTATAAAAACTCTTGCTATCCTTTTTTATATTAAGCGCTAGCCCAGCTTCATAGTTTCTCCTACCCTTCTTTATCAACTTCTTTGTCAATCTTTGTTTACATTTAAACCTCTCCCAATCCTCTTCTCGCCCACTACTCTTAGCTACTCTAAACGCCTCCGCTTTTAATTTAACACTTCCCTTCACCTCCTTCGTTATCCGCGGCTTATTACCTCTCCTCCTACGGTCCTTTTTGACCATCGGAATAAATTTCTGCTGAGCACCAAGAAAGATCTCCTTAAAGATCCTCCATTGCTCCTCAGCAGACCTACCTTCCAACGCGCTCCCCCAGTCCACATTCGCCAATTCTTCTCTCATCCTACCGTACTCCCCTCTGTTCAAACAAAGGACGCGTGTCCGGGAACCCACTTTCTCCTCCTCCATCTGCACCAGAAACTCCACCATACAATGATCACTCTCCCCAAGAGGATCCTTCACTGCCAGGTCCCTAATTCTACCCGCCTCATTACATAACACCAGATCCAAGATATCTCGCTCCCTCGTCGGCTCCAACGCACACTGTTCAAGGAAACTATCCCGGCAGCATTCCAAGAACTCCTCCTCGAGCCCACCGCGTCCAACATGGGTCGACCAATCAATATGTAGATTTTGTACAATAACTTACCATTCTGTCCATCCAGGTGGCATTAGAATGGTAGCCAAGCTCATAAAGTTCTGTAATTATTATCTCTTACTTCTGCTAAATTGGTCACCTGTAGAGGCACCTGGACTGTGAACTTGTTTTGAAAAATGATTTACGAACTCGTCTGAATCCCGATACCATGAGCTACAGTTTAATTTGCTGCCTTAACAGCTCTTCGATCTCTTTCAGCAAGATTCTCTGAATTGACCACATTGACCTTTCTGAAGTTTTTCAAGAGGTCGGTGGCTCGTGCTCGCTCGCTCTCTCTGTTTCTCTCCTGCCCTCGAGCCCTCGCTGTGTATGTTGTGCCTTAAGCGTTGATAATCCTGTGTTACAGAAAGGAGCGGTTGGAGACTGGGGAGAAAAGGCCGATCATGATTTAAAATTCACGAAAGGGAAATCCTTCAGGCATGAGAAAACGAAGAAAAAGCGGGGGAACTATCGAGGTGGAACCATCGGCATGTCTGTGAATTCCGTCAAATTCGACAGTGAATGAGTGTAAACCATTGCAGCAGTCTATTGTAAAATTATAGAATTTAAATCTTTATATATGGTTAAGACTTGGAGTGTACGGCTCCAGCATCTTTTTTTTTTAAATCCTTCTTTAATCCTCTGAAAGTCTGATTGTTCTTTGCAGGGGAACACTGCTTGTATTTAAAATGAAGAGTTTTTTTTTGATGGAAATGTTTGTTTTAAGTACGATGTTAACTTCGTCTTGAACAGTGAACATCAAAGCAAATACCAGAAATGCAGCTTTTTAAAAAAGGAGCTGGCAGTACGATCCTTTCTCAATGTCGGCTTTGTAATGTTTGTTCTTCATTACACTTAGAGGAGCAAAAAATTATGGAAATTTTCTCTGTAGAGATAACATTTAATAAACAACGTCCAAGCTAAGTTTTCTAAAAAAAATCCTCTGCCTTTTATTAATTCGATTGCTGTACAGTTGGGTTGTGAGAAAGTAAAGGTTTAGAATTCACAAGTAAGGCTTACATTAACACTGCAAGGAAGTTACTGTGAAATTCCCCTGTTCGACACACTCCGGCGCCTTTGGAGGAAACTGGAGCTCGCGGAGGAAACCCACACAGACACAGGAAGAATGTACAAACTCCACACAGTGTGCGCAAAATGCCCTCCGACTGGAGAATTTCCAAGCCTGGCAGATCATCCAAGTGATTATAGCTGGGTTAGCACTTTAGGAGAATTGTTACATAGTTGGATCTCAGAGATGCAGAAATGTCTAACATCATTGTGGGAAAATAATCTGCGCAAAGTTTGTCCATTTTTCTTTTTATTCATTCACGGCACTTGGCCATCGTTGGCTGGCTAGAGTTTATTGCCCACCCCTGTTGTCTCTTGAGAACGTGGTGGTGAGCTGCCTTTTTGAAATGCTGATACAACTGAATTCCATTGCTAGGCCATTTCAGAGGACAGTTAAGAGTCAACCACATTGTTGTGACCATGCTAAATTCTCCCTCAGTGTACCTGAACAGGTGCCGGAGTGTGACTACTAGGAGATTTTCATCACAATGGTGTTGAAGGTTGAAGATAGAGTGGGAGCAAGGCCTAGAAATTTAGGGAGATGCTTGCGGACTGAGCAGGAAATGATTGACAAAGTGGTCACCCAATCTGTATCTGACACCCACAGGAGTTGCATCTCTGAATCAACCATCGCAGCAAGGCAAAAATCCATTAAACCATTGAACGGATCTTTGGATTCCCCTCAGGGATATTCCTTTTGTCTATATGACAGCAGTATTGGAGTTTTACAGCTCCACTCTCCCCTCCCCTCCCCTCCCCACCCCACCCAACCCCTGCTGGATTTAACAGGCTATTTAAATTGACAAAAGCAAAATACTGTGGGTGTTGGAATCTGAAACAAAAACAGAAAATGCTCTAAAATCTCAGCAGGTCTGACAGCATCTGTGGAGAGAGAATAGAACCAGTGTTTCGAGTCTGGATGTTGTCCAGACTCTTTGACTCTCCCTCCAAGATGCTGTCAGACCTGCTGAGATTTTTCTAGCATCTTTTGTTTTTGTGTCAACTAAATTGACGTTTATTTTGGCTAAAGGATTGTACCTAAAGAATCCGAAGATCTGTCCAATGGTTTATTTACTGGATATTTGTACTGCTGCAATGGTCAATTAAGACATGCAACTCCCATTGCCGTCAAGAAGGCGAATGGAATGTTGGCCTTTATAGTGAGGGGGGATAGAATATAAAAGCAAGGAGGTCTTGCTGCAACTGTACAGGGCACTGGTGAGGCCGCAGCTGGAGTACTGTGTGCAGTTTTGGTCACCGCACTTGCACAAGGATATATTGGCCTTAGAGGGAGTGCAGAGGAGGTTCACTAAGCTGATACTGGAGATGAGGGGGTTGGACTATGAAGAGACACTAAAGAGACTGGGTCTGTACTCGGAGTTTAGAAGGATGAGGGGGGATCTTATAGAGACGTATAAGATAATGAAAGGGATGGATAGGGTAGAGGTAGAGAGATTCTTTCTGCTCAGAAAGGACAGCAGGACTAGAGGGCACAGCCTCAAGATGGGGGGGGGGGCGGGCAATTTAGAACGGAGTTGAGGAGGAACGTCTTCACTCGAAGGGCGGTGAATCTCTGGAATTCTCTGCCCGTTGAAGTGGTGGAGGCTGCCTCGCTAAATATATTTAAGTCACGGGTAGATAGGTTTTTGACAGACAAGGGGATTAAGGGTTATGGGGAGAAAGCAGGAAAGTGGAACTGATCCACTTCAGATCAGCCATGATCTTATTGAATGGTGGGGCAGGCTAGATGGCCTACTCCTGCTCCTATTTCTTATGTTAGATACAGATTGGGTGACCACTTCGCCGATCACCTCCTGCTCAGTCTGCAAGCATCTCCCTAAATTTCAGGGTGCCTGTCAGGTTTATTTGTAGGCCTCGCTCCCACTCTTCAACCTTCAACACCGTTGTATGAAGCGCAATGCAGGTTTGACGAACAGCAGCTTAGCTTTCGATTTGCAATGTTAACGTTGCGTTGGAACAATTTCACCTTGTGACTTCTGTACCATTCTTTGGGGGCAGCAGATGTTGAGTATCTTCCTACTGTTACCATTCACATCTCCCCATGAGCCATCTTGTCCCATCCCCAGCTTGTCCTGCTTTACACCATCATCCCTTTTGTCATAGAATCCCTACCATGCAGAAGGAGGTCATTTGGCCTACAGACTCTGATTTGCACCCAGGCTTAGTGGCACAGGGGTTAGCACTGCTGTCTCTCAGCGTCAGAAACCTGGGTTTGATTCCCGGCTTGGGTTACTGTGTGAAGGTTGCACGTTCTCCTCATGTCTGCATGGGTTTCCTCCAGTTGCTCCGGTTTCCTCCCACAGTCCGAAAGATGTGCTGGTTAGGTGCATTGACCATGCTAAATTCTCAGTGTGCATGAACAGGTGCCAGAGTGTGTCGACTAGGGGAATTAACTTCATTGCAGTGTTAATGTAAGCCTACTTGTAACACTAATAAACTGTAAACTTTCCCCAACTCTATCTGTGTAACCCCACATGTTTCCCACGGCTAATTCCCCTGATCTACACCTCTTGGAACACCAAGGGGCAATTTAGCATGGCCAGTCCCCCTAATCTGCACATCTTTGGACTGTGGGAGGACCTGGAGAAACCCATGCAGACACGGGGAGACCCATGCAGACACGGGGAGAATGTGCAAATTCTACACAGACGCTGACCCAAGCTGAGAGTTGAACCTAGATCCCTGGTGCTGTGAGACAGCAGTGCTAACCACTGTGCCAAATTATTTGTTGATTTATCTATTCTGATTTTCACTCTTCAGATCTGTCCAACTTTCACCTTCTTCCCCCTATCTCCACTTTCTTATAACCTGATCAACTTCACAACATTTGAGGCCTAATAAAAGGTCATTGGCCTGAAAGGTTGATGGAGTTTCTCTACAGTGCTGGCCCACTCACTCAGTACTTCATGCCTTTGTTCTTTTCTCCTGTGTCTAGTGATGCACGATGCAGATAAAGCACGTACTTGTCTGTTCCCATAGCTAGTTCTCCCTGGAATAGTTCTGCAGAGACTACATAACTTGAGGGGCGCCATTCTGCTTAACCAGGAAATGCCTACCTGCCATTGGCGTATTGGAAGGAGTTACAGCTTGGTAGTCAATCTGCATGATTGCTACAAAAACGCTTTTCAGGTCCAGAACTCGGAGCTTCTGACGCAGAAGTAGTAACACTCACTGAGCTGCTCTGCATTTTTGTTCTACGTAAATGCAAATCGTTGTAATGCCTTCCTAGGTTGTAATTTTCCATCCTTGAGCTCAGGTGAAGTGGTTGGTGCTTAGATAGACAGACCTGCCACACCTTGTGACTCAGTCTCGTGTCATTTGTACTGGCAATTCTAATGTCTCTTGCTTCTATTCCCAGTTCCACAATGTGGCAGCATTTGTTAACTCACAAGGGAGTCTTCCTATAACTGACATGGACAAAAGCCAATGAACAGCAACCAAGAGACTCACAAAGGACAAATCAGTAATTGAGGCTTCGACCAGATAATGAAAATTTAGCCTCAGGCTCCTGGCGCAGAAGTAGGCCTCATCGGGAAAGAACGCTTCGGGCTCTTATAGCATTGAATAAAACTAGTGTTACTGAGTAACGTACAACGACAAATATTTGAGCATGGATCAAAGTAATCTCAAATTTATTTCAGTAATTTTATTGATTGATTTATTGTCACATTTATTGCGATACAGTGGAAGTATTGTTTTTTGCATGCTATACAGACACAGTATATCATTCATAGACTATCATAGAATGCTACAATACAGAGAGAGACCATTTAGCCCATTGAGTCTGCACTGACCACAATCCCACCCAGATCATAACCCCGTGCGTTTACCCTAGTTAGTTCCCCGACACCTGGAGGGGAATTTAGCACAGCCAATCCACTTAACCCGCACATCTTTGGACTGTGGGAGGAAACCAGAGCACCTAGTGGAAACCCACACAGACACGGGGACAATGTGCAAATTCCACACAGACAGTGACCCAAACCAGGAATTGAACCCGGGTCCCTGGTGGTGTGAGGCAGTAGTGCTAACCACTGTCACCATGCCGCTCCATACATAGGGGAGAAGGAAAAGATAGGGTGCACAATATAATGTTGCAGCCACAGAGTGAAGAGACAGATCAGCTTAATATTGGGTAGATCCATTCAGAAGTCCAATGACAGCAGGGAAGAGCTTCTGATTGGTTTTTGGTACATTCTTCTGAGACTTAACAACTTTTGGTTTTATTTCATATTTTGTCGATCAGGTACATTATCTTTGAAAAAATAATTTCTGGTTTCAGCTACAGTCAGCAATGTATTGCCTGGCTGGTAAGATGCTGTGATGGGTGCACTGCGCAATCCAATCTTTTTGAGATATTAAGACCATAAGACATTGTTGCAGAATTAGGCCACTCAGCCCATCTAGTCTGCTGTGCCATTCAATCATGGTTGATATTTTTCTCATCCCCATTCTACTGCCTTCTCCCCATAACCTCATCTCCTTATTAATTAAGAACCTATCTATCTCTATCTTAAAGACACTCAATGACCTGGCCTCCACAGCCTTTTGTGGCAAAGAGTTCCACAGATTCACTGCTCTGACTGAAGAAATTCCTCCCATCTCTGTTTCAAAGGAGCATCCCTTCAGTCTGATGTTGTGTCCTTTGGTTGTAGTTTTTTCCTACTAGTGGAAACATCCTTTCCATGTCCACTCCATCCATGCCTCGCAGTATCGTGTAAGTTTCAATAGAATCCCCCTCATCCTAAACTCCCAACGAGTACAGACCCAGAGTTCTCAACCATTCCTCATATCACAAGCTCTTCATTCCAGGGATCTTGTGAACCTCGTCTGGATCCTTTCCAAGGCTAGCACATCCTTCCTTGGATATAGGGCCCAAAACTGCTCACAATACTCAAAATGGGGTCTGACCAGAGCCTTATAGAGCCTCAGAAGTACATCCCTGATCTTGTATTCTAGCCCACTCAACATGAATGCTAACATTGCATTTGCCTTCCTAACTGCTGACTGAACCTGCATGTTGAGAATCTTGAAGAAGGACTCCCAAGTCTCTTTGTGCTTTTGATTCCTTAAGCACTTTCCCATTTAGAAAATAGTCTATACCTCCATTCCTCCTTCCAAAGTGCACAACCTCACATTTTTCCACATTGTATTCCATCTGCCACTTTGCCCACTCTCCTAGCCTGTCCAAGTCCGGCAATCCTCTGCTTCCTCAATACTACCTGTCCCTTTACATATCTTTGGATCATCTGCAAACTTAGCAACAGTGACTTCAGTTCCTTCTTCCAAATCATTGATGCATATTGTGAAAAGTGATCCCAGCACCGACTCCTGAGGCAGAGCACTAGTCACCAGCTGCCATCCTGAAAAAGACCTCTTTATCTGCATTCTCTGCCTTCTGCCAGTCATCCAATCCTTTATCCAGTCCAGGATCTTACCCTTAACATTATGGGCACTTATTTAAGTCTCCTATACGACATCTTGTCAAAGGTCTTCTGGAAATCTAAATAAATCATGTCAAACCTAGATCCCTGGCACTGTGAGGAAACACTGCTAACCACTGGGCCACCATGCCACCCAATCATCGTACGTGGTCTACCTCTTCAAGTGAGTTGTGCTGGAACTTACCAGCTTTCTCTACATTGCCCAAATGGTAGTGACAGTCTTTCATAGCTTTGCTCGAGGAAGCCTTAAAATTTGAGTCTAAATTGCTTATTCACCTCTGAAAGTTGAGAATTGTTCTTAGTGTAGGATAAAACAATGTCTGATATTGAGCCATAAAAGTCAGCAAAACCCCTCCTTCCGTCTCTGGGTCAAAAATCCAGAATTCCCTCTCAAATGGCATGTAACAATATTGACTGCAATGGTTGCAGAAGGCAGCTCACCACCACCTTCTTAAAGGCAATTATTAGTTTAAGTTTATTTATGTTAGTGTCACAAGTAAGCTTGTATGTTGTGAAGGCTGCCTTTGAAGAACACTTACCTGAAGATCAGAGTGCCTGTGACTGCTGAAGTCTTCCCTGACAGAAAGAAAACACTCCTGCCTGGTAATTGTCGAACAGCGTTCATTCAGTCATGATGTGGGAATGCCGGCGTTGGACTGGCGTAAACACAGTAAAAAGTCTGACAACACCAGGTTTAAGTCCAACCGATTTATTTGATAATACAATACTCAGTCATTGTCATAGCTTCTTCACGGTCTCCCCAATGTACCATGTCTTGGGACATCCCTGCAGACAACATTGGCCGAGTCACAAGAGTACGTACTGTATACCTGGTGGATGGTGTTCTCATGTGAGCTGTTGGCATCTGTGTCGATGATCTGGCATGTCTTCCAGAGGTTGCTGTGTCAGGGTTGTGTGGTGTCGTGGTCGCTGTTCTCCTGAAGGCCTGGTAGTTTGCTGCAGACAGTGGTCTGTTTGAGGTTGTGCAGTTGTTTGAAGGCAAGAAGTGGGGGTGTGGGGATGGTCTCGGCAAAAAGTTCGTCTTCATCAACGGCATGTTGAAGGCTCTGGAGAAGATGTAAGTTGTCCGCTCTGGGGAAGTACTGGACGACAAAGGATACTCTGTCTGCCATGTCCAGTGTTTGTCTTCTGAGGAGGTTGGTACGGTTATTCACTACGGTGCGTCGGAACTATCGATTGATGAGCCGAGCGCCATATCCTGTTCTTATGAGGGTGTCTTTAGGTGTCTGTTGCAATCCTCCTCATCTGAGCAGATCCTGAGTATATGGAGGGCTTGTCCGTAGAACAACTGCTGCGAGACAGCAGTTCTAACCACTGTGCCATCATGCCGCCCATCTTGTTAACTGCTGGAGATTAGAGGGGCTGAATGGCCAGTTTCTGTTCCTCATTGGTATTTTGGTAATAAATAGTGAAAGGAACAAATGCTGACCTTGAATGAATGATGTGGAGCTGCTGGCGTTGGACTGGGGTAAGCACAGTAAGCAGTCCCACAACACAAGGTTGAAATCCAACAGGTTTATTTGGTAGCACGAGCTTTTGGACTGCGGCTCCTTGACTCACCTGATGAAGGAGCAGCGCTCCAAAAGCTCGTGCTACCAAATAAATCTGTTGGACTTTAACCTGGTGTTGTGAGACTTCTTACTCTTGAGTGAATGAATATATATATATATATATTTTAAAAAGTCGATGTGCAAGAGTTACTGATGTGGAGATGTCAGCGTTGGACTGGGGTAAAACAGAAAGAAATCCCACAACATCAGTTTAAAGTCCAAACAAGGTCGTTGTGTCCTTTTTATGATCAGAACTCCTAGCCACCTGACGAAGGGACAGGCTGTCTCGAAAGCTTGCGGCTTTTGCTGCAAATAAACCTGTTTGGGCTTTAAACTGGTGTTGTGGGATTTCTCTCTGTTCAGAATTACTGATGATGTGGGTATGCCGGCGTTGGACTGGCGTAAACACAGTAAAAAGTCTGACAACACCTAAAACCTGGTGTTGTCAGACTTTTTACAAGAATTACTGACACAGGGGACTTTGTCAGCAGGGGTTAATCCAGTTCAGGAGGTGAGGTTATGGGGCGGTGGGGGGAGGGAAGGGAGAGGAATAATGAACCATGTGGAATCTGCAGGCTCCTAAGTGCATTGTCCAAAGGTGGAAACAAAAGAAAAGGCGGGGCAAATGATTCACAGCCAAACCATCCTGCTGTGAAAGAGAGGAATAGAGCATTGTGAAAGGTGCACTTTGGCAACCTCACTGGGAGAAGTGTTTTTCCTGTTGGACTGGTTGTGAATTAGGGCGGAGCGATTAGGTAGGAAGTAAGAACCCGAGTCGCACACGCCTTTTCTAAAGAAAGATTTCGCCAAGGAGGCACAGGGGCAATAGAACTGAGAAAGCTTAATGAGAGAGATCTGTCTGCCTTCCAGAGTCCGCAGGTAAGAGGGGAGAGAGAACTTTGGGGAGGCGACAGACAACAGCGTTTGCAACCTGTGGCTTTTAAACGGCGGGGTCGCTGCAACAATAATAACTCAAAAGGCAGGAAACGGGTGAGAAATCTTGTATCATGTGCATGTGATACGAAAGCAATTACTCAGCAGAGACTGGCTGTGCTGGATCATTGTGACTGCATCCAGCTGATTTCGGTCAGAAACTGACTTCCAATCTAAGTTCAACTTTGCTTTCCAATCTGTGTCAGAGGCCGTTCAGTCCAAGCTGAGAAATTAAAAGGGTTCCAGTCATTGAAACCCCTTTGATTTGCTGCCCAAAGGTGGGGGAGTTGGGATGATATATACACGGGGAGAGTTGTGTGTAAATGTGTACATTATTTTACCAATTAGATGCTACATTTTTTCATGCCCCAGAGCGTTTCACATCACAGTGAGGTACCTGGAAATGCAGGGGGGCACCCCAATCTACACATAGCAAGATCCCATAACCTGATGCAATGAATTAATCTCTCACCTTTGAAAATAATGCAATGTGGCCATTCATTTGGAGTTTGGCAGTCTCCTGAGATTGTACTATTTTATTACAGACGGGATAAATATAATAAATGTCATAATTTTGAATTGAATGTTTGAATATCTCTGGCAATGTATTTTTTTTCTTGCAATTTTGAATTTTTGTTACTAAGGGAAAGGGATGTCTCTTTTTGGGGTGGACGTTTTAGACCCATTTCCCCAGCTGGGAAGATTGGGTTGTAGTTCCTTTTTACTGTTATGTGAGGACACTACTGCTACTTGACTCACCTCAGCAAGGCAATTTGCCCACGCGGGAATGATGAGTTTCAGTGTCAATGACCCACGGGGTAAGGTGTGGAAATGTGGGTGGGGTGTTTTTTTTTGCTACTATTGAGTCATGGGTTAGGAAGAGGGAGGAAACATATCCTTTCCTTCCGTGCAGGAATTATTGGTGAAGCATTGGTGAAGTGAGGTAATGCACTTTGGAATACAGATGGGAAATGTACCATAAATGGCAGAACCCTTAAGAGTATTGATAGGTAGAGGGATCCGGGTGTACAGGTACACAGGTGGAGAAGATAGTCAAGAAGGTATACGGCACGCTTGCCTTCATCGGCCGGGGCATTGAATTTAAAAATTGGCAAGTCATGTTGCAGCTTTATAGAACCTTAGTTAGGCTGCACTTAGCATGGTGACCAGAATTGAACACTATATTCTATCAGTTGGATGTGGAGGCTTTGGAGAGGGTACAGAAAAGATTTACCAGGATGTTGCCTGATATGGAGGGCATTAATTATGAGGAAATATTGGAGAAACTTGATTTGTTCTCGCTGGAATGACGGAGGTTGAGGGGCAACCTGATAGAAGTCTACAAGATTATGAGGGGAATGGACAGAGTGAATAGTCAGAAACTTTTTCCCAGGGTGGAAGAGTCAATTACTAGTGTGCATAAATTTAAGATGCAAGATGCAAGGGGCAAGGTTTAAAGGAGATATACAAGGCAAGTTTTTTTACACAGAGGATGGTGGGTGCTGGAACTCACTGCCGGGGGAGGTAATGGAAGCGGATACATAAGAACATAAGAAATAGGAGCAGGAGTAGGCCATCTAGCCCTTCGAGCCTGCCCCGCCATTCAATAAGATCATGGCTGATCTGTCGTGGCTCAGTTCCACATTCCCGCCCTCTCCCCATAACCCTTAATCCCCTTGCCTATCAAAAACCCATCAACCCGCGTCTTAAATATATTTAGCGAGGCAGCCTCCACCACTTCAATGGGCAGAGAATTCCAGAGATTCACCACCCTTTGAGTGAAGAAGTTCCTCCTCAACTCCGTTCTAAACCGCCCCCCCTTTATCTTGAGGCTGTGCCCCCTAGTCCTACTGTCCTTTCTGAGCGGGAAGAGTCTCTCCACCTCTATCCTATCCATCCCATTCATCATCTTATATGTCTCAATGAGATCTCCCCTCATTCTTCTAAACTCTAACGAGTACAAGCCTAGTTTATTCAGCCTCTCCTCATAGTTCAATCCCCTCAACTCCAGTATCAGCCTAGTAAACCTCCTCTGCACTCCCTCCAAGGCCAAAATATCCTTGCGTAAGTACGGCGACCAAAACTGCACACAGTACTCCAGCTGCGGCCTCACCAATGCCCTGTACAGCCGCAGCAAGACCTCCCTACTTTTATATTCAATCCCCCTTGCTATGAAGGCCAGCATCCCATTCGCCTTCCTGACCACCTGCTGCACCTGCAGGCTGGGTTTTTGCGACTCATGCACAGGACCCCGAGGTCCCTCTGCACCGTCACCTGCTGCAGTTTTTCGCCACGTAAGAAATAGTCCTTCCTACCATTATTCCTACCAAAGTGGACCACCTCGCACTTGCCAACATTAAATTCCATTTGCCATTTCCTGGCCCATTCACCCAGCCTATCTAGATCCTTCTGCAGACTCTCCACACCCTCTGCGCAATTTGCCGTTCCCCCAATCTTGGTGTCATCAGCAAATTTCGACACCATACACTCGGTTCCCTCCTCCAGATCATCTATATAAATGGTAAATAGCTGAGGCCCCAGCACCGACCCCTGGGGCACTCCACTAGTCACCATCCGCCAATCCGAATAGCACCCATTGACCTCCACTCTCTGCCTCCTATTTGACAACCAATCCTCTATCCACGCTAACACCCTACCCCCAACTCCATGCCGCCTTACCTTCTGCAATAACCTCTTGTGAGGTACCTTGTCAAACGCCTTCTGAAAATCAAGAAAGACCACATCCACCGGCTCTCCTCTATCCACCGCCCTAGACACATCCTCATAGAACTCCAGTAAATTTGTCAGACACGACTTCCCCTTAACGAAATCGTGCCACATCTGCTCTATCAAGCAATTCCCCTCAAGATGCCTCGCTATTTCCTCCTTGATGACGGATTCTAACATTTTACCTACAACAGACATTAAACTAACTGGCCTATAATTCCCTGCCTTTTGCCTGGCACCCTTCTTAAACAACGGCGTAACGTTAGCCGTTTTCCAATCTTCCGGCACTTCCCCAGAATCCAGCGACGTCTGGAAAATAACCACCAAGGCATCCACTATCACCTCCGCCATTTCTTTCAGAACCCTCGGATGCATTCCATCCGGTCCTGGGGACTTGTCCACAATCAGTCCCTCCAGTCTGTCGAGCACCGCCTCTCTAGTAACAATAATGTCATCGAGACCCTCCAGTCCTACCACCTTTCCATCTCTAACACCTGGCAAATTATTCACGTCTTCCTCCGTGAAGACCGAAACAAAAAAGTTATTCAAGACCTCAGCCATTTCCCCATCCCCTACCACTAAGTCCCCCCTCTCATCCTCTAAGGGTCCAACGTTCACCCTAGCCAGCCTCTTCCTTTTTATATATTTATAAAAACTCTTGCTATCCTTTTTTATATTAAGTGCTAGCCCAGCTTCATAGTTTCTCCTACCCTTCTTTATCAACTTCTTTGTCAATCTTTGTTGACATTTAAACCTCTCCCAATCCTCTTCTCGCCCACTACTCTTAGCTACTCTAAACGCCTCCGCTTTCAATTTAACACTTTCCTTCACCTCCTTCATTATCCACGGCTTATTACCTCTCCTCCTACGGTCCTTTTTAACCATCGGAATAAATTTCTGCTGAGCACCAAGAAAGATCTCCTTAAAGATCCTCCACTGCTCCTCAGCAGACCTACCTTCCAACGCGCTCCCCCAGTCCACATTCGCCAATTCTTCTCTCATCCTACCGTACTCCCCTCTGTTCAAACAAAGGACGCGTGTCCGGGAACCCACTTTCTCCTCCTCCATCTGCACCAGAAACTCCACCATACAATGATCACTCTCCCCAAGAGGATCCTTCACCGCAAGGTCCCTAATTCTACCCACCTCATTACATAACACCAGATCCATGATATCTCGCTCCCTCATCAGCTCCAACGCACACTGTTCGAGGAAACTATCCCGGCAGCATTCCAAGAACTCCTCCTCGAGTCCACTGCGTCCAACATGGGTCGACCAATCAATATGTAGATTGAAATCTCGATAGTGACTGTTAAGGGGCATCTTGACAAATACATGGATAAGATGGGAATAGAGGGATATGGTCCCTGGAAGGGTAAGGGGTTTAGTTCAGAGGGCAGCATGGTCGGTGCAGGCCTGGAGGGCTGGAGGGCCTGTTCCTGTGCTGTAATTTTCTTTGTTCTTTGTTCATGGCCTAGTTCTTGGCAATTTCTCCAAGGGTGGAACCTAAAGCAGGTGTCACATAGCTGTCTGCAGTTATGTGTTGTCTTGAACCTATCTTCTGTGGTGTTGTGTTTGATGCTGCTTTTAGAATTATCCAATTACTTCTGTAAATTTTTAAAACATTATTATGGCATGTGACCTTTAAGGGCCAATTATTGCCCTTGATCTGAGTGGACAGAAGGCTTCCTAAGGACCCAGATTTTCAAGTGTTTTCTGTTTGTGTTGTTGAATCAATTGTGTCATTAATTCCAGATTTTTACTGAATTCAGATTTTGCTGTCTGCTGTGGTGGGGTTTGAACCCAGGTCCCCAGAGCATTAGCCTGGGTCTCTGGATTACTCATCCAGTGACAACACCATAACACCATTGTTGCCTTCCTTTTAATCGTTGAGGTGTAAGCAAAGTCATGTTTCCTCACTTAGTGGAGTGCACTGGGTCACTGGCTCTGAAGAGTGCCCCGTGCCTCAGTAAAGCAGCCAGCATAATTAAGGACCCCACCCACCCCAGACACACACTCTTCCACCTTCTTCCGTTGGGAAAAGGACACAAAAGTCTGAGGACGCGTACCAACCAATTCAAGAACAGCTTCTTCCCTGATGCCATCAGCCTTTTGAATGGATCTACCTCGCACTAAATTGATCTTTCCTAGCTATGACTGTGACACTACATTCTCCATCCTCTCCTTCTCTATATACAGTATGCTCTGTCTGTACAGCACACAAAAAACAATGCTTTTCACTGTATACTAATACACGTGACAATAATAAATCAAGTCAAAGGATTCTGCCCCAATTCTATTCCACCCTGCAATGGGAGTGTATTCTGTGATGTATATATGTCTTGTATTCCAGTGTACACTCTCAGCTCAGTATACCAAGGCTTTGTGCAAAGTCTGACTTGCACCAAAACATTTATAATCCGGCTGATTTAAAACTGGGTACACCTGTGTCAGGTAGTACCGGAACCATCCACAAAATGTTGGATGGAGGTAACAAGATAAGATAATGTTGGAATTTTGAGGACAAAGAACAGTACAGCACAGGAACAGGCCCTTTGGCCCTCCAAGCCCGTGCCAATCAAGATACCTGTCCAACTAAAACAGTACAGAGTCCATATCCTTCCATTCCCATCCTATTCATCTATTGGTATAGATGCCCCTTAAATGCCGGTATTGTACTTGTTCCTCCAGCAGCACGTTCCAGATATTCATTACCCTTTTTGCCAAAAAAAACTCCTCTGAACTTTTCCCCACGCACCTTAAACCTATGTCCTCTGGTACGTAACTTTTCTATCCTAGGAAAGAGTGTCTGACTATCCACTCTCTCTATGCCCCTCATAATCTTACAGATCTCTATCAAGTCACCCCTCAATCTCCGTCACACCGGTGAGAAACAAACCAAGGTTATCCAACCTCTCCTCGTAGCCAGTACCCTCCAGACCGTGCAACATCCTGGCAAACCCCTTCTGTACCCTCTCCAAAGCATCCACATCCTTCTGATAATGTGACGACCAGAACTTTACACAATATTCTAAATGAGGCCGAACTAAAGTTCTGTACAGCTGCAGCATGACCTGCCAATTTTTACACTCAACGCCCTGACTGACGAAGGCAAGCGTGTCGTGTGTTTGAAGGTTTGTTCCGTCAGCCCGGGATTTCCACAGCCTGATGAGTTGTGATGCTCCTGATTTCATTTTGAAATGTTCCCCTGTCTGTTCCTTCACCTTGAGCTTGTGCTGTAATGAGTTCTTCCAGTGTGAGCCAGCTAATGGTTGCTTTGCAAGTAGGGTTTGAGGACAGTCAGTAATAACGCTCGGGCTCACACCTACACACAATGTGAGGCCTGTTGGCTAGTGCCCTCCCTGGGAGGGGTTGCCGGCACTTTAACTCCTATCTCTCTGTCCTTGGAGTGTGGCGCGAAAAGCAAATGATATCAAAGGCATTATTGGTTTGCTTTGCTTATTTCCCAAATACAAAACTTCCCTTGAGCAGTTGTGCCTCTCTTTAATTCATTTGTGGGAATCTGTGGCAAGACTGACACTGAAAAGGCATTGGTGGAAAAGCTTCTCCAATTCACAATTTGGTGGTTTCTGTACAACTGCATAGCTTGCTTGGCCAATACAGAAGATAATTAGGCCAAATTGATATGGGACCACAAGTTTCATGTAAGCCCTGAAGGAGACTTGAAACATTAACTATTTCTCTCTCCACAGGTTCTGCCAGACCCTGCTGAACTTTTCCAACATTTGCTGTCTCTAGTGGTCAGCATTGCTGCCTGACAGCGCTAGGGACCCGGATTCAAATTCTGGCCCTGGGCGAAACCTCATGTCTGCGGGGGTTTCCTCTAGGTTTTCCAGTCTCCACCCACAGTCCAAAGATGTGCAAGTTTAAGCGGATTGGCCATGGGGGTGGCACAGTGGTTAGCACAGCTGGTTCACTGCGCCAGGGACCCGGACTCGATTCCCGGCTTGGATCACTGTCTGTGTGGAGATTGCACGTTCTCCCTGTGTCTGCGTGGGTCGGGTGCTCCAGTTTCCTCCCACAGTCCAAAGGTGTGCGGGCTAGATGGATTGGCCATGCTAAAAATACCCTTTAGTGTCAAGGGGACTAGCTAGGATAAATACATGGAGTTATGGGGATAGGGCCTGGATGGGATTGTGCTAGGTGTGGACTTGATGGGCCAAGTGGCCTCCTTCCGCACTGTAGGGATTCTATGGTAAATTGCCACATGGTGTCCCAAGATGTGTAGGTCAGATGGATCTATTATTTAGCATTAATAGTCCGTTCAATCTGATAGAGTTAATGCTTGCAAGGTGTAAGCACATTCTGCATTAATATATATTCGATTCAATGTCAAATTAGTGTTGGATATTTGTACTAGAATAAGTCTGCAGTGACATAAGGTCTTCGTTTCCTTGTTCTCAGGATGAAACTATTGTTCCTCGCCCTTCCGCTCTTCATACTGACTTCGGCCATCTGGAAATCGTCCATGGCGGCCAAGATAATGGTAATCCCACCAATCATGTTCGAGAGCCACTTGCAGATCTTTAAAACGCTGGCAAAGGCGTTACACGAGCAGGGACACGAGGTGGTCTTCGTGGCATCGGAAGGCCGGGAGATTGCGGAATCTCCTCACTACAGGTTCCAGCGCTATCCCGGCATGTTCACCAGCCAGACGGCCGACGACTTCCTGCAGGAGAGGATGAAGAACATCTTCTCGGGGAGGTTGACGGCGCTGGAGCTCTTTGGGATTTTGGACAGCTACGCCGCCAACTGCGATCAGATGGTGGGCAACCGAGACCTGGAGGAGCGGCTGAGGGGAGAGAACTTTGACCTGCTTCTGGTCGACCCCAATGAAATGTGTGGCTACGTATTTGCCGAAATCCTGGGCGTCAAACACGTCACGTTCTCCACCGGGCTGTGGTTCCCGGCAGAGCTCGGCGCTCCTTCCCCAGTCTCGTACGTTCCGGAATTTAACTCCTTGATGACTGACCGGATGAGTTTCTGGGAGCGCGCTTGGAACACTTTGATCTACGTTGTCAGCAGGATAGGCACCAGGTGTGCCATCCTTCCAAAGTATGATGCAATTCTGGCGAAACACAGCGCGAGGGCCCACAGATCCACGTTGGAGGTAGTCCAGGGTTCCAGCATGTTTCTGCTCTGCACGGATGTGGCGCTGGAATTTCCCAGGCCGAGTCTACCGAGCATTGTTTTTGTGGGAGGGATCCTCACCAGACGCGCAAACCCACTGCCAGAGGTAAGTCCGCCTTTTAGCCAGAAGTAGCCTTCTTGTGATTGACGTCAGAAACCATTGAATCCAATTGCTAAGGGGGTTAAACTGCTTCAAGTAAATCTTCAAGGAGTACAAATGGGATTGGGGAGCCTGGAGAAACCAGACCAGGGAAGGGTTGAGAACACTGGATAAAAGCAAATTACTGCAGATGCTGGGAGTGGAATCCAAAATGCTGGAAAATCTCAGCGGGTCTGGCAGCATCTGTGAGGAGAGAAAAGGGCTGATGTTTCAAATCCAGATGACCCTTTGTCAAATCTCCTTCTCATCTCAGCTTCGACAAAAGGGTCATCTGGACTCGAAACGTCAGCCCTTTTCTCTCTGCTTACGGATGCTGCCAAGGGTTGAAAGCAATTTAGTAGAAAAAGTAAAGTCGCCCAGATGACCATGGGCTGCCCTGCCCTTTGAGGGAGAGAGCTGACGGGTGGTGAATGAACCTGAGTGTCACCACTCCTTCAGGTGAAGTTTCAGCAGGCGGGGCCTTTGTGAATCACCTCAGCCGCTCCAGGAACCGAAGCCCCCAACCATAGGTTGAGAGGCAGTAGATTTAACACTGAGATGAGGAGGAACTCAGAGGGGGGGTGAATTTGTGGAACTCGCTGCCCCCTTGCGTGGTGGAGTCTGAATCATTGAGTGGTTTCAAGAAGGAGGTAGATATATTTTCTAATTAAAAAAAGGGCTAAGGGAATCTGGGGAGGTGGATTTGAGACCAGGGAGAGATCAGCCATGATCTGATTGAATGGCGGAGCGAGCTCGAAGGGCTGAATTCTGCTCCTAATTCCTGGGTTCCTATCCTGCCAGCTGAGCTAACCAACTCCCCAGTGGGAAAACGAACAGAAAACAAACGTGGCCTAATGTCGGAAACTTTCAGCAGGTCAGAGAGATAGTGTTTGAGATTGATGGATGTGTCCTGGGCGGCACAGTGGCACAGCGCTTAGCACTGCTGCCCCGCAGCATCAGGGTCCCAGGTTCGATTCCTGGCTTGGGTCATTGTCTGTGCGGAGCCTCCCCGTGTCTGCGTGGGTCTCCTCTGAATGCTCCAGTTTCCTCCCACAATCTGAAAGACGTGCTGGTTAGGGTGCATTGGCCGTGCTACATTCTCCCTCAGTGTACCTGAACAGGCGCCGGAGTGTGGTGACGAGGGGATTTTCACAGTAACTTCATTGCAGTGTTAATGGAAACGTAATTGTGGACTAATAAATATTGGGAGATAATACAGCTTCAGAGCAACTACAGAGTCAGGGAAAAAGTGTTGGGTGGGAGGGTAAGTGGATGAGAGTGATTAAATAGCAAAAAAAAAAAGTGATGGTGGGAAAAGAGACAAAAGATGCATCAAGAAGGTGTAAAGGTGCTGGTGAGGCCACACCTGGAGTACTGGTGTACAGTTTTGGTCTCCTTACTTGAGAAAGGATATACTGGCACTGGAAGGGGTGTAGAAGAGAGTTACTCAGTTGGTTCTGGAGTTGAGAGGATTGGCTTATGAGGAGAGACTGAGTAGACTGGGGCTATACTCATTGGAATTCAGAAGAATGAGGGGAGATCTTATAGAAACATATCAGATTATGAAGGGAACAGATAAAGTAGAAGCAGGGAGGTTGTTTCCACTGGTGGGTGAAACTAGAACTAGGAGGCATAGCCTCAAAATAAGGGAGCACAGATTTAGGACTGAGTCAAGGAGGAACTTCTTCACACAAAGGGTTGTGAATCTGTGGAATTCCCTGCCCAGTGAAGCAGTTGAGGCTACCTCATTGAATGTTTTAAGGCAAGTATAGATAGATTTTTGAACAATAAAGGAATTAAGGGTTATGATGAGCAGGTGGGTAAGTGGGGCTGAGTCCACAAAAAGATCAGCCATGATCTTATTGAATGGCAGAGCAGGCTTGAGGGGCCAGATGGCCTACTCCTGCTCCTAGTTCTTATGTTTTAAATGGTCACAGAATGTTCATGACAAAATGGGAAAGTTAGTTCACAACTAAAGTTGTTGAACTTGACGTTACAGCTGTACGTCAGGTCTTGCGGTGAGCCTAGGACTCTTGACTCTGGAGAAGGTGCGTCTGAGATTCAATTCTTGAGGTTCCTCACAAGAATAGGTACTCCGAAGCTTGACGTGTTCACAAACTCCAGCCAACTCTCCCAAGCCCAAGTTGCCAGATTCTAAAGCAGGAAAGTGAAGGTGCATGGAGTGTTGGAAAAGCAGCATTGCATGAGAGCGTAGACACAAAAAAGAGGCAGGTGGTGTTTACAAGGGGTGTGCACTGATGACACTCCTGTTTACTGGATCCACGAGCAGTCTGAATGTTCCATCAGTTTGTACAATGTGAAAAATGATTACATTAGAGGGGCCTTGGTAACGCAGGACAACAAAAGCAGAAAATGCTGGAAAATCTCAGCAGGTCTGACAGCATCAGCGGAGAGAGAATAGAGCCAGCATTTCATCAGAGCTCTGACAAAGGGTCATCCAGAGTTGAAATGTTGGCTCCATTCTCTCCCCATAGACGCTGTCAAAATGCTGGAAAATCTCAGCAGATCTGTTTCTGTTTCACGTTCCAGCATCCGCAGTATTTTGCCTGTCTCGCAGTACTGGATTGTGAAAGATTGGATGGCAGTAAAGACAATAGAAAGCAGGCTGGGCTGTTTCTGTGGGTGGCACGGTGGCACAGTGGTTAGCGCTGCTGCCTCACAGCGCCAGGGACCCAGGTTCAATTCCGGCCTCGGGTGACTGTATGGAGTTTGCACGTTCTCCCTGTATCTGCGTGTGTTGCCTCGGGTGCTCCAGTTTCCTCCCACAGTCCAAAGATATGCAGGTTAGGTGGATTGGCCTTGCTAAATTGCCCCTCGGTGTCAGGGGATTAGCTTATATGGGGTTACGGGGATAGGGCCTGGGTGGGATTGTGGTTGGTGCAGACTCGATGGGCCGAATGGCCCCCTTCTGCACTGTTGGGATTCTGTTCTATGGATAAACAGAGTTAATGCTTCTTCGGAACTGGGAAAGTTAGAGTTGTACGAGTGATAGTTGTGTCCCTAAAAATTGTAACAATGCGAAACAACTTTGAGTGAATCTGTTAAGTTCTGAGTTGGGTTTGTGCTGACATTTTTGTGCTAATTCCTAAATTAGTTTGCAACGTAAAATAGAATCTACTTTTGAAGTTTACTGATTGGTGTCTCAAGTAGGCTAACATTAACACTGCAAAGAAGTTACTGAGAAAATCCCCCAGTCATCACACTGTGGCGCCTGTTCGAGTCAATGCACCCTAACCCGCACATCTTTGGACGGTGGGACGAAAGTTGGAGCACCTGGAGGAAACCCACACAGACACAGGGAGAACATGCAGTCTCCACACAGACAGTGACCCAAGCCGGGAATCGAATCCGGATCCCTGGTGCTGTGAGGCAGCAGTGCTAACCACTGTGCTGCCAAATACAGGAAGTATAGTCAGGGGTACTTTAGGACCTTTCTCAGCAGAGAGAAAACTAATAAATCATAGAACCTTACGGTGCAGAAAGGCCATTCGGTCCATCAAATCTGCACGGACAACAATCCCATCCAGGCCCCATCCCCATAACCCTCTGTATTTACCCTGCTAATCCCTTTGACACTAAGGGGCAATTTAGCTTGGCCAATGCACCTAACCTGCACATCTTTGGACTGTGGGAGGAAACTGGAGCACCCGGAGGAAACCCACGCAGACACGGTGAGAACACACAGACTCCGCATAGACAGTCACCCATGCTGGAATCGAACCCGGGTCCCTGAGGCAGCAGTGCTAAACATTGTGTCACTGTGCTGCCCTTACATTACAATTTGAAATTCTGTACATTCCTAAATTTAAAAAAGAAATACAATATCGGGTAAAGGTAATAAATCAAATTGTTCCCACTTTGTTCTGGATTGATTGTGCCCCATCTGGTGGCAGAGGTTGGTCAGTGCAGGTGGCAACTGAAGTCTCAGGGATTCACCTTAGAGCAAGAAAGGGGAGAAGAACAGCAATGGTGGCAACCAACACCCAGGGAGTTCCAAAGTAAGGACGGAGGGTGGAAACAGGAGCTGAGTGGGGAAGAGGGACTTCGGCATTTTAAGGAGGAGAGTGGGGAAAGGAAGAGGAAGGGATATATTAGTAACTACTTCATCAGTGGTATTAGAGTAAAACAACAGTGGGTCAACATTAGACTTACAGTAATGGCTTTTGAACAAGAGGTGGGACAAGGACAAAAAGAGCCCTGTGATAAAGTGGAAGAAGAGAGGGTTTGAAGAACCGAAGAGGCCAAAGGGGACTGGGGGGGGGGCGTAGGGAACAGCTCGTGGCCTGAATGAGCTTTTCCATAAACCTGTCACCAAATCTGCGTTTAGTTTCTCCAGGTGTAGAGGGGACGACATTGTGAGCAGCGAGTGCAGTGGACTGGATTGAAAGAAATGCAAGTATATCACTTCAGGAGCCTTCGATGAAGGGAAGGGAAAGGAGAGAGGAGGGAGAAGGGCCACTGCATTTGCCTGGAGAGGTGCAATAGGAAGGGGATGGGGTGTTGGGGGTTGTTGAAGAGTGGACCAGGTTCTGGGATATGGAATGACAACATAAGTACAAGAAATGCAGCAGACACAGGTGAGGGTCCTGTCAACCACCTGGGCGTGAGTTATCTTTTTTTCTCAACATGGTTGACGGGTGACTTTAAAAATAGAATCTTTGGCTCAATAATGATACACAGCAAACAAACAAACGCTAAACAAAGCTTCAGGTCACCAGTCACGGTGGGTGCCATTCATAGACCATAAAAATAACAAGATACAGCCTTAAATAAAACTATTGCGAATGTTGGAATCTGAATCCAAAAGAGAAAACGCTGGAAAATCTCAGCAGGTCTGGCAGCATCTGTAAGGAGAGAAAAGAGCTGACGTTTTGAGTCCAGATGACCCTTTAGTCAACGCTAAAAGGCAGATAAAGGGGGAGATATTTATACTGCAGAGGGAGGGAATGAAAGATGAGTCACAGCCACCAAAACCAGGGGAAAGGCTGCTAATGGCAGCCTGTAGAGAGAATAAAGGGAAGCCAGAGAAGCTAAAATGAAGATGGTGGGGGAGGGGTGGGAATGGATGGGACGGGGGAAGATTTAGAAAAGGAGAAGCAAAAGCAAATTACAGCCTTGATTCACTCAGTGTCTGGAGAAGTTTGGACTTCTGCCTCTGGAATTGAGTAGGTAACCCAGAAGAGGCTTTTGGGATTAGGTTTATAAAAGGGTAAATGATGATGGATTGTTTCCACTCATCACGAGAGAAATAAAACGGGACTCTGGGAAAATGGGATTCCCTGTGGCCGTGAGCTGTTGTTGAAATGGGGTCCGGAGTTGTTTTGGGACGACTGCTAGCGTCGACCCCAATAACTGTGTTCTCCAGTGGTGCGGCTGCTTTTTTGGCTGGCGGACATACAAGTTGGGACAGGGGATTCCCTGCATTGTATTGGAATGTGGAAGGAATGCTTGAGCTGGATGTCAGTGTTGGTATGAAGTCCAGTAAGAATACCAGGTTAAAGTCCAACAGGTTTATTTGGTATTGCAAGTTTTTGGAATGCTGCTCCTTCATCAGTGGCTGACAAACCCAGATCACGGGGATGAGGTCTGGCACACAAAACCAGCTTGGGAAAATGTTGCAAGGTTATGTAATTAATACAATGATCACAGCTGATTAACACTGCCCGCTCACACACACACACAGCATCAAGATCATTAAAGTAGACCCAGAGAAGGAAACCTTTGCTAACGCTCCCAACCTCTTTACAATGCTTGGATTTTTTGAGCCCATCCAACTTTTAATGATGAAGAAATCATTCCCGCTTGATCTTCCGTCAACTTGTGGTTATCCACATCTTGTAGCCCTTACTCTCACTTGCTTATTCCTGAGCATCCCTGTGCTCTCAGACCCAAACTGCATCCTTGTTAGCAACGCTTCGATTTTGAAAATTCTCACCACTGTTCTCAAATTGCTGCATTTTCTCACCCTATCTCTATCACTTCCTATCTCTGGTCTCTTCCCTCAACCCTTGTTTAAGTGTCTGCGCTCATCTCACACTGATTTCTTGAGCAAAGCCCAATTTTAAACTCCACCAACAGTGACCATACCTTCAGTTACTTGGTCCCCAAGCTAAGGAATTCTCTCTCTGCTTGGCATTCCTGCTTTAAGACACTCCTTAAGACTGGCTGGGGTTTTGATCATTAGAACTAACATCCGAGGTGTCAACTTTGGCTTTGCAATGCACCTGTGACATACCGTGAGATGATCCATTATGTTAAAAGCACAATATAAGCACAAGTTGGTGTAGTTTCAAGTTGATTTATTAGTGTCACAAGTAGCTTAGATTAACACTGCAGTGACGTTACTGTGAAAATCCCCTAGGTGCTAAACTCCATCTGTTTGGGTACAGTGAGGGAGAATTTACCACGGCTAATGCATCATTCCAGCACGTCTTTCGGTCTGTGGGAGGGAACTGGAGGGAACCCATGCAGACACTGGGAGAATGTGCAGACTCCGCACAGAGTGACCCGAGCTGGGAATCAAACCCAGGTCCCTGGTGCTGTGAGGCAGCAGTGCGAACCACTGCGCTGCCCAAAGAAATATCATTTTTTTTACGGTTCTCTGAATTTACACACTTAAAAAAAAAATTTTAGTCAACTGTATGTATGTAAATTGCAGTTGCCATGCCAACGAGCCAACACACTGGTACTGTTTACCCAGCCCAGAACGCGACTGTATGTGTGGAAGCCAACTGCTTCTGTAACCCAGGCACTCAGTGCAGTGACAGGAATGTACTCGAGGGGGACTGATGTATGGATTCAAGTGTCTAAAAGGTCCACGCAGAAGAGGACCACACAAATTAGAAAGTGGGCTAATGTTATTTTTCTCCCCCTGGCACTTTTGGTGTGAGATTTGCTCATTTGTACACATTTCAGCTTCATTTGAAGCAATTTTTTAAAGCAGCATCTCGGCCTTTTGGCTAAGATGCAAATGAGATCAAGCCTTGGAGGAGCAGCTACGTCTACTCCAATCAGCTTGGATCATGTAGGACAAGCCCAAGACAGGAAGTGAGAGCCCTGTCTTGTCAGCTTGGATCAGGAATGTCCCAACTTGTTGGGACTCTGAATTGGCTTTAATTTGACTTGATTGGTTGGAATAAAGTAAACCAAAAAAAATCAAGTGGCTCACTGAGATTAAACAGCAATAACAGCAAAGGATGGCGTTGTTGAGTTTGTATGTGTTCCAGGTGGTACCTGGGTCAGATATGCTGAGATGAGTGGCAATTTACAAAATATAATTGAGATATATTGAAGCAGCCTTGTACTCATCGTTAGACTGAAGCCACACTCGAAATTGATTTGACTGTGATTTTAATTGTGCTGAGTGATTGGATTTGTAAATAAGTTACAGGGCAATATGATTCCAATTTTTCCATTTGCCGTCCAGAAGCTCTCAACAGCTCAGCTACATTTTTATAAGGTTACCGCTCTGTGCGGTGTGCTCATTGTCCCAGGACATTTGTTGGGACAATGATGAGGTCAGATCACTAAAGCCCAAAGGTAGGGGAGTCTAGATTGGTTGAAGGTGAGAAAGAGAGATACAAAAGGATTCAGGGGGGTAATTTTTTCACTGAGGTTGGTGAGTATCTGGAATGAGCTGCCAGAGGTAGTAGTAGACTCATAGAATCCCTGTAGTGAAGAAGGAGGCCATTCAGCCCATCAAGTCTGCACCAACCCCAATCCCACCCAGGCCCTTTCCCCGTAACCCCACCCTGCTAATCCCTCTGACACTAGGGTCAATTTAGCACGGCCAATCAACCTAACCCGCACATCTTTGGACTATGAAAAAAGATATTGCTCCGATTTCTTCCCAAAGGTAGGGGAGTCTAAAACTTGAGGGCATAGGTTTTAGGTGAAAGGGAAGAGATACAAAAGTGTCCCAAGGGGCAATTTTTTCATGCAGAGGGTGGTGAGTGTTTGGAACAATTTTGTATTTTAAAAAGCATTGAGAGTTACAGGGGCAAGATGGGTAGAGAGGGATATGGGCCAAACACCAGCAATTGGAATTAGCGTAGGGATTTTAAAAAAAGGGCGGTATGGACAAGTTGGGCCGAAGGGCCTGTTTCCATGCTGTAAACTTCTATGACTCTATGAATGGCGGAGCAGGCTCGAAGGGCCGAATGGCCTTCTGCTCCTATCTTCTATGTTTCTGTCTTCCTGATTTGGGCTCGTGAGGGGAATTGTTTTGGATTACCAGCTGCTAGAATAAGTCAGTGACAGCCGTTCCTGGTGGTAGTCAGCTGCTGGTGGGAGGGCTAGTTGATGTGCAGATGAGATTGAGTTGATTGTATGGGTTAGGAAGAAGCTCCTCTCTGGTAGGCTGTGTTTGTCTCCCAGGGCTATTGTTCACCGGGGACAGGGCTGCAGTATAATGACTAGAGAAAGCGTTCAACAACTCGATTCAATCGGTGACTCCCTCCGACATGCTACCCCACCCCCAGCTTGTCAGTCACACCTTTTTAGACAATATCAGAGAGCAGCCAGGCAGTTTGAAGACAGCGGTGATAGATGGAAAGCTCTGAGAGTGGATAATTAGAATGATGGTGTAATGTTGAAGATACAAAATGGAAAATTTTCTGTGCGCCTCCTACAAGTCCCAAAGAGTCTGTCCCCAAGAGTGTTGCAGTGAACATCTGTGTCGTTGGGCACGTATAGAGCGAGGATCTGTGGTTTACGCTTGTACAGCGTGAGACTCGTAAAGGACGTCTGGGCAAATAATATTGTGCAATCTGTAGTGTAATACCAGCAAACCACTTGGCACCACTAAAGTGGGGGGTGGCACAGTGGTCAGCACTGCTGCCTCACAGCAGCAGGGACCCGGGTTAAATTCCTGGATTGGGTCACTGTCTGTATGGAGTTTGTACATTCTCCCTGTGTCTGTGGGTTTCCTCCCACAGTCCGAAAGACATGCAGGTTAGGTGCATTGGCTATGCTAAATTGTCCCTCAGTGTACCTGAACAGGTGCCGGAGTGTGGTGACTGGAGGATTTTCACAGTAACTTCACTGCAGTGTTACTGTAAGCTGACTTGTGATACGAATAAATAAAGGAAATGGAATGTTGCTGCCTTCTTTGCGATGCCGGTGGTGAGTAACTCCTGGTTGCTAAGCAGCAGTAGCTTTCTTGCAAGACGTGTTGGTTAGGGTGGATTAGTCATGTCAAATTCTCCCTCAGTGTACCCGAACAGGCGCCACAGTGTGGCAAGCAGGGGGTTTTCACAGTAACTTCATCGCAGTGTTAATGTAAGATGACTTGTGACTAATAAATAAGCTTTAACTCTGCACCTCTCTGATTCTCAGCTTGGGTCACTGTCTGTGTGGAGTTCTCACATTCTTCTCGTGTCTGAGTGGGTTTCCTCCCACAGTCCAAAGATGTGTGGGTTAGGTTGATTGGCCATACTAAGAAACTGCCCCTTAGTGTCCAGGGTAGCGGAGGTTAGAGGGAGTAGTGGGTATAATAATGTGGGGGATACAGGGGGGTAGAGCCTGGGTGGTGATTGTTTGCTGCAGACTCAATGGGCCTCTTTCTGCACTTTAGGGTTCTATGTGTCAGACCTCTGAAGACGTGATTGGGGCCATGTGACAGAGATCTCTGAACCGGCAGATTAATGCCAGCAAAATGGTTATTGTGGGTGGGATGGTGTTTAATACAACCAGGCGTCCTGGCGAAACTGCCGGTACAATGTGGAAAAGCTGTGTGCAGCCAAGGGCATCAAACATTCCAACTCCCCCACAACTGTCAGGAGAGTTGCAGTATAAATTGTGATGCTTCCTGGAGCATGTGCTGCTTTAATGGGGTGGAAAGGGTGTCTTGTGTAATTTGGATGGAGTGGGGCTGCTCTGAGTGGGTGGCTGGGTGGACAGCATCTGACAGGTAACACAGCCCAGAGTTCTAGACAGGGTCTAGACTGTGTTTCAGCTGCTTCAGTGGAAAGTCCGAAAGCATCAAATCAAATGGAT
This sequence comes from Carcharhinus amblyrhynchos, assembly GCF_965287045.1. Lineage (NCBI taxonomy): Eukaryota > Metazoa > Chordata > Chondrichthyes > Carcharhiniformes > Carcharhinidae > Carcharhinus > Carcharhinus amblyrhynchos. Next base: position 9,321,775 of record NC_137354.1, read on the forward strand.
TAATCAGTGATTTAGTTACGAGGACGACCAGGACTGGAAACAGGTGGATGGTGCTCAGGGGAGGGGGGAAAGGGGGGGAGGGAGGGGGGAAAGGGGAGGGAGGGAGGGAGGGGGGAAAGGGGGGGAGGGAGGGGGGAAAGGGGGGGAGGGAGGGGGGAAAGGGGGGGAGGGAGGGGGGAAAGGGGAGGGAGGGAGGGGGGGAAAGGGGGGGGAGGGGGGGAAGGGGAGGGAGGGGAGGGAGGGGAGGGAGGGGGGGAAAGGGGAGGGAGGGGGGGGAGGGGGGGAGGGAGGGGGGGGAAGGGAGGGAGGGGAGGGAGGGGGGGAAGGGAGGGAGGGGAGGGAGGGGGGGAAGGGAGGGGAGGGGGGAAAGGGAGGGAGGGGAGGGAGGGGGGGAAGGGAGGGAGGGGAGGGAGGGGGGGGAGGGAGGGGAGGGGAGGGAGGGGGGAAAGGGAGGGGGGGAAAGGGGAGGGAGGGGG